>NC_083725.1:28156792-28478134 GCF_028564815.1 Eubalaena glacialis
GTGCAGCAGCTCCATGAGGCCTTCATCGCTGTTCTGCTTTAGTTTCACGGTAGTAAGCTTTCCAAGACTCCTAGGGACTTTGCTTAAGCAACCGTTTCGGTACCACAACACTGCGTAGAGACAGTAAGCTCTGGTCCTGCGTGTATGCTGCGTGTCAACCTAGAAATTGGAGACTGATGGCATAAGGCTTGTTTTCCCATTATGAAAGCTCCGTTCATGCGGCCTCGAAGCTACCTGAAAAGCATTGTTGTTGCCGGGGTTTTCCTCACTGCCGGCATGGTTCTGAGAAGAAAATGAGTTTTCTCCTAAGAAACCTTGGGTTTCCAGTTCCTTGTTGGAAGCTCACCCTGCTCTGCTCTATACCTAAAGTGAAAGTCAACGTGAACCCTAGCCTCGAAGTAAGGCTCTGATTTGCCTTGCCAATGGGGAGGTGTGCAGCAGCTCCATGAGGCCTTCATCACTGTTCTGCTTTAGTTTCACGGTAGTAAGCCTTTCAAAACTCCTAGGGTCCTTGCTTCAGCACCCGTTTCCGTACCAGAATACTGAGTAGAGCAAGGAAGCTCTGGTCCTGTTAAGCAACTTCCAGGCCCGTAGGCCTTTTTGGAACACCCCAGTGTTGGCTAGAGAGAACCAACACACTGCACTCTTCCTTGGGAGAGCCAGATTACCTCAGCTCCACACAGGATTCACGAACACACTTCTAGACTGTCCTCCATGCAATGGGTGGAACCTCATTCCCCTAGCTGAACTCTATTGAGAAAAACACTCTGCTTCTAATCCCTTTTCACATTTCACACTTCGAGTCACGCATCCGCAAGGAGGTGGTCGGCTTGCATTCCAAGTACAATTTAAGCACAGTTCTTGGTGTAACACTGCAGGTCCTTTGAAGATGCAAAGGCCCCTCAGTCTCGCTCGCGCATCCTTTGTTTTGGAACTTCGCTGCACGCGGAAAACCGCATGTAGAGAAAAGTTGATTCAGGGAAAGCCCCAGTGGGTATCGTGAATCTCTTTTGACTTGTGAGCATCAACATGTACTTATGCTGCGTGTCAACCTAAAAATGGAAGACTGATGGCACAAAGCTTGTTTTCCCGTTTTGAAAGCTCCATTCATGCGGCCTCGAAGCTACCTGAAAAGCACTGTTGTTACCGTGCTTTTACTTACAGCCGGCATGGCACATAGAAGAAAATGAGTTTTCTCCTAAGAAACCTTGGGTTTCCAGTTCCTTGTTGGAAGCTCACCCTGCTCTGCTCTATACCTAAAGTGAAAGTCAACGTGAACCCTAGCCTCGAAGTAAGGCTCTGATTTGCCTTGCCAATGGGGAGGTGTGCAGCAGCTCCATGAGGCCTTCATCACTGTTCTGCTTTAGTTTCACGGTAGTAAGCCTTTCAAAACTCCTAGGGTCCTTGCTTCAGCACCTGTTTCCGTACCAGAATACTGAGTAGAGCAAGGAAGCTCTGGTCCTGTTAAGCAACTTCCAGGCCCGTAGGCCTTTTTGGAACACCCCAGTGTTGGCTAGAGAGAACCAACACACTGCACTCTTCCTTGGGAGAGCCAGATTACCTCAGCTCCACACAGGATTCACGAACACACTTCTAGACTGTCCTCCATGCAATGGGTGGAACCTCATTCCCCTAGCTGAACTCTATTGAGAAAAACACTCTGCTTCTATTCCCTTTTCACATTTCACACTTAGAGTCACGCATCCGCAAGGAGGTGGTCGGCTTGCATTCCAAGTACAATTTAAGCACAGTTCTTGGTGTAACACTGCAGGTCCTTTGAAGATGCAAAGGCCCCTCAGTCTCGCTCGCGCATCCTTTGTTTTGGAACTTCGCTGCACGCGGAAAACCGCATGTAGAGAAAAGTTGATTCAGGGAAAGCCCCAGTGGGTATCGTGAATCTCTTTTGACTTGTGAGCATCAACATGTACTTATGCTGCGTGTCAACCTAAAAATGGAAGACTGATGGCACAAAGCTTGTTTTCCCGTTTTGAAAGCTCCATTCATGCGGCCTCGAAGCTACCTGAAAAGCACTGTTGTTACCGTGCTTTTACTTACAGCCGGCATGGCACATGGAAGAAAATGAGTTTTCTCGAAAGAAACCTTGTGCTTCCAGTTCCTAGTTGGAAGCTCACCCTGCTCTGCTCTATACCAAACGTGAAAGTCAATGTGAGCACTAGCCTCGAAGTAAGGCCCTGATTATGCTGGCAAAACGGGAGGCGTGCAGCAGCTCCATGAGGCCTTCATCGCTGTTCTGCTTTAGTTTCACGGTAGTAAGCTTTCCAAGACTCCTAGGGACTTTGCTTAAGCAACCGTTTCGGTACCAGAACACTGCGTAGAGACAGTAAGCTCTGGTCCTGCGTGTATGCTGCGTGTCAACCTAGAAATTGGAGACTGATGGCATAAGGCTTCTTTTCCCATTATGAAAGCTCCGTTCATGCGGCCTCGAAGCTACCTGAAAAGCATTGTTGTTGCCGGGGTTTTCCTCACTGCCGGCATGGTTCTGAGAAGAAAATGAGTTTTCTCCTGAGAAACCTAGGGTTTCCAGTTCCTTGTTGGAAGCTCACCCTGCTCTGCTCTATACCTAAAGTGAAAGTCAACGTGAGCCCAAGCTTCGAAGTAAGGCCCTGATTATCCTTGCAAAACGAGAGGCGTGCAGCAGCTCCATGAGGCCTTCATCGTTGTTCTGCTTTGGTTTCAAGGTAGTAAGCTTTTCAACACTCCTAGGGACCTTGCTTCAGCACCCGTTTCAGTACCAGAACACTGCGTAGAACCAGGAAGCTCTGCTCCTGCGTGTATGCTGCGTGTCAACCTAGAAATTAGAGACTGATGGCACAAGGCTTGTTTTCCCATTATGAAAGCTCCGTTGATGCGGCCCCGAGGCTACCTGAAAAGCACTGTTGTTACCGTGCTTTTACTTACAGCCGGCATGTCTCATAGAAGAAAATGAGTTTTCTCGAAAGAAACCTTGTGCTTCCAGTTCCTAGTTGGAAGCTCACCCTGCTCTGCTCTATACCAAAAGTGAAACTCAACGTGAGCAGTAGCCTCGAAGTACAGCCCTGCTTATCCTTGCAAAACGGGAGGCGTGCAGCAACTCCATGAGGCCTTCAAGGCTGTTCTGCTTTAGTTTAACGGTAGTAAGCTCTCCAAGACTCTTAGGGACCATGCTTCAGGACCCGTTTCGGTACCAGGACACTGCATAGAGCCAGGAAGCTCTGTTCCTGCGTTTATGCTGCTTGTCAGCCTAGAAATTGGAGACTGATGGCATAAGGCTTGTTTTCCCATTATGAAAGCTCCGTTCATGCGGCCTCGAAGCTACCTGAAAAGCATTGTTGTTGCCGGGGTTTTCCTCACTGCCGGCATGGTTCTGAGAAGAAAATGAGTTTTCTCCTAAGAAACCTTGGGTTTCCAGTTCCTTGTTGGAAGCTCACCCTGCTCTGCTCTATACCTAAAGTGAAAGTCAACGTGAACCCTAGCCTCGAAGTAAGGCTCTGATTTGCCTTGCCAATGGGGAGGTGTGCAGCAGCTCCATGAGGCCTTCATCACTGTTCTGCTTTAGTTTCACGGTAGTAAGCCTTTCAAAACTCCTAGGGTCCTTGCTTCAGCACCCGTTTCCGTACCAGAATACTGAGTAGAGCAAGGAAGCTCTGGTCCTGTTAAGCAACTTCCAGGCCCGTAGGCCTTTTTGGAACACCCCAGTGTTGGCTAGAGAGAACCAACACACTGCACTCTTCCTTGGGAGAGCCAGATTACCTCAGCTCCACACAGGATTCACGAACACACTTCTAGACTGTCCTCCATGCAATG
Organism: Eubalaena glacialis; assembly: GCF_028564815.1. Taxonomy (NCBI): domain Eukaryota; kingdom Metazoa; phylum Chordata; class Mammalia; order Artiodactyla; family Balaenidae; genus Eubalaena; species Eubalaena glacialis. The sequence goes on from NC_083725.1 coordinate 28,160,597, forward strand.
GGTGGAACCTCATTCCCCTAGCTGAACTCTATTGAGAAAAACACTCTGCTTCTAATCCCTTTTCACATTTCACACTTAGAGTCACGCATCCGCAAGGAGGTGGTCGGCTTGCATTCCAAGTACAATTTAAGCACAGTTCTTGGTGTAACACTGCAGGTCCTTTGAAGATGCAAAGGCCCCTCAGTCTCGCTCGCGCATCCTTTGTTTTGGAACTTCGCTGCACGCGGAAAACCGCATGTAGAGAAAAGTTGATTCAGGGAAAGCCCCAGTGGGTATCGTGAATCTCTTTTGACTTGTGAGCATCAACATGTACTTATGCTGCGTGTCAACCTAAAAATGGAAGACTGATGGCACAAAGCTTGTTTTCCCGTTTTGAAAGCTCCATTCATGCGGCCTCGAAGCTACCTGAAAAGCACTGTTGTTACCGTGCTTTTACTTACAGCCGGCATGGCACATAGAAGAAAATGAGTTTTCTCGAAAGAAACCTTGTGCTTCCAGTTCCTAGTTGGAAGCTCACCCTGCTCTGCTCTATACCAAACGTGAAAGTCAATGTGAGCACTAGCCTCGAAGTAAGGCCCTGATTATGCTGGCAAAACGGGAGGCGTGCAGCAGCTCCATGAGGCCTTCATCGCTGTTCTGCTTTAGTTTCACGGTAGTAAGCTTTCCAAGACTCCTAGGGACTTTGCTTAAGCAACCGTTTCGGTACCAGAACACTGCGTAGAGACAGTAAGCTCTGGTCCTGCGTGTATGCTGCGTGTCAACCTAGAAATTGGAGACTGATGGCATAAGGCTTCTTTTCCCATTATGAAAGCTCCGTTCATGCGGCCTCGAAGCTACCTGAAAAGCATTGTTGTTGCCGGGGTTTTCCTCACTGCCGGCATGGTTCTGAGAAGAAAATGAGTTTTCTCCTAAGAAACCTTGGGTTTCCAGTTCCTTGTTGGAAGCTCACCCTGCTCTGCTCTATACCTAAAGTGAAAGTCAACGTGAGCCCAAGCTTCGAAGTAAGGCCCTGATTATCCTTGCAAAACGAGAGGCGTGCAGCAGCTCCATGAGGCCTTCATCGTTGTTCTGCTTTAGTTTCAAGGTAGTAAGCTTTTCAACACTCCTAGGGGCCTTGCTTCAGCACCCGTTTCAGTACCAGAACACTGCGTAGAACCAGGAAGCTCTGCTCCTGCGTGTATGCTGCGTGTCAACCTAGAAATTAGAGACTGATGGCACAAGGCTAGTTTTCCCATTATGAAAGCTCCGTTGATGCGGCCCCGAAGCTACCTGAAAAGCACTGTTGTTACCGTGCTTTTACTTACAGCTGGCATGGTTCATAGAAGAAAAAGAGTTTTCTCGAAAGAAACCTTGTGCTTCCAGTTCCTAGTTGGAAGCTCACCCTGCTCTGCTCTATACCAAAAGTGAAACTCAACGTGAGCAGTAGCCTCGAAGTACAGCCCTGCTTATCCTTGCAAAACGGGAGGCGTGCAGCAACTCCATGAGGCCTTCAAGGCTGTTCTGCTTTAGTTTAACGGTAGTAAGCTCTCCAAGACTCTTAGGGACCATGCTTCAGGACCCGTTTCGGTACCAGGACACTGCATAGAGCCAGGAAGCTCTGTTCCTGCGTTTATGCTGCTTGTCAGCCTAGAAATTGGAGACTGATGGCATAAGGCTTGTTTTCCCATTATGAAAGCTCCATTCATGCGGCCTCGAAGCTACCTGAAAAGCACTGTTGTTGCCGGGGTTTTACTTACAGCCGGCATGGCACATAGAAGAAAATGAGTTTTCTCGAAAGAAACCTTGTGCTTCCAGTTCCTAGTTGGAAGCTCACCCTGCTCTGCTCTATACCAAACGTGAAAGTCAATGTGAGCACTAGCCTCGAAGTAAGGCCCTGATTATGCTGGCAAAACGGGAGGCGTGCAGCAGCTCCATGAGGCCTTCATCGCTGTTCTGCTTTAGTTTCACGGTAGTAAGCTTTCCAAGACTCCTAGGGACTTTGCTTAAGCAACCGTTTCGGTACCAGAACACTGCGTAGAGACAGTAAGCTCTGGTCCTGCGTGTATGCTGCGTGTCAACCTAGAAATTGGAGACTGATGGCATAAGGCTTCTTTTCCCATTATGAAAGCTCCGTTCATGCGGCCTCGAAGCTACCTGAAAAGCATTGTTGTTGCCGGGGTTTTCCTCACTGCCGGCATGGTTCTGAGAAGAAAATGAGTTTTCTCCTAAGAAACCTTGGGTTTCCAGTTCCTTGTTGGAAGCTCACCCTGCTCTGCTCTATACCTAAAGTGAAAGTCAACGTGAGCCCAAGCTTCGAAGTAAGGCCCTGATTATCCTTGCAAAACGAGAGGCGTGTAGCAGCTCCATGAGGCCTTCAAGGCTGTTCTGCTTTAGTTGCAAGGTAGTAAGCTTTTCAACACTCCTAGGGGCCTTGCATCAGCACCCGTTTCAGTACCAGAACACTGCGTAGAACCAGGAAGCTCTGCTCCTGCGTGTATGCTGCGTGTCAACCTAGAAATTAGAGACTGATGGCACAAGGCTTCTTTTCCCGTTTTGAAAGCTCCATTCATGCGGCCTCGAAGCTACCTGAAAAGCACTGTTGTTACCGTGCTTTTACTTACAGCCGGCATGGCACATAGAAGAAAATGAGTTTTCTCCTAAGAAACCTTGGGTTTCCAGTTCCTTGTTGGAAGCTCACCCTGCTCTGCTCTATACCTAAAGTGAAAGTCAACGTGAACCGTAGCCTCGAAGTAAGGCTCTGATTTGCCTTGCCAATGGGGAGGTGTGCAGCAGCTCCATGAGGCCTTCATCACTGTTCTGCTTTAGTTTCACGGTAGTAAGCCTTTCAAAACTCCTAGGGTCCTTGCTTCAGCACCCGTTTCCGTACCAGAATACTGAGTAGAGCAAGGAAGCTCTGGTCCTGTTAAGCAACTTCCAGGCCCGTAGGCCTTTTTGGAACACCCCAGTGTTGGCTAGAGAGAACCAACACACTGCACTCTTCCTTGGGAGAGCCAGATTACCTCAGCTCCACACAGGATTCACGAACACACTTCTAGACTGTCCTCCATGCAATGGGTGGAACCTCATTCCCCTAGCTGAACTCTATTGAGAAAAACACTCTGCTTCTAATCCCTTTTCACATTTCACACTTAGAGTCACGCATCCGCAAGGAGGTGGTCGGCTTGCATTCCAAGTACAATTTAAGCACAGTTCTTGGTGTAACACTGCAGGTCCTTTGAAGATGCAAAGGCCCCTCAGTCTCGCTCGCGCATCCTTTGTTTTGGAACTTCGCTGCACGCGGAAAACCGCATGTAGAGAAAAGTTGATTCAGGGAAAGCCCCAGTGGGTATCGTGAATCTCTTTTGACTTGTGAGCATCAACATGTACTTATGCTGCGTGTCAACCTAAAAATGGAAGACTGATGGCACAAAGCTTGTTTTCCCGTTTTGAAAGCTCCATTCATGCGGCCTCGAAGCTACCTGAAAAGCACTGTTGTTACCGTGCTTTTACTTACAGCCGGCATGGCCCATGGAAGAAAATGAGTTTTCTCGAAAGAAACCTTGTGCTTCCAGTTCCTAGTTGGAAGCTCACCCTGCTCTGCTCTATACCAAACGTGAAAGTCAATGTGAGCACTAGCCTCGAAGTAAGGCCCTGATTATGCTGGCAAAACGGGAGGCGTGCAGCAGCTCCATGAGGCCTTCATCGCTGTTCTGCTTTAGTTTCACGGTAGTAAGCTTTCCAAGACTCCTAGGGACTTTGCTTAAGCAACCGTTTCGGTACCACAACACTGCGTAGAGACAGTAAGCTCTGGTCCTGCGTGTATGCTGCGTGTCAACCTAGAAATTGGAGACTGATGGCATAAGGCTTGTTTTCCCATTATGAAAGCTCCGTTCATGCGGCCTCGAAGCTACCTGAAAAGCATTGTTGTTGCCGGGGTTTTCCTCACTGCCGGCATGGTTCTGAGAAGAAAATGAGTTTTCTCCTGAAAAACCTAGGGTTTCCAGTTCCTTGTTGGAAGCTCACCCTGCTCTGCTCTATACCTAAAGTGAAAGTCAACGTGAGCCCAAGCTTCGAAGTAAGGCCCTGATTATCCTTGCAAAACGAGAGGCGTGCAGCAGCTCCATGAGGCCTTCATCGTTGTTCTGCTTTGGTTTCAAGGTAGTAAGCTTTTCAACACTCCTAGGGACCTTGCTTCAGCACCCGTTTCAGTACCAGAACACTGCGTAGAACCAGGAAGCTCTGCTCCTGCGTGTATGCTGCGTGTCAACCTAGAAATTAGAGACTGATGGCACAAGGCTTGTTTTCCCATTATGAAAGCTCCGTTGATGCGGCCCCGAAGCTACCTGAAAAGCACTGTTGTTACCGTGCTTTTACTTACAGCCGGCATGTCTCATAGAAGAAAATGAGTTTTCTCGAAAGAAACCTTGTGCTTCCAGTTCCTAGTTGGAAGCTCACCCTGCTCTGCTCTATACCAAAAGTGAAACTCAACGTGAGCAGTAGCCTCGAAGTACAGCCCTGCTTATCCTTGCAAAACGGGAGGCGTGCAGCAACTCCATGAGGCCTTCAAGGCTGTTCTGCTTTAGTTTAACGGTAGTAAGCTCTCCAAGACTCTTAGGGACCATGCTTCAGGACCCGTTTCGGTACCAGGACACTGCATAGAGCCAGGAAGCTCTGTTCCTGCGTTTATGCTGCTTGTCAGCCTAGAAATTGGAGACTGATGGCATAAGGCTTGTTTTCCCATTATGAAAGCTCCATTCATGCGGCCTCGAAGCTACCTGAAAAGCACTGTTGTTGCCGGGGTTTTACTTACAGCCGGCATGGCACATAGAAGAAAATGAGTTTTCTCGAAAGAAACCTTGTGCTTCCAGTTCCTAGTTGGAAGCTCACCCTGCTCTGCTCTATACCAAACGTGAAAGTCAATGTGAGCACTAGCCTCGAAGTAAGGCCCTGATTATGCTGGCAAAACGGGAGGCGTGCAGCAGCTCCATGAGGCCTTCATCGCTGTTCTGCTTTAGTTTCACGGTAGTAAGCTTTCCAAGACTCCTAGGGACTTTGCTTAAGCAACCGTTTCGGTACCAGAACACTGCGTAGAGACAGTAAGCTCTGGTCCTGCGTGTATGCTGCGTGTCAACCTAGAAATTGGAGACTGATGGCATAAGGCTTCTTTTCCCATTATGAAAGCTCCGTTCATGCGGCCTCGAAGCTACCTGAAAAGCATTGTTGTTGCCGGGGTTTTCCTCACTGCCGGCATGGTTCTGAGAAGAAAATGAGTTTTCTCCTAAGAAACCTTGGGTTTCCAGTTCCTTGTTGGAAGCTCACCCTGCTCTGCTCTATACCTAAAGTGAAAGTCAACGTGAGCCCAAGCTTCGAAGTAAGGCCCTGATTATCCTTGCAAAACGAGAGGCGTGTAGCAGCTCCATGAGGCCTTCAAGGCTGTTCTGCTTTAGTTGCAAGGTAGTAAGCTTTTCAACACTCCTAGGGGCCTTGCATCAGCACCCGTTTCAGTACCAGAACACTGCGTAGAACCAGGAAGCTCTGCTCCTGCGTGTATGCTGCGTGTCAACCTAGAAATTAGAGACTGATGGCACAAGGCTTCTTTTCCCGTTTTGAAAGCTCCATTCATGCGGCCTCGAAGCTACCTGAAAAGCACTGTTGTTACCGTGCTTTTACTTACAGCCGGCATGGCACATAGAAGAAAATGAGTTTTCTCCTAAGAAACCTTGGGTTTCCAGTTCCTTGTTGGAAGCTCACCCTGCTCTGCTCTATACCTAAAGTGAAAGTCAACGTGAACCGTAGCCTCGAAGTAAGGCTCTGATTTGCCTTGCCAATGGGGAGGTGTGCAGCAGCTCCATGAGGCCTTCATCACTGTTCTGCTTTAGTTTCACGGTAGTAAGCCTTTCAAAACTCCTAGGGTCCTTGCTTCAGCACCCGTTTCCGTACCAGAATACTGAGTAGAGCAAGGAAGCTCTGGTCCTGTTAAGCAACTTCCAGCCCCGTAGGCCTTTTTGGAACACCCCAGTGTTGGCTAGAGAGAACCAACACACTGCACTCTTCCTTGGGAGAGCCAGATTACCTCAGCTCCACACAGGATTCACGAACACACTTCTAGACTGTCCTCCATGCAATGGGTGGAACCTCATTCCCCTAGCTGAACTCTATTGAGAAAAACACTCTGCTTCTAATCCCTTTTCACATTTCACACTTAGAGTCACGCATCCGCAAGGACGTGGTCGGCTTGCATTCCAAGTACAATTTAAGCACAGTTCTTGGTGTAACACTGCAGGTCCTTTGAAGATGCAAAGGCCCCTCAGTCTCGCTCGCGCATCCTTTGTTTTGGAACTTCGCTGCACGCGGAAAACCGCATGTAGAGAAAAGTTGATTCAGGGAAAGCCCCAGTGGGTATCGTGAATCTCTTTTGACTTGTGAGCATCAACATGTACTTATGCTGCGTGTCAACCTAAAAATGGAAGACTGATGGCACAAAGCTTGTTTTCCCGTTTTGAAAGCTCCATTCATGCGGCCTCGAAGCTACCTGAAAAGCACTGTTGTTACCGTGCTTTTACTTACAGCCGGCATGGCACATAGAAGAAAATGAGTTTTCTCGAAAGAAACCTTGTGCTTCCAGTTCCTAGTTGGAAGCTCACCCTGCTCTGCTCTATACCAAACGTGAAAGTCAATGTGAGCACTAGCCTCGAAGTAAGGCCCTGATTATGCTGGCAAAACGGGAGGCGTGCAGCAGCTCCATGAGGCCTTCATCGCTGTTCTGCTTTAGTTTCACGGTAGTAAGCTTTCCAAGACTCCTAGGGACTTTGCTTAAGCAACCGTTTCGGTACCAGAACACTGCGTAGAGACAGTAAGCTCTGGTCCTGCGTGTATGCTGCGTGTCAACCTAGAAATTGGAGACTGATGGCATAAGGCTTCTTTTCCCATTATGAAAGCTCCGTTCATGCGGCCTCGAAGCTACGTGAAAAGCATTGTTGTTGCCGGGGTTTTCCTCACTGCCGGCATGGTTCTGAGAAGAAAATGAGTTTTCTCCTAAGAAACCTTGGGTTTCCAGTTCCTTGTTGGAAGCTCACCCTGCTCTGCTCTATACCTAAAGTGAAAGTCAACGTGAGCCCAAGCTTCGAAGTAAGGCCCTGATTATCCTTGCAAAACGAGAGGCGTGCAGCAGCTCCATGAGGCCTTCATCGTTGTTCTGCTTTGGTTTCAAGGTAGTAAGCTTTTCAACACTCCTAGGGACCTTGCTTCAGCACCCGTTTCAGTACCAGAACACTGCGTAGAACCAGGAAGCTCTGCTCCTGCGTGTATGCTGCGTGTCAACCTAGAAATTAGAGACTGATGGCACAAGGCTAGTTTTCCCATTATGAAAGCTCCGTTGATGCGGCCCCGAAGCTACCTGAAAAGCACTGTTGTTACCGTGCTTTTACTTACAGCCGGCATGTCTCATAGAAGAAAATGAGTTTTCTCGAAAGAAACCTTGTGCTTCCAGTTCCTAGTTGGAAGCTCACCCTGCTCTGCTCTATACCAAAAGTGAAACTCAACGTGAGCAGTAGCCTCGAAGTACAGCCCTGCTTATCCTTGCAAAACGGGAGGCGAGCAGCAACTCCATGAGGCCTTCAAGGCTGTTCTGCTTTAGTTTAACGGTAGTAAGCTCTCCCAGACTCTTAGGGACCATGCTTCAGGACCCGTTTTGGTACCAGGACACTGCATAGAGCCAGGAAGCTCTGTTCCTGCGTTTATGCTGCTTGTCAGCCTAGAAATTGGAGACTGATGGCATAAGGCTTGTTTTCCCATTATGAAAGCTCCGTTCATGCGGCCTCGAAGCTACCTGAAAAGCATTGTTTTTGCCGGGGTTTTCCTCACTGCCGGCATGGTTCTGAGAAGAAAATGAGTTTTCTCCTAAGAAACCTTGGGTTTCCAGTTCCTTGTTGGAAGCTCACCCTGCTCTGCTCTATACCTAAAGTGAAAGTCAACGTGAACCGTAGCCTCGATGTAAGGCTCTGATTTGCCTTGCCAATGGGGAGGTGTGCAGCAGCTCCATGAGGCCTTCATCACTGTTCTGCTTTAGTTTCACGGTAGTAAGCCTTTCAAAACTCCTAGGGTCCTTGCTTCAGCACCCGTTTCCGTACCAGAATACTGAGTAGAGCAAGGAAGCTCTGGTCCTGTTAAGCAACTTCCAGGCCCGTAGGCCTTTTTGGAACACCCCAGTGTTGGCTAGAGAGAACCAACACACTGCACTCTTCCTTGGGAGAGCCAGATTACCTCAGCTCCACACAGGATTCACGAACACACTTCTAGACTGTCCTCCATGCAATGGGTGGAACCTCATTCCCCTAGCTGAACTCTATTGAGAAAAACACTCTGCTTCTAATCCCTTTTCACATTTCACACTTCGAGTCACGCATCCGCAAGGAGGTGGTCGGCTTGCATTCCAAGTACAATTTAAGCACAGTTCTTGGTGTAACACTGCAGGTCCTTTGAAGATGCAAAGGCCCCTCAGTCTCGCTCGCGCATCCTTTGTTTTGGAACTTCGCTGCACGCGGAAAACCGCATGTAGAGAAAAGTTGATTCAGGGAAAGCCCCAGTGGGTATCGTGAATCTCTTTTGACTTGTGAGCATCAACATGTACTTATGCTGCATGTCAACCTAAAAATGGAAGACTGATGGCACAAAGCTTGTTTTCCCGTTTTGAAAGCTCCATTCATGCGGCCTCGAAGCTACCTGAAAAGCACTGTTGTTACCGTGCTTTTACTTACAGCCGGCATGGCACATAGAAGAAAATGAGTTTTCTCGAAAGAAACCTTGTGCTTCCAGTTCCTAGTTGGAAGCTCACCCTGCTCTGCTCTATACCAAACGTGAAAGTCAATGTGAGCACTAGCCTCGAAGTAAGGCCCTGATTATGCTGGCAAAACGGGAGGCGTGCAGCAGCTCCATGAGGCCTTCATCGCTGTTCTGCTTTAGTTTCACGGTAGTAAGCTTTCCAAGACTCCTAGGGACTTTGCTTAAGCAACCGTTTCGGTACCAGAACACTGCGTAGAGACAGTAAGCTCTGCTCCTGCGTGTATGCTGCGTGTCAACCTAGAAATTGGAGACTGATGGCATAAGGCTTCTTTTCCCATTATGAAAGCTCCGTTGATGCGGCCCCGAAGCTACCTGAAAAGCACTGTTGTTACCGTGCTTTTACTTACAGCCGGCATGTCTCATAGAAGAAAATGAGTTTTCTCGAAAGAAACCTTGTGCTTCCAGTTCCTAGTTGGAAGCTCACCCTGCTCTGCTCTATACCAAAAGTGAAACTCAACGTGAGCAGTAGCCTCGAAGTACAGCCCTGCTTATCCTTGCAAAACGGGAGGCGTGCAGCAACTCCATGAGGCCTTCAAGGCTGTTCTGCTTTAGTTTAACGGTAGTAAGCTCTCCAAGACTCTTAGGGACCATGCTTCAGGACCCGTTTCGGTACCAGGACACTGCATAGAGCCAGGAAGCTCTGTTCCTGCGTTTATGCTGCTTGTCAGCCTAGAAATTGGAGACTGATGGCATAAGGCTTGTTTTCCCATTATGAAAGCTCCGTTCATGCGGCCTCGAAGCTACCTGAAAAGCATTGTTGTTGCCGGGGTTTTCCTCACTGCCGGCATGGTTCTGAGAAGAAAATGAGTTTTCTCCTAAGAAACCTTGGGTTTCCAGTTCCTTGTTGGAAGCTCACCCTGCTCTGCTCTATACCTAAAGTGAAAGTCAACGTGAACCCTAGCCTCGAAGTAAGGCTCTGATTTGCCTTGCCAATGGGGAGGTGTGCAGCAGCTCCATGAGGCCTTCATCACTGTTCTGCTTTAGTTTCACGGTAGTAAGCCTTTCAAAACTCCTAGGGTCCTTGCTTCAGCACCCGTTTCCGTACCAGAATACTGAGTAGAGCAAGGAAGCTCTGGTCCTGTTAAGCAACTTCCAGGCCCGTAGGCCTTTTTGGAACACCCCAGTGTTGGCTAGAGAGAACCAACACACTGCACTCTTCCTTGGGAGAGTCAGATTACCTCAGCTCCACACAGGATTCACGAACACACTTCTAGACTGTCCTCCATGCAATGGGTGGAACCTCATTCCCCTAGCTGAACTCTATTGAGAAAAACACTCTGCTTCTAATCCCTTTTCACATTTCACACTTCGAGTCACGCATCCGCAAGGAGGTGGTCGGCTTGCATTCCAAGTACAATTTAAGCACAGTTCTTGGTGTAACACTGCAGGTCCTTTGAAGATGCAAAGGCCCCTCAGTCTCGCTCGCGCATCCTTTGTTTTGGAACTTCGCTGCACGCGGAAAACCGCATGTAGAGAAAAGTTGATTCAGGGAAAGCCCCAGTGGGTATCGTGAATCTCTTTTGACTTGTGAGCATCAACATGTACTTATGCTGCGTGTCAACCTAAAAATGGAAGACTGATGGCACAAAGCTTGTTTTCCCGTTTTGAAAGCTCCATTCATGCGGCCTCGAAGCTACCTGAAAAGCACTGTGGTTACCGTGCTTTTACTTACAGCCGGCATGGCACATGGAAGAAAATGAGTTTTCTCGAAAGAAACCTTGTGCTTCCAGTTCCTAGTTGGAAGCTCACCCTGCTCTGCTCTATACCAAACGTGAAAGTCAATGTGAGCACTAGCCTCGAAGTAAGGCCCTGATTATGCTGGCAAAACGGGAGGCGTGCAGCAGCTCCATGAGGCCTTCATCGCTGTTCTGCTTTAGTTTCACGGTAGTAAGCTTTCCAAGACTCCTAGGGACTTTGCTTAAGCAACCGTTTCGGTACCACAACACTGCGTAGAGACAGTAAGCTCTGGTCCTGCGTGTATGCTGCGTGTCAACCTAGAAATTGGAGACTGATGGCATAAGGCTTGTTTTCCCATTATGAAAGCTCCGTTCATGCGGCCTCGAAGCTACCTGAAAAGCATTGTTGTTGCCGGGGTTTTCCTCACTGCCGGCATGGTTCTGAGAAGAAAATGAGTTTTCTCCTGAAAAACCTAGGGTTTCCAGTTCCTTGTTGGAAGCTCACCCTGCTCTGCTCTATACCTAAAGTGAAAGTCAACGTGAGCCCAAGCTTCGAAGTAAGGCCCTGATTATCCTTGCAAAACGAGAGGCGTGCAGCAGCTCCATGAGGCCTTCATCGTTGTTCTGCTTTGGTTTCAAGGTAGTAAGCTTTTCAACACTCCTAGGGACCTTGCTTCAGCACCCGTTTCAGTACCAGAACACTGCGTAGAACCAGGAAGCTCTGCTCCTGCGTGTATGCTGCGTGTCAACCTAGAAATTAGAGACTGATGGCACAAGGCTTGTTTTCCCATTATGAAAGCTCCGTTGATGCGGCCCCGAAGCTACCTGAAAAGCACTGTTGTTACCGTGCTTTTACTTACAGCCGGCATGTCTCATAGAAGAAAATGAGTTTTCTCGAAAGAAACCTTGTGCTTCCAGTTCCTAGTTGGAAGCTCACCCTGCTCTGCTCTATACCAAAAGTGAAACTCAACGTGAGCAGTAGCCTCGAAGTACAGCCCTGCTTATCCTTGCAAAACGGGAGGCGTGCAGCAACTCCATGAGGCCTTCAAGGCTGTTCTGCTTTAGTTTAACGGTAGTAAGCTCTCCAAGACTCTTAGGGACCATGCTTCAGGACCCGTTTCGGTACCAGGACACTGCATAGAGCCAGGAAGCTCTGTTCCTGCGTTTATGCTGCTTGTCAGCCTAGAAATTGGAGACTGATGGCATAAGGCTTGTTTTCCCATTATGAAAGCTCCGTTCATGCGGCCTCGAAGCTACCTGAAAAGCATTGTTGTTGCCGGGGTTTTCCTCACTGCCGGCATGGTTCTGAGAAGAAAATGAGTTTTCTCCTAAGAAACCTTGGGTTTCCAGTTCCTTGTTGGAAGCTCACCCTGCTCTGCTCTATACCTAAAGTGAAAGTCAACGTGAACCCTAGCCTCGAAGTAAGGCTCTGATTTGCCTTGCCAATGGGGAGGTGTGCAGCAGCTCCATGAGGCCTTCATCACTGTTCTGCTTTAGTTTCACGGTAGTAAGCCTTTCAAAACTCCTAGGGTCCTTGCTTCAGCACCCGTTTCCGTACCAGAATACTGAGTAGAGCAAGGAAGCTCTGGTCCTGTTAAGCAACTTCCAGGCCCGTAGGCCTTTTTGGAACACCCCAGTGTTGGCTAGAGAGAACCAACACACTGCACTCTTCCTTGGGAGAGTCAGATTACCTCAGCTCCACACAGGATTCACGAACACACTTCTAGACTGTCCTCCATGCAATGGGTGGAACCTCATTCCCCTAGCTGAACTCTATTGAGAAAAACACTCTGCTTCTAATCCCTTTTCACATTTCACACTTAGAGTCACGCATCCGCAAGGAGGTGGTCGGCTTGCATTCCAAGTACAATTTAAGCACAGTTCTTGGTGTAACACTGCAGGTCCTTTGAAGATGCAAAGGCCCCTCAGTCTCGCTCGCGCATCCTTTGTTTTGGAACTTCGCTGCACGCGGAAAACCGCATGTAGAGAAAAGTTGATTCAGGGAAAGCCCCAGTGGGTATCGTGAATCTCTTTTGACTTGTGAGCATCAACATGTACTTATGCTGCGTGTCAACCTAAAAATGGAAGACTGATGGCACAAAGCTTGTTTTCCCGTTTTGAAAGCTCCATTCATGCGGCCTCGAAGCTACCTGAAAAGCACTGTGGTTACCGTGCTTTTACTTACAGCCGGCATGGCACATGGAAGAAAATGAGTTTTCTCGAAAGAAACCTTGTGCTTCCAGTTCCTAGTTGGAAGCTCACCCTGCTCTGCTCTATACCAAACGTGAAAGTCAATGTGAGCACTAGCCTCGAAGTAAGGCCCTGATTATGCTGGCAAAACGGGAGGCGTGCAGCAGCTCCATGAGGCCTTCATCGCTGTTCTGCTTTAGTTTCACGGTAGTAAGCTTTCCAAGACTCCTAGGGACTTTGCTTAAGCAACCGTTTCGGTACCACAACACTGCGTAGAGACAGTAAGCTCTGGTCCTGCGTGTATGCTGCGTGTCAACCTAGAAATTGGAGACTGATGGCATAAGGCTTGTTTTCCCATTATGAAAGCTCCGTTCATGCGGCCTCGAAGCTACCTGAAAAGCATTGTTGTTGCCGGGGTTTTCCTCACTGCCGGCATGGTTCTGAGAAGAAAATGAGTTTTCTCCTGAAAAACCTAGGGTTTCCAGTTCCTTGTTAGAAGCTCACCCTGCTCTGCTCTATACCTAAAGTGAAAGTCAACGTGAGCCCAAGCTTCGAAGTAAGGCCCTGATTATCCTTGCAAAACGAGAGGCGTGCAGCAGCTCCATGAGGCCTTCATCGTTTTTCTGCTTTGGTTTCAAGGTAGTAAGCTTTTCAACACTCCTAGGGACCTTGCTTCAGCACCCGTTTCAGTACCAGAACACTGCGTAGAACCAGGAAGCTCTGCTCCTGCGTGTATGCCGCGTGTCAACCTAGAAATTAGAGACTGATGGCACAAGGCTTGTTTTCCCATTATGAAAGCTCCGTTGATGCGGCCCCGAAGCTACCTGAAAAGCACTGTTGTTACCGTGCTTTTACTTACAGCCGGCATGTCTCATAGAAGAAAATGAGTTTTCTCGAAAGAAACCTTGTGCTTCCAGTTCCTAGTTGGAAGCTCACCCTGCTCTGCTCTATACCAAAAGTGAAACTCAACGTGAGCAGTAGCCTCGAAGTACAGCCCTGCTTATCCTTGCAAAACGGGAGGCGTGCAGCAACTCCATGAGGCCTTCAAGGCTGTTCTGCTTTAGTTTAACGGTAGTAAGCTCTCCAAGACTCTTAGGGACCATGCTTCAGGACCCGTTTCGGTACCAGGACACTGCATAGAGCCAGGAAGCTCTGTTCCTGCGTTTATGCTGCTTGTCAGCCTAGAAATTGGAGACTGATGGCATAAGGCTTGTTTTCCCATTATGAAAGCTCCGTTCATGCGGCCTCGAAGCTACCTGAAAAGCATTGTTGTTGCCGGGGTTTTCCTCACTGCCGGCATGGTTCTGAGAAGAAAATGAGTTTTCTCCTAAAAAACCTTGGGTTTCCAGTTCCTTGTTGGAAGCTCACCCTGCTCTGCTCTATACCTAAAGTGAAAGTCAACGTGAACTGTAGCCTCGAAGTAAGGCTCTGATTTGCCTTGCCAATGGGGAGGTGTGCAGCAGCTCCATGAGGCCTTCATCACTGTTCTGCTTTAGTTTCACGGTAGTAAGCCTTTCAAAACTCCTAGGGTCCTTGCTTCAGCACCCGTTTCCGTACCAGAATACTGAGTAGAGCAAGGAAGCTCTGGTCCTGTTAAGCAACTTCCAGCCCCGTAGGCCTTTTTGGAACACCCCAGTGTTGGCTAGAGAGAACCAACACACTGCACTCTTCCTTGGGAGAGCCAGATTACCTCAGCTCCACACAGGATTCACGAACACACTTCTAGACTGTCCTCCATGCAATGGGTGGAACCTCATTCCCCTAGCTGAACTCTATTGAGAAAAACACTCTGCTTCTAATCCCTTTTCACATATCACACTTAGAGTCACGCATCCGCAAGGAGGTGGTCGGCTTGCATTCCAAGTACAATTTAAGCACAGTTCTTGGTGTAACACTGCAGGTCCTTTGAAGATGCAAAGGCCCCTCAGTCTCGCTCGCGCATCCTTTGTTTTGGAACTTCGCTGCACGCGGAAAACCGCATGTAGAGAAAAGTTGATTCAGGGAAAGCCCCAGTGGGTATCGTGAATCTCTTTTGACTTGTGAGCATCAACATGTACTTATGCTGCGTGTCAACCTAAAAATGGAAGACTGATGGCACAAAGCTTGTTTTCCCGTTTTGAAAGCTCCATTCATGCGGCCTCGAAGCTACCTGAAAAGCACTGTTGTTACCGTGCTTTTACTTACAGCCGGCATGGCACATGAAAGAAAATGAGTTTTCTCGAAAGAAACCTTGTGCTTCCAGTTCCTAGTTGGAAGCTCACCCTGCTCTGCTCTATACCAAACGTGAAAGTCAATGTGAGCACTAGCCTCGAAGTAAGGCCCTGATTATGCTGGCAAAACGGGAGGCGTGCAGCAGCTCCATGAGGCCTTCATCGCTGTTCTGCTTTAGTTTCACGGTAGTAAGCTTTCCAAGACTCCTAGGGACTTTGCTTAAGCAACCGTTTCGGTACCAGAACACTGCGTAGAGACAGTAAGCTCTGGTCCTGCGTGTATGCTGCGTGTCAACCTAGAAATTGGAGACTGATGGCATAAGGCTTCTTTTCCCATTATGAAAGCTCCGTTCATGCGGCCTCGAAGCTACCTGAAAAGCATTGTTGTTGCCGGGGTTTTCCTCACTGCCGGCATGGTTCTGAGAAGAAAATGAGTTTTCTCCTGAGAAACCTAGGGTTTCCAGTTCCTTGTTGGAAGCTCACCCTGCTCTGCTCTATACCTAAAGTGAAAGTCAACGTGAGCCCAAGCTTCGAAGTAAGGCCCTGATTATCCTTGCAAAACGAGAGGCGTGCAGCAGCTCCATGAGGCCTTCATCGTTGTTCTGCTTTGGTTTCAAGGTAGTAAGCTTTTCAACACTCCTAGGGACCTTGCTTCAGCACCCGTTTCAGTACCAGAACACTGCGTAGAACCAGGAAGCTCTGCTCCTGCGTGTATGCTGCGTGTCAACCTAGAAATTAGAGACTGATGGCACAAGGCTTGTTTTCCCATTATGAAAGCTCCGTTGATGCGGCCCCGAAGCTACCTGAAAAGCACTGTTGTTACCGTGCTTTTACTTACAGCCGGCATGTCTCATAGAAGAAAATGAGTTTTCTCGAAAGAAACCTTGTGCTTCCAGTTCCTAGTTGGAAGCTCACCCTGCTCTGCTCTATACCAAAAGTGAAACTCAACGTGAGCAGTAGCCTCGAAGTACAGCCCTGCTTATCCTTGCAAAACGGGAGGCGTGCAGCAACTCCATGAGGCCTTCAAGGCTGTTCTGCTTTAGTTTAACGGTAGTAAGCTCTCCAAGACTCTTAGGGACCATGCTTCAGGACCCGTTTCGGTACCAGGACACTGCATAGAGCCAGGAAGCTCTGTTCCTGCGTTTATGCTGCTTGTCAGCCTAGAAATTGGAGACTGATGGCATAAGGCTTGTTTTCCCATTATGAAAGCTCCGTTCATGCGGCCTCGAAGCTACCTGAAAAGCATTGTTATTGCCGGGGTTTTCCTCACTGCCGGCATGGTTCTGAGAAGAAAATGAGTTTTCTCCTAAGAAACCTTGGGTTTCCAGTTCCTTGTTGGAAGCTCACCCTGCTCTGCTCTATACCTAAAGTGAAAGTCAACGTGAACCGTAGCCTCGAAGTAAGGCTCTGATTTGCCTTGCCAATGGGGAGGCGTGCAGCAGCTCCATGAGGCCTTCATCGCTGTTCTGCTTTAGTTTCACGGTAGTAAGCTTTCCAAGACTCCTAGGGACTTTGCTTAAGCAACCGTTTCGGTACCAGAACACTGCGTAGAGACAGTAAGCTCTGGTCCTGCGTGTATGCTGCGTGTCAACCTAGAAATTGGAGACTGATGGCATAAGGCTTCTTTTCCCATTATGAAAGCTCCGTTCATGCGGCCTCGAAGCTACCTGAAAAGCATTGTTGTTGCCGGGGTTTTCCTCACTGCCGGCATGGTTCTGAGAAGAAAATGAGTTTTCTCCTAAGAAACCTTGGGTTTCCAGTTCCTTGTTGGAAGCTCACCCTGCTCTGCTCTATACCTAAAGTGAAAGTCAACGTGAGCCCAAGCTTCGAAGTAAGGCCCTGATTATCCTTGCAAAACGAGAGGCGTGTAGCAGCTCCATGAGGCCTTCATCGTTGTTCTGCTTTAGTTGCAAGGTAGTAAGCTTTTCAACACTCCTAGGGGCCTTGCTTCAGCACCCGTTTCAGTACCAGAACACTGCGTAGAACCAGGAAGCTCTGCTCCTGCGTGTATGCTGCGTGTCAACCTAGAAATTAGAGACTGATGGCACAAGGCTTCTTTTCCCGTTTTGAAAGCTCCATTCATGCGGCCTCGAAGCTACCTGAAAAGCACTGTTGTTACCGTGCTTTTACTTACAGCCGGCATGGCACATAGAAGAAAATGAGTTTTCTCGAAAGAAACCTTGTGCTTCCAGTTCCTAGTTGGACGCTCACCCTGCTCTGCTCTATACCAAACGTGAAAGTCAATGTGAGCACTAGCCTCGAAGTAAGGCCCTGATTATGCTGGCAAAACGGGAGGCGTGCAGCAGCTCCATGAGGCCTTCATCGTTGTTCCGCTTTAGTTTCAAGGTAGTAAGCTTTTCAACACTCCTAGGGGACTTGCTTCAGCACCCGTTTCAGTACCAGAACACTGTGTAGAACCAGGAAGCTCTGCTCCTGCGTGTATGCTGCGTGTCAACCTAGAAATTAGAGACTGATGGCACAAGGCTAGTTTTCCCATTATGAAAGCTCCGTTGATGCGGCCCCGAAGCTACCTGAAAAGCACTGTTGTTACCGTGCTTTTACTTACAGCCGGCATGTCTCATAGAAGAAAATGAGTTTTCTCGAAAGAAACCTTGTGCTTCCAGTTCCTAGTTGGAAGCTCACCCTGCTCTGCTCTATACCAAAAGTGAAACTCAACGTGAGCAGTAGCCTCGAAGTACAGCCCTGCTTATCCTTGCAAAACGGGAGGCGTGCAGCAACTCCATGAGGCCTTCAAGGCTGTTCTGCTTTAGTTTAACGGTAGTAAGCTCTCCAAGACTCTTAGGGACCATGCTTCAGGACCCGTTTCGGTACCAGGACACTGCATAGAGCCAGGAAGCTCTGTTCCTGCGTTTATGCTGCTTGTCAGCCTAGAAATTGGAGACTGATGGCATAAGGCTTGTTTTCCCATTATGAAAGCTCCGTTCATGCGGCCTCGAAGCTACCTGAAAAGCATTGTTGTTGCCGGGGTTTTCCTCACTGCCGGCATGGTTCTGAGAAGAAAATGAGTTTTCTCCTAAGAAACCTTGGGTTTCCAGTTCCTTGTTGGAAGCTCACCCTGCTCTGCTCTATACCTAAAGTGAAAGTCAACGTGAACCCTAGCCTCGAAGTAAGGCTCTGATTTGCCTTGCCAATGGGGAGGTGTGCAGCAGCTCCATGAGGCCTTCATCACTGTTCTGCTTTAGTTTCACGGTAGTAAGCCTTTCAAAACTCCTAGGGTCCTTGCTTCAGCACCCGTTTCCGTACCAGAATACTGAGTAGAGCAAGGAAGCTCTGGTCCTGTTAAGCAACTTCCAGGCCCGTAGGCCTTTTTGGAACACCCCAGTGTTGGCTAGAGAGAACCAACACACTGCACTCTTCCTTGGGAGAGCCAGATTACCTCAGCTCCACACAGGATTCACGAACACACTTCTAGACTGTCCTCCATGCAATGGGTGGAACCTCATTCCCCTAGCTGAACTCTATTGAGAAAAACACTCTGCTTCTAATCCCTTTTCACATTTCACACTTCGAGTCACGCATCCGCAAGGAGGTGGTCGGCTTGCATTCCAAGTACAATTTAAGCACAGTTCTTGGTGTAACACTGCAGGTCCTTTGAAGATGCAAAGGCCCCTCAGTCTCGCTCGCGCATCCTTTGTTTTGGAACTTCGCTGCACGCGGAAAACCGCATGTAGAGAAAAGTTGATTCAGGGAAAGCCCCAGTGGGTATCGTGAATCTCTTTTGACTTGTGAGCATCAACATGTACTTATGCTGCGTGTCAACCTAAAAATGGAAGACTGATGGCACAAAGCTTGTTTTCCCGTTTTGAAAGCTCCATTCATGCGGCCTCGAAGCTACCTGAAAAGCACTGTTGTTACCGTGCTTTTACTTACAGCCGGCATGGCACATGGAAGAAAATGAGTTTTCTCGAAAGAAACCTTGTGCTTCCAGTTCCTAGTTGGAAGCTCACCCTGCTCTGCTCTATACCAAACGTGAAAGTCAATGTGAGCACTAGCCTCGAAGTAAGGCCCTGATTATGCTGGCAAAACGGGAGGCGTGCAGCAGCTCCATGAGGCCTTCATCGCTGTTCTGCTTTAGTTTCACGGTAGTAAGCTTTCCAAGACTCCTAGGGACTTTGCTTAAGCAACCGTTTCGGTACCAGAACACTGCGTAGAGACAGTAAGCTCTGGTCCTGCGTGTATGCTGCGTGTCAACCTAGAAATTGGAGACTGATGGCATAAGGCTTCTTTTCCCATTATGAAAGCTCCGTTCATGCGGCCTCGAAGCTACCTGAAAAGCATTGTTGTTGCCGGGGTTTTCCTCACTGCCGGCATGGTTCTGAGAAGAAAATGAGTTTTCTCCTGAGAAACCTAGGGTTTCCAGTTCCTTGTTGGAAGCTCACCCTGCTCTGCTCTATACCTAAAGTGAAAGTCAACGTGAGCCCAAGCTTCGAAGTAAGGCCCTGATTATCCTTGCAAAACGAGAGGCGTGCAGCAGCTCCATGAGGCCTTCATCGTTGTTCTGCTTTGGTTTCAAGGTAGTAAGCTTTGCAACACTCCTAGGGACCTTGCTTCAGCACCCCTTTCAGTACCAGAACACTGCGTAGAACCAGGAAGCTCTGCTCCTGCGTGTATGCTGCGTGTCAACCTAGAAATTAGAGACTGATGGCACAAGGCTAGTTTTCCCATTATGAAAGCTCCGTTGTTGCGGCCCCGAAGCTACCTGAAAAGCACTGTTGTTACCGTGCTTTTACTTACAGCCGGCATGGTTCATAGAAGAAAATGAGTTTTCTCGAAAGAAACCTTGTGCTTCCAGTTCCTAGTTGGAAGCTCACCCTGCTCTGCTCTATACCTAAAGTGAAAGTCAACGTGAGCCCAAGCTTCGAAGTAAGGCCCTGATTATCCTTGCAAAACGAGAGGCGTGCAGCAGCTCCATGAGGCCTTCATCGTTGTTCTGCTTTGGTTTCAAGGTAGTAAGCTTTTCAACACTCCTAGGGACCTTGCTTCAGCACCCGTTTCAGTACCAGAACACTGCGTAGAACCAGGAAGCTCTGCTCCTGCGTGTATGCTGCGTGTCAACCTAGAAATTAGAGACTGATGGCACAAGGCTTGTTTTCCCATTATGAAAGCTCCGTTGATGCGGCCCCGAAGCTACCTGAAAAGCACTGTTGTTACCGTGCTTTTACTTACAGCCGGCATGTCTCATAGAAGAAAATGAGTTTTCTCGAAAGAAACCTTGTGCTTCCAGTTCCTAGTTGGAAGCTCACCCTGCTCTGCTCTATACCAAAAGTGAAACTCAACGTGAGCAGTAGCCTCGAAGTACAGCCCTGCTTATCCTTGCAAAACGGGAGGCGTGCAGCAACTCCATGAGGCCTTCAAGGCTGTTCTGCTTTAGTTTAACGGTAGTAAGCTCTCCAAGACTCTTAGGGACCATGCTTCAGGACCCGTTTCAGTACCAGGACACTGCATAGAGCCAGGAAGCTCTGTTCCTGCGTTTATGCTGCTTGTCAGCCTAGAAATTGGAGACTGATGGCATAAGGCTTGTTTTCCCATTATGAAAGCTCCGTTCATGCGGCCTCGAAGCTACCTGAAAAGCATTGTTGTTGCCGGGGTTTTCCTCACTGCCGGCATGGTTCTGAGAAGAAAATGAGTTTTCTCCTAAGAAACCTTGGGTTTCCAGTTCCTTGTTGGAAGCTCACCCTGCTCTGCTCTATACCTAAAGTGAAAGTCAACGTGAACCCTAGCCTCGAAGTAAGGCTCTGATTTGCCTTGCCAATGGGGAGGTGTGCAGCAGCTCCATGAGGCCTTCATCACTGTTCTGCTTTAGTTTCACGGTAGTAAGCCTTTCAAAACTCCTAGGGTCCTTGCTTCAGCACCCGTTTCCGTACCAGAATACTGAGTAGAGCAAGGAAGCTCTGGTCCTGTTAAGCAACTTCCAGCCCCGTAGGCCTTTTTGGAACACCCCAGTGTTGGCTAGAGAGAACCAACACACTGCACTCTTCCTTGGGAGAGCCAGATTACCTCAGCTCCACACAGGATTCACGAACACACTTCTAGACTGTCCTCCATGCAATGGGTGGAACCTCATTCCCCTAGCTGAACTCTATTGAGAAAAACACTCTGCTTCTAATCCCTTTTCACATTTCACACTTAGAGTCACGCATCCGCAAGGAGGTGGTCGGCTTGCATTCCAAGTACAATTTAAGCACAGTTCTTGGTGTAACACTGCAGGTCCTTTGAAGATGCAAAGGCCCCTCAGTCTCGCTCGCGCATCCTTTGTTTTGGAACTTCGCTGCACGCGGAAAACCGCATGTAGAGAAAAGTTGATTCAGGGAAAGCCCCAGTGGGTATCGTGAATCTCTTTTGACTTGTGAGCATCAACATGTACTTATGCTGCGTGTCAACCTAAAAATGGAAGACTGATGGCACAAAGCTTGTTTTCCCGTTTTGAAAGCTCCATTCATGCGGCCTCGAAGCTACCTGAAAAGCACTGTGGTTACCGTGCTTTTACTTACAGCCGGCATGGCACATGGAAGAAAATGAGTTTTCTCGAAAGAAACCTTGTGCTTCCAGTTCCTAGTTGGAAGCTCACCCTGCTCTGCTCTATACCAAACGTGAAAGTCAATGTGAGCACTAGCCTCGAAGTAAGGCCCTGATTATGCTGGCAAAACGGGAGGCGTGCAGCAGCTCCATGAGGCCTTCATCGCTGTTCTGCTTTAGTTTCACGGTAGTAAGCTTTCCAAGACTCCTAGGGACTTTGCTTAAGCAACCGTTTCGGTACCACAACACTGCGTAGAGACAGTAAGCTCTGGTCCTGCGTGTATGCTGCGTGTCAACCTAGAAATTGGAGACTGATGGCATAAGGCTTGTTTTCCCATTATGAAAGCTCCGTTCATGCGGCCTCGAAGCTACCTGAAAAGCATTGTTGTTGCCGGGGTTTTCCTCACTGCCGGCATGGTTCTGAGAAGAAAATGAGTTTTCTCCTGAAAAACCTAGGGTTTCCAGTTCCTTGTTAGAAGCTCACCCTGCTCTGCTCTATACCTAAAGTGAAAGTCAACGTGAGCCCAAGCTTCGAAGTAAGGCCCTGATTATCCTTGCAAAACGAGAGGCGTGCAGCAGCTCCATGAGGCCTTCATCGTTTTTCTGCTTTGGTTTCAAGGTAGTAAGCTTTTCAACACTCCTAGGGACCTTGCTTCAGCACCCGTTTCAGTACCAGAACACTGCGTAGAACCAGGAAGCTCTGCTCCTGCGTGTATGCCGCGTGTCAACCTAGAAATTAGAGACTGATGGCACAAGGCTTGTTTTCCCATTATGAAAGCTCCGTTGATGCGGCCCCGAAGCTACCTGAAAAGCACTGTTGTTACCGTGCTTTTACTTACAGCCGGCATGTCTCATAGAAGAAAATGAGTTTTCTCGAAAGAAACCTTGTGCTTCCAGTTCCTAGTTGGAAGCTCACCCTGCTCTGCTCTATACCAAAAGTGAAACTCAACGTGAGCAGTAGCCTCGAAGTACAGCCCTGCTTATCCTTGCAAAACGGGAGGCGTGCAGCAACTCCATGAGGCCTTCAAGGCTGTTCTGCTTTAGTTTAACGGTAGTAAGCTCTCCAAGACTCTTAGGGACCATGCTTCAGGACCCGTTTCGGTACCAGGACACTGCATAGAGCCAGGAAGCTCTGTTCCTGCGTTTATGCTGCTTGTCAGCCTAGAAATTGGAGACTGATGGCATAAGGCTTGTTTTCCCATTATGAAAGCTCCGTTCATGCGGCCTCGAAGCTACCTGAAAAGCATTGTTGTTGCCGGGGTTTTCCTCACTGCCGGCATGGTTCTGAGAAGAAAATGAGTTTTCTCCTAAAAAACCTTGGGTTTCCAGTTCCTTGTTGGAAGCTCACCCTGCTCTGCTCTATACCTAAAGTGAAAGTCAACGTGAACTGTAGCCTCGAAGTAAGGCTCTGATTTGCCTTGCCAATGGGGAGGTGTGCAGCAGCTCCATGAGGCCTTCATCACTGTTCTGCTTTAGTTTCACGGTAGTAAGCCTTTCAAAACTCCTAGGGTCCTTGCTTCAGCACCCGTTTCCGTACCAGAATACTGAGTAGAGCAAGGAAGCTCTGGTCCTGTTAAGCAACTTCCAGCCCCGTAGGCCTTTTTGGAACACCCCAGTGTTGGCTAGAGAGAACCAACACACTGCACTCTTCCTTGGGAGAGCCAGATTACCTCAGCTCCACACAGGATTCACGAACACACTTCTAGACTGTCCTCCATGCAATGGGTGGAACCTCATTCCCCTAGCTGAACTCTATTGAGAAAAACACTCTGCTTCTAATCCCTTTTCACATATCACACTTAGAGTCACGCATCCGCAAGGAGGTGGTCGGCTTGCATTCCAAGTACAATTTAAGCACAGTTCTTGGTGTAACACTGCAGGTCCTTTGAAGATGCAAAGGCCCCTCAGTCTCGCTCGCGCATCCTTTGTTTTGGAACTTCGCTGCACGCGGAAAACCGCATGTAGAGAAAAGTTGATTCAGGGAAAGCCCCAGTGGGTATCGTGAATCTCTTTTGACTTGTGAGCATCAACATGTACTTATGCTGCGTGTCAACCTAAAAATGGAAGACTGATGGCACAAAGCTTGTTTTCCCGTTTTGAAAGCTCCATTCATGCGGCCTCGAAGCTACCTGAAAAGCACTGTTGTTACCGTGCTTTTACTTACAGCCGGCATGGCACATGAAAGAAAATGAGTTTTCTCGAAAGAAACCTTGTGCTTCCAGTTCCTAGTTGGAAGCTCACCCTGCTCTGCTCTATACCAAACGTGAAAGTCAATGTGAGCACTAGCCTCGAAGTAAGGCCCTGATTATGCTGGCAAAACGGGAGGCGTGCAGCAGCTCCATGAGGCCTTCATCGCTGTTCTGCTTTAGTTTCACGGTAGTAAGCTTTCCAAGACTCCTAGGGACTTTGCTTAAGCAACCGTTTCGGTACCAGAACACTGCGTAGAGACAGTAAGCTCTGGTCCTGCGTGTATGCTGCGTGTCAACCTAGAAATTGGAGACTGATGGCATAAGGCTTCTTTTCCCATTATGAAAGCTCCGTTCATGCGGCCTCGAAGCTACCTGAAAAGCATTGTTGTTGCCGGGGTTTTCCTCACTGCCGGCATGGTTCTGAGAAGAAAATGAGTTTTCTCCTGAGAAACCTAGGGTTTCCAGTTCCTTGTTGGAAGCTCACCCTGCTCTGCTCTATACCTAAAGTGAAAGTCAACGTGAGCCCAAGCTTCGAAGTAAGGCCCTGATTATCCTTGCAAAACGAGAGGCGTGCAGCAGCTCCATGAGGCCTTCATCGTTGTTCTGCTTTGGTTTCAAGGTAGTAAGCTTTTCAACACTCCTAGGGACCTTGCTTCAGCACCCGTTTCAGTACCAGAACACTGCGTAGAACCAGGAAGCTCTGCTCCTGCGTGTATGCTGCGTGTCAACCTAGAAATTAGAGACTGATGGCACAAGGCTTGTTTTCCCATTATGAAAGCTCCGTTGATGCGGCCCCGAAGCTACCTGAAAAGCACTGTTGTTACCGTGCTTTTACTTACAGCCGGCATGTCTCATAGAAGAAAATGAGTTTTCTCGAAAGAAACCTTGTGCTTCCAGTTCCTAGTTGGAAGCTCACCCTGCTCTGCTCTATACCAAAAGTGAAACTCAACGTGAGCAGTAGCCTCGAAGTACAGCCCTGCTTATCCTTGCAAAACGGGAGGCGTGCAGCAACTCCATGAGGCCTTCAAGGCTGTTCTGCTTTAGTTTAACGGTAGTAAGCTCTCCAAGACTCTTAGGGACCATGCTTCAGGACCCGTTTCGGTACCAGGACACTGCATAGAGCCAGGAAGCTCTGTTCCTGCGTTTATGCTGCTTGTCAGCCTAGAAATTGGAGACTGATGGCATAAGGCTTGTTTTCCCATTATGAAAGCTCCGTTCATGCGGCCTCGAAGCTACCTGAAAAGCATTGTTATTGCCGGGGTTTTCCTCACTGCCGGCATGGTTCTGAGAAGAAAATGAGTTTTCTCCTAAGAAACCTTGGGTTTCCAGTTCCTTGTTGGAAGCTCACCCTGCTCTGCTCTATACCTAAAGTGAAAGTCAACGTGAACCGTAGCCTCGAAGTAAGGCTCTGATTTGCCTTGCCAATGGGGAGGCGTGCAGCAGCTCCATGAGGCCTTCATCGCTGTTCTGCTTTAGTTTCACGGTAGTAAGCTTTCCAAGACTCCTAGGGACTTTGCTTAAGCAACCGTTTCGGTACCAGAACACTGCGTAGAGACAGTAAGCTCTGGTCCTGCGTGTATGCTGCGTGTCAACCTAGAAATTGGAGACTGATGGCATAAGGCTTCTTTTCCCATTATGAAAGCTCCGTTCATGCGGCCTCGAAGCTACCTGAAAAGCATTGTTGTTGCCGGGGTTTTCCTCACTGCCGGCATGGTTCTGAGAAGAAAATGAGTTTTCTCCTAAGAAACCTTGGGTTTCCAGTTCCTTGTTGGAAGCTCACCCTGCTCTGCTCTATACCTAAAGTGAAAGTCAACGTGAGCCCAAGCTTCGAAGTAAGGCCCTGATTATCCTTGCAAAACGAGAGGCGTGTAGCAGCTCCATGAGGCCTTCATCGTTGTTCTGCTTTAGTTGCAAGGTAGTAAGCTTTTCAACACTCCTAGGGGCCTTGCTTCAGCACCCGTTTCAGTACCAGAACACTGCGTAGAACCAGGAAGCTCTGCTCCTGCGTGTATGCTGCGTGTCAACCTAGAAATTAGAGACTGATGGCACAAGGCTTCTTTTCCCGTTTTGAAAGCTCCATTCATGCGGCCTCGAAGCTACCTGAAAAGCACTGTTGTTACCGTGCTTTTACTTACAGCCGGCATGGCACATAGAAGAAAATGAGTTTTCTCGAAAGAAACCTTGTGCTTCCAGTTCCTAGTTGGACGCTCACCCTGCTCTGCTCTATACCAAACGTGAAAGTCAATGTGAGCACTAGCCTCGAAGTAAGGCCCTGATTATGCTGGCAAAACGGGAGGCGTGCAGCAGCTCCATGAGGCCTTCATCGTTGTTCCGCTTTAGTTTCAAGGTAGTAAGCTTTTCAACACTCCTAGGGGACTTGCTTCAGCACCCGTTTCAGTACCAGAACACTGTGTAGAACCAGGAAGCTCTGCTCCTGCGTGTATGCTGCGTGTCAACCTAGAAATTAGAGACTGATGGCACAAGGCTAGTTTTCCCATTATGAAAGCTCCGTTGATGCGGCCCCGAAGCTACCTGAAAAGCACTGTTGTTACCGTGCTTTTACTTACAGCCGGCATGTCTCATAGAAGAAAATGAGTTTTCTCGAAAGAAACCTTGTGCTTCCAGTTCCTAGTTGGAAGCTCACCCTGCTCTGCTCTATACCAAAAGTGAAACTCAACGTGAGCAGTAGCCTCGAAGTACAGCCCTGCTTATCCTTGCAAAACGGGAGGCGTGCAGCAACTCCATGAGGCCTTCAAGGCTGTTCTGCTTTAGTTTAACGGTAGTAAGCTCTCCAAGACTCTTAGGGACCATGCTTCAGGACCCGTTTCGGTACCAGGACACTGCATAGAGCCAGGAAGCTCTGTTCCTGCGTTTATGCTGCTTGTCAGCCTAGAAATTGGAGACTGATGGCATAAGGCTTGTTTTCCCATTATGAAAGCTCCGTTCATGCGGCCTCGAAGCTACCTGAAAAGCATTGTTGTTGCCGGGGTTTTCCTCACTGCCGGCATGGTTCTGAGAAGAAAATGAGTTTTCTCCTAAGAAACCTTGGGTTTCCAGTTCCTTGTTGGAAGCTCACCCTGCTCTGCTCTATACCTAAAGTGAAAGTCAACGTGAACCCTAGCCTCGAAGTAAGGCTCTGATTTGCCTTGCCAATGGGGAGGTGTGCAGCAGCTCCATGAGGCCTTCATCACTGTTCTGCTTTAGTTTCACGGTAGTAAGCCTTTCAAAACTCCTAGGGTCCTTGCTTCAGCACCCGTTTCCGTACCAGAATACTGAGTAGAGCAAGGAAGCTCTGGTCCTGTTAAGCAACTTCCAGGCCCGTAGGCCTTTTTGGAACACCCCAGTGTTGGCTAGAGAGAACCAACACACTGCACTCTTCCTTGGGAGAGCCAGATTACCTCAGCTCCACACAGGATTCACGAACACACTTCTAGACTGTCCTCCATGCAATGGGTGGAACCTCATTCCCCTAGCTGAACTCTATTGAGAAAAACACTCTGCTTCTAATCCCTTTTCACATTTCACACTTCGAGTCACGCATCCGCAAGGAGGTGGTCGGCTTGCATTCCAAGTACAATTTAAGCACAGTTCTTGGTGTAACACTGCAGGTCCTTTGAAGATGCAAAGGCCCCTCAGTCTCGCTCGCGCATCCTTTGTTTTGGAACTTCGCTGCACGCGGAAAACCGCATGTAGAGAAAAGTTGATTCAGGGAAAGCCCCAGTGGGTATCGTGAATCTCTTTTGACTTGTGAGCATCAACATGTACTTATGCTGCGTGTCAACCTAAAAATGGAAGACTGATGGCACAAAGCTTGTTTTCCCGTTTTGAAAGCTCCATTCATGCGGCCTCGAAGCTACCTGAAAAGCACTGTTGTTACCGTGCTTTTACTTACAGCCGGCATGGCACATGGAAGAAAATGAGTTTTCTCGAAAGAAACCTTGTGCTTCCAGTTCCTAGTTGGAAGCTCACCCTGCTCTGCTCTATACCAAACGTGAAAGTCAATGTGAGCACTAGCCTCGAAGTAAGGCCCTGATTATGCTGGCAAAACGGGAGGCGTGCAGCAGCTCCATGAGGCCTTCATCGCTGTTCTGCTTTAGTTTCACGGTAGTAAGCTTTCCAAGACTCCTAGGGACTTTGCTTAAGCAACCGTTTCGGTACCAGAACACTGCGTAGAGACAGTAAGCTCTGGTCCTGCGTGTATGCTGCGTGTCAACCTAGAAATTGGAGACTGATGGCATAAGGCTTCTTTTCCCATTATGAAAGCTCCGTTCATGCGGCCTCGAAGCTACCTGAAAAGCATTGTTGTTGCCGGGGTTTTCCTCACTGCCGGCATGGTTCTGAGAAGAAAATGAGTTTTCTCCTGAGAAACCTAGGGTTTCCAGTTCCTTGTTGGAAGCTCACCCTGCTCTGCTCTATACCTAAAGTGAAAGTCAACGTGAGCCCAAGCTTCGAAGTAAGGCCCTGATTATCCTTGCAAAACGAGAGGCGTGCAGCAGCTCCATGAGGCCTTCATCGTTGTTCTGCTTTGGTTTCAAGGTAGTAAGCTTTGCAACACTCCTAGGGACCTTGCTTCAGCACCCCTTTCAGTACCAGAACACTGCGTAGAACCAGGAAGCTCTGCTCCTGCGTGTATGCTGCGTGTCAACCTAGAAATTAGAGACTGATGGCACAAGGCTAGTTTTCCCATTATGAAAGCTCCGTTGTTGCGGCCCCGAAGCTACCTGAAAAGCACTGTTGTTACCGTGCTTTTACTTACAGCCGGCATGGTTCATAGAAGAAAATGAGTTTTCTCGAAAGAAACCTTGTGCTTCCAGTTCCTAGTTGGAAGCTCACCCTGCTCTGCTCTATACCTAAAGTGAAAGTCAACGTGAGCCCAAGCTTCGAAGTAAGGCCCTGATTATCCTTGCAAAACGAGAGGCGTGCAGCAGCTCCATGAGGCCTTCATCGTTGTTCTGCTTTGGTTTCAAGGTAGTAAGCTTTTCAACACTCCTAGGGACCTTGCTTCAGCACCCGTTTCAGTACCAGAACACTGCGTAGAACCAGGAAGCTCTGCTCCTGCGTGTATGCTGCGTGTCAACCTAGAAATTAGAGACTGATGGCACAAGGCTTGTTTTCCCATTATGAAAGCTCCGTTGATGCGGCCCCGAAGCTACCTGAAAAGCACTGTTGTTACCGTGCTTTTACTTACAGCCGGCATGTCTCATAGAAGAAAATGAGTTTTCTCGAAAGAAACCTTGTGCTTCCAGTTCCTAGTTGGAAGCTCACCCTGCTCTGCTCTATACCAAAAGTGAAACTCAACGTGAGCAGTAGCCTCGAAGTACAGCCCTGCTTATCCTTGCAAAACGGGAGGCGTGCAGCAACTCCATGAGGCCTTCAAGGCTGTTCTGCTTTAGTTTAACGGTAGTAAGCTCTCCAAGACTCTTAGGGACCATGCTTCAGGACCCGTTTCAGTACCAGGACACTGCATAGAGCCAGGAAGCTCTGTTCCTGCGTTTATGCTGCTTGTCAGCCTAGAAATTGGAGACTGATGGCATAAGGCTTGTTTTCCCATTATGAAAGCTCCGTTCATGCGGCCTCGAAGCTACCTGAAAAGCATTGTTGTTGCCGGGGTTTTCCTCACTGCCGGCATGGTTCTGAGAAGAAAATGAGTTTTCTCCTAAGAAACCTTGGGTTTCCAGTTCCTTGTTGGAAGCTCACCCTGCTCTGCTCTATACCTAAAGTGAAAGTCAACGTGAACCCTAGCCTCGAAGTAAGGCTCTGATTTGCCTTGCCAATGGGGAGGTGTGCAGCAGCTCCATGAGGCCTTCATCACTGTTCTGCTTTAGTTTCACGGTAGTAAGCCTTTCAAAACTCCTAGGGTCCTTGCTTCAGCACCCGTTTCCGTACCAGAATACTGAGTAGAGCAAGGAAGCTCTGGTCCTGTTAAGCAACTTCCAGCCCCGTAGGCCTTTTTGGAACACCCCAGTGTTGGCTAGAGAGAACCAACACACTGCACTCTTCCTTGGGAGAGCCAGATTACCTCAGCTCCACACAGGATTCACGAACACACTTCTAGACTGTCCTCCATGCAATGGGTGGAACCTCATTCCCCTAGCTGAACTCTATTGAGAAAAACACTCTGCTTCTAATCCCTTTTCACATTTCACACTTAGAGTCACGCATCCGCAAGGAGGTGGTCGGCTTGCATTCCAAGTACAATTTAAGCACAGTTCTTGGTGTAACACTGCAGGTCCTTTGAAGATGCAAAGGCCCCTCAGTCTCGCTCGCGCATCCTTTGTTTTGGAACTTCGCTGCACGCGGAAAACCGCATGTAGAGAAAAGTTGATTCAGGGAAAGCCCCAGTGGGTATCGTGAATCTCTTTTGACTTGTGAGCATCAACATGTACTTATGCTGCTTGTCAACCTAAAAATGGAAGACTGATGGCACAAAGCTTGTTTTCCCGTTTTGAAAGCTCCATTCATGCGGCCTCGAAGCTACCTGAAAAGCACTGTTGTTACCGTGCTTTTACTTACAGCCGGCATGGCACATAGAAGAAAATGAGTTTTCTCGAAAGAAACCTTGTGCTTCCAGTTCCTAGTTGGACGCTCACCCTGCTCTGCTCTATACCAAACGTGAAAGTCAATGTGAGCACTAGCCTCGAAGTAAGGCCCTGATTATGCTGGCAAAACGGGAGGCGTGCAGCAGCTCCATGAGGCCTTCATCGTTGTTCCGCTTTAGTTTCAAGGTAGTAAGCTTTTCAACACTCCTAGGGGACTTGCTTCAGCACCCGTTTCAGTACCAGAACACTGCGTAGAACCAGGAAGCTCTGCTCCTGCGTGTATGCTGCGTGTCAACCTAGAAATTAGAGACTGATGGCACAAGGCTTGTTTTCCCGTTTTGAAAGCTCCATTCATGCGGCCTCGAAGCTACCTGAAAAGCACTGTTGTTACCGTGCTTTTACTTACAGCCGGCATGGCACATAGAAGAAAATGAGTTTTCTCGAAAGAAACCTTGTGCTTCCAGTTCCTAGTTGGACGCTCACCCTGCTCTGCTCTATACCAAACGTGAAAGTCAATGTGAGCACTAGCCTCGAAGTAAGGCCCTGATTATGCTGGCAAAACGGGAGGCGTGCAGCAGCTCCATGAGGCCTTCATCGTTGTTCCGCTTTAGTTTCAAGGTAGTAAGCTTTTCAACACTCCTAGGGGACTTGCTTCAGCACCCGTTTCAGTACCAGAACACTGCGTAGAACCAGGAAGCTCTGCTCCTGCGTGTATGCTGCGTGTCAACCTAGAAATTAGAGACTGATGGCACAAGGCTAGTTTTCCCATTATGAAAGCTCCGTTGTTGCGGCCCCGAAGCTACCTGAAAAGCACTGTTGTTACCGTGCTTTTACTTACAGCCGGCATGGTTCATAGAAGAAAATGAGTTTTCTCGAAAGAAACCTTGTGCTTCCAGTTCCTAGTTGGAAGCTCACCCTGCTCTGCTCTATACCTAAAGTGAAAGTCAACGTGAGCCCAAGCTTCGAAGTAAGGCCCTGATTATCCTTGCAAAACGAGAGGCGTGCAGCAGCTCCATGAGGCCTTCATCGTTGTTCTGCTTTGGTTTCAAGGTAGTAAGCTTTTCAACACTCCTAGGGACCTTGCTTCAGCACCCGTTTCAGTACCAGAACACTGCGTAGAACCAGGAAGCTCTGCTCCTGCGTGTATGCTGCGTGTCAACCTAGAAATTAGAGACTGATGGCACAAGGCTTGTTTTCCCATTATGAAAGCTCCGTTGATGCGGCCCCGAAGCTACCTGAAAAGCACTGTTGTTACCGTGCTTTTACTTACAGCCGGCATGTCTCATAGAAGAAAATGAGTTTTCTCGAAAGAAACCTTGTGCTTCCAGTTCCTAGTTGGAAGCTCACCCTGCTCTGCTCTATACCAAAAGTGAATCTCAACGTGAGCAGTAGCCTCGAAGTACAGCCCTGCTTATCCTTGCAAAACGGGAGGCGTGCAGCAACTCCATGAGGCCTTCAAGGCTGTTCTGCTTTAGTTTAACGGTAGTAAGCTCTCCAAGACTCTTAGGGACCATGCTTCAGGACCCGTTTCGGTACCAGGACACTGATTAGAGCCAGGAAGCTCTGTTCCTGCGTTTATGCTGCTTGTCAGCCTAGAAATTGGAGACTGATAGCATAAGGCTTGTTTTCCCATTATGAAAGCTCCGTTCATGCGGCCTCGAAGCTACCTGAAAAGCATTGTTGTTGCCGGGGTTTTCCTCACTGCCGGCATGGTTCTGAGAAGAAAATGAGTTTTCTCCTAAGAAACCTTGGGTTTCCAGTTCCTTGTTGGAAGCTCACCCTGCTCTGCTCTATACCTAAAGTGAAAGTCAACGTGAACCCTAGCCTCGAAGTAAGGCTCTGATTTGCCTTGCCAATGGGGAGGTGTGCAGCAGCTCCATGAGGCCTTCATCACTGTTCTGCTTTAGTTTCACGGTAGTAAGCCTTTCAAAACTCCTAGGGTCCTTGCTTCAGCACCCGTTTCCGTACCAGAATACTGAGTAGAGCAAGGAAGCTCTGGTCCTGTTAAGCAACTTCCAGCCCCGTAGGCCTTTTTGGAACACCCCAGTGTTGGCTAGAGAGAACCAACACACTGCACTCTTCCTTGGGAGAGCCAGATTACCTCAGCTCCACACAGGATTCACGAACACACTTCTAGACTGTCCTCCATGCAATGGGTGGAACCTCATTCCCCTAGCTGAACTCTATTGAGAAAAACACTCTGCTTCTAATCCCTTTTCACATTTCACACTTCGAGTCACGCATCCGCAAGGAGGTGGTCGGCTTGCATTCCAAGTACAATTTAAGCACAGTTCTTGGTGTAACACTGCAGGTCCTTTGAAGATGCAAAGGCCCCTCAGTCTCGCTCGCGCATCCTTTGTTTTGGAACTTCGCTGCACGCGGAAAACCGCATGTAGAGAAAAGTTGATTCAGGGAAAGCCCCAGTGGGTATCGTGAATCTCTTTTGACTTGTGAGCATCAACATGTACTTATGCTGCGTGTCAACCTAAAAATGGAAGACTGATGGCACAAAGCTTGTTTTCCCGTTTTGAAAGCTCCATTCATGCGGCCTCGAAGCTACCTGAAAAGCACTGTTGTTACCGTGCTTTTACTTACAGCCGGGATGGCACATGGAAGAAAATGAGTTTTCTCGAAAGAAACCTTGTGCTTCCAGTTCCTAGTTGGAAGCTCACCCTGCTCTGCTCTATACCAAACGTGAAAGTCAATGTGAGCACTAGCCTCGAAGTAAGGCCCTGATTATGCTGGCAAAACGGGAGGCGTGCAGCAGCTCCATGAGGCCTTCATCGCTGTTCTGCTTTAGTTTCACGGTAGTAAGCTTTCCAAGACTCCTAGGGACTTTGCTTAAGCAACCGTTTCGGTACCAGAACACTGCGTAGAGACAGTAAGCTCTGGTCCTGCGTGTATGCTGCGTGTCAACCTAGAAATTGGAGACTGATGGCATAAGGCTTCTTTTCCCATTATGAAAGCTCCGTTCATGCGGCCTCGAAGCTACCTGAAAAGCATTGTTGTTGCCGGGGTTTTCCTCACTGCCGGCATGGTTCTGAGAAGAAAATGAGTTTTCTCCTGAGAAACCTAGGGTTTCCAGTTCCTTGTTGGAAGCTCACCCTGCTCTGCTCTATACCTAAAGTGAAAGTCAACGTGAGCCCAAGCTTCGAAGTAAGGCCCTGATTATCCTTGCAAAACGAGAGGCGTGCAGCAGCTCCATGAGGCCTTCATCGTTGTTCTGCTTTGGTTTCAAGGTAGTAAGCTTTGCAACACTCCTAGGGACCTTGCTTCAGCACCCCTTTCAGTACCAGAACACTGCGTAGAACCAGGAAGCTCTGCTCCTGCGTGTATGCTGCGTGTCAACCTAGAAATTAGAGACTGATGGCACAAGGCTTCTTTTCCCGTTTTGAAAGCTCCATTCATGCGGCCTCGAAGCTACCTGAAAAGCACTGTTGTTACCGTGCTTTTACTTACAGCCGGCATGGCACATAGAAGAAAATGAGTTTTCTCGAAAGAAACCTTGTGCTTCCAGTTCCTAGTTGGACGCTCACCCTGCTCTGCTCTATACCAAACGTGAAAGTCAATGTGAGCACTAGCCTCGAAGTAAGGCCCTGATTATGCTGGCAAAACGGGAGGCGTGCAGCAGCTCCATGAGGCCTTCATCGTTGTTCCGCTTTAGTTTCAAGGTAGTAAGCTTTTCAACACTCCTAGGGGACTTGCTTCAGCACCCGTTTCAGTACCAGAACACTGCGTAGAACCAGGAAGCTCTGCTCCTGCGTGTATGCTGCATGTCAACCTAGAAATTAGAGACTGATGGCACAAGGCTAGTTTTCCCATTATGAAAGCTCCGTTGTTGCGGCCCCGAAGCTACCTGAAAAGCACTGTTGTTACCGTGCTTTTACTTACAGCCGGCATGGTTCATAGAAGAAAATGAGTTTTCTCGAAAGAAACCTTGTGCTTCCAGTTCCTAGTTGGAAGCTCACCCTGCTCTGCTCTATACCTAAAGTGAAAGTCAACGTGAGCCCAAGCTTCGAAGTAAGGCCCTGATTATCCTTGCAAAACGAGAGGCGTGCAGCAGCTCCATGAGGCCTTCATCGTTGTTCTGCTTTGGTTTCAAGGTAGTAAGCTTTTCAACACTCCTAGGGACCTTGCTTCAGCACCCGTTTCAGTACCAGAACACTGCGTAGAACCAGGAAGCTCTGCTCCTGCGTGTATGCTGCGTGTCAACCTAGAAATTAGAGACTGATGGCACAAGGCTTGTTTTCCCATTATGAAAGCTCCGTTGATGCGGCCCCGAAGCTACCTGAAAAGCACTGTTGTTACCGTGCTTTTACTTACAGCCGGCATGTCTCATAGAAGAAAATGAGTTTTCTCGAAAGAAACCTTGTGCTTCCAGTTCCTAGTTGGAAGCTCACCCTGCTCTGCTCTATACCAAAAGTGAAACTCAACGTGAGCAGTAGCCTCGAAGTACAGCCCTGCTTATCCTTGCAAAACGGGAGGCGTGCAGCAACTCCATGAGGCCTTCAAGGCTGTTCTGCTTTAGTTTAACGGTAGTAAGCTCTCCAAGACTCTTAGGGACCATGCTTCAGGACCCGTTTCAGTACCAGGACACTGCATAGAGCCAGGAAGCTCTGTTCCTGCGTTTATGCTGCTTGTCAGCCTAGAAATTGGAGACTGATGGCATAAGGCTTGTTTTCCCATTATGAAAGCTCCGTTCATGCGGCCTCGAAGCTACCTGAAAAGCATTGTTGTTGCCGGGGTTTTCCTCACTGCCGGCATGGTTCTGAGAAGAAAATGAGTTTTCTCCTAAGAAACCTTGGGTTTCCAGTTCCTTGTTGGAAGCTCACCCTGCTCTGCTCTATACCTAAAGTGAAAGTCAACGTGAACCCTAGCCTCGAAGTAAGGCTCTGATTTGCCTTGCCAATGGGGAGGTGTGCAGCAGCTCCATGAGGCCTTCATCACTGTTCTGCTTTAGTTTCACGGTAGTAAGCCTTTCAAAACTCCTAGGGTCCTTGCTTCAGCACCCGTTTCCGTACCAGAATACTGAGTAGAGCAAGGAAGCTCTGGTCCTGTTAAGCAACTTCCAGCCCCGTAGGCCTTTTTGGAACACCCCAGTGTTGGCTAGAGAGAACCAACACACTGCACTCTTCCTTGGGAGAGCCAGATTACCTCAGCTCCACACAGGATTCACGAACACACTTCTAGACTGTCCTCCATGCAATGGGTGGAACCTCATTCCCCTAGCTGAACTCTATTGAGAAAAACACTCTGCTTCTAATCCCTTTTCACATTTCACACTTCGAGTCACGCATCCGCAAGGAGGTGGTCGGCTTGCATTCCAAGTACAATTTAAGCACAGTTCTTGGTGTAACACTGCAGGTCCTTTGAAGATGCAAAGGCCCCTCAGTCTCGCTCGCGCATCCTTTGTTTTGGAACTTCGCTGCACGCGGAAAACCGCATGTAGAGAAAAGTTGATTCAGGGAAAGCCCCAGTGGGTATCGTGAATCTCTTTTGACTTGTGAGCATCAACATGTACTTATGCTGCGTGTCAACCTAAAAATGGAAGACTGATGGCACAAAGCTTGTTTTCCCGTTTTGAAAGCTCCATTCATGCGGCCTCGAAGCTACCTGAAAAGCACTGTTGTTACCGTGCTTTTACTTACAGCCGGGATGGCACATGGAAGAAAATGAGTTTTCTCGAAAGAAACCTTGTGCTTCCAGTTCCTAGTTGGAAGCTCACCCTGCTCTGCTCTATACCAAACGTGAAAGTCAATGTGAGCACTAGCCTCGAAGTAAGGCCCTGATTATGCTGGCAAAACGGGAGGCGTGCAGCAGCTCCATGAGGCCTTCATCGCTGTTCTGCTTTAGTTTCACGGTAGTAAGCTTTCCAAGACTCCTAGGGACTTTGCTTAAGCAACCGTTTCGGTACCAGAACACTGCGTAGAGACAGTAAGCTCTGGTCCTGCGTGTATGCTGCGTGTCAACCTAGAAATTGGAGACTGATGGCATAAGGCTTCTTTTCCCATTATGAAAGCTCCGTTCATGCGGCCTCGAAGCTACCTGAAAAGCATTGTTGTTGCCGGGGTTTTCCTCACTGCCGGCATGGTTCTGAGAAGAAAATGAGTTTTCTCCTGAGAAACCTAGGGTTTCCAGTTCCTTGTTGGAAGCTCACCCTGCTCTGCTCTATACCTAAAGTGAAAGTCAACGTGAGCCCAAGCTTCGAAGTAAGGCCCTGATTATCCTTGCAAAACGAGAGGCGTGCAGCAGCTCCATGAGGCCTTCATCGTTGTTCTGCTTTGGTTTCAAGGTAGTAAGCTTTTCAACACTCCTAGGGACCTTGCATCAGCACCCGTTTCAGTACCAGAACACTGCGTAGAACCAGGAAGCTCTGCTCCTGCGTGTATGCTGCGTGTCAACCTAGAAATTAGAGACTGATGGCACAAGGCTTGTTTTCCCATTATGAAAGCTCCGTTGATGCGGCCCCGAAGCTACCTGAAAAGCACTGTTGTTACCGTGCTTTTACTTACAGCCGGCATGTCTCATAGAAGAAAATGAGTTTTCTCGAAAGAAACCTTGTGCTTCCAGTTCCTAGTTGGAAGCTCACCCTGCTCTGCTCTATACCAAAAGTGAAACTCAACGTGAGCAGTAGCCTCGAAGTACAGCCCTGCTTATCCTTGCAAAACGGGAGGCGTGCAGCAACTCCATGAGGCCTTCAAGGCTGTTCTGCTTTAGTTTAACGGTAGTAAGCTCTCCAAGACTCTTAGGGACCATGCTTCAGGACCCGTTTCAGTACCAGGACACTGCATAGAGCCAGGAAGCTCTGTTCCTGCGTTTATGCTGCTTGTCAGCCTAGAAATTGGAGACTGATGGCATAAGGCTTGTTTTCCCATTATGAAAGCTCCGTTCATGCGGCCTCGAAGCTACCTGAAAAGCATTGTTGTTGCCGGGGTTTTCCTCACTGCCGGCATGGTTCTGAGAAGAAAATGAGTTTTCTCCTAAGAAACCTTGGGTTTCCAGTTCCTTGTTGGAAGCTCACCCTGCTCTGCTCTATACCTAAAGTGAAAGTCAACGTGAACCCTAGCCTCGAAGTAAGGCTCTGATTTGCCTTGCCAATGGGGAGGTGTGCAGCAGCTCCATGAGGCCTTCATCACTGTTCTGCTTTAGTTTCACGGTAGTAAGCCTTTCAAAACTCCTAGGGTCCTTGCTTCAGCACCCGTTTCCGTACCAGAATACTGAGTAGAGCAAGGAAGCTCTGGTCCTGTTAAGCAACTTCCAGCCCCGTAGGCCTTTTTGGAACACCCCAGTGTTGGCTAGAGAGAACCAACACACTGCACTCTTCCTTGGGAGAGCCAGATTACCTCAGCTCCACACAGGATTCACGAACACACTTCTAGACTGTCCTCCATGCAATGGGTGGAACCTCATTCCCCTAGCTGAACTCTATTGAGAAAAACACTCTGCTTCTAATCCCTTTTCACATTTCACACTTAGAGTCACGCATCCGCAAGGAGGTGGTCGGCTTGCATTCCAAGTACAATTTAAGCACAGTTCTTGGTGTAACACTGCAGGTCCTTTGAAGATGCAAAGGCCCCTCAGTCTCGCTCGCGCATCCTTTGTTTTGGAACTTCGCTGCACGCGGAAAACCGCATGTAGAGAAAAGTTGATTCAGGGAAAGCCCCAGTGGGTATCGTGAATCTCTTTTGACTTGTGAGCATCAACATGTACTTATGCTGCGTGTCAACCTAAAAATGGAAGACTGATGGCAAAAAGCTTGTTTTCCCGTTTTGAAAGCTCCATTCATGCGGCCTCGAAGCTACCTGAAAAGCACTGTTGTTACCGTGCTTTTACTTACAGCCGGGATGGCACATGGAAGAAAATGAGTTTTCTCGAAAGAAACCTTGTGCTTCCAGTTCCTAGTTGGAAGCTCACCCTGCTCTGCTCTATACCAAACGTGAAAGTCAATGTGAGCACTAGCCTCGAAGTAAGGCCCTGATTATGCTGGCAAAACGGGAGGCGTGCAGCAGCTCCATGAGGCCTTCATCGCTGTTCTGCTTTAGTTTCACGGTAGTAAGCTTTCCAAGACTCCTAGGGACTTTGCTTAAGCAACCGTTTCGGTACCAGAACACTGCGTAGAGACAGTAAGCTCTGGTCCTGCGTGTATGCTGCGTGTCAACCTAGAAATTGGAGACTGATGGCATAAGGCTTCTTTTCCCATTATGAAAGCTCCGTTCATGCGGCCTCGAAGCTACCTGAAAAGCATTGTTGTTGCCGGGGTTTTCCTCACTGCCGGCATGGTTCTGAGAAGAAAATGAGTTTTCTCCTGAGAAACCTAGGGTTTCCAGTTCCTTGTTGGAAGCTCACCCTGCTCTGCTCTATACCTAAAGTGAAAGTCAACGTGAGCCCAAGCTTCGAAGTAAGGCCCTGATTATCCTTGCAAAACGAGAGGCGTGCAGCAGCTCCATGAGGCCTTCATCGTTGTTCTGCTTTGGTTTCAAGGTAGTAAGCTTTTCAACACTCCTAGGGACCTTGCATCAGCACCCGTTTCAGTACCAGAACACTGCGTAGAACCAGGAAGCTCTGCTCCTGCGTGTATGCTGCGTGTCAACCTAGAAATTAGAGACTGATGGCACAAGGCTTGTTTTCCCATTATGAAAGCTCCGTTGATGCGGCCCCGAAGCTACCTGAAAAGCACTGTTGTTACCGTGCTTTTACTTACAGCCGGCATGTCTCATAGAAGAAAATGAGTTTTCTCGAAAGAAACCTTGTGCTTCCAGTTCCTAGTTGGAAGCTCACCCTGCTCTGCTCTATACCAAAAGTGAAACTCAACGTGAGCAGTAGCCTCGAAGTACAGCCCTGCTTATCCTTGCAAAACGGGAGGCGTGCAGCAACTCCATGAGGCCTTCAAGGCTGTTCTGCTTTAGTTTAACGGTAGTAAGCTCTCCAAGACTCTTAGGGACCATGCTTCAGGACCCGT
Source organism: Eubalaena glacialis (assembly GCF_028564815.1). Taxonomy (NCBI): domain Eukaryota; kingdom Metazoa; phylum Chordata; class Mammalia; order Artiodactyla; family Balaenidae; genus Eubalaena; species Eubalaena glacialis. The sequence continues at coordinate 28,199,717 of NC_083725.1, forward strand.
TTCAGTACCAGGACACTGCATAGAGCCAGGAAGCTCTGTTCCTGCGTTTATGCTGCTTGTCAGCCTAGAAATTGGAGACTGATGGCATAAGGCTTGTTTTCCCATTATGAAAGCTCCGTTCATGCGGCCTCGAAGCTACCTGAAAAGCATTGTTGTTGCCGGGGTTTTCCTCACTGCCGGCATGGTTCTGAGAAGAAAATGAGTTTTCTCCTAAGAAACCTTGGGTTTCCAGTTCCTTGTTGGAAGCTCACCCTGCTCTGCTCTATACCTAAAGTGAAAGTCAACGTGAACCCTAGCCTCGAAGTAAGGCTCTGATTTGCCTTGCCAATGGGGAGGTGTGCAGCAGCTCCATGAGGCCTTCATCACTGTTCTGCTTTAGTTTCACGGTAGTAAGCCTTTCAAAACTCCTAGGGTCCTTGCTTCAGCACCCGTTTCCGTACCAGAATACTGAGTAGAGCAAGGAAGCTCTGGTCCTGTTAAGCAACTTCCAGCCCCGTAGGCCTTTTTGGAACACCCCAGTGTTGGCTAGAGAGAACCAACACACTGCACTCTTCCTTGGGAGAGCCAGATTACCTCAGCTCCACACAGGATTCACGAACACACTTCTAGACTGTCCTCCATGCAATGGGTGGAACCTCATTCCCCTAGCTGAACTCTATTGAGAAAAACACTCTGCTTCTAATCCCTTTTCACATTTCACACTTAGAGTCACGCATCCGCAAGGAGGTGGTCGGCTTGCATTCCAAGTACAATTTAAGCACAGTTCTTGGTGTAACACTGCAGGTCCTTTGAAGATGCAAAGGCCCCTCAGTCTCGCTCGCGCATCCTTTGTTTTGGAACTTCGCTGCACGCGGAAAACCGCATGTAGAGAAAAGTTGATTCAGGGAAAGCCCCAGTGGGTATCGTGAATCTCTTTTGACTTGTGAGCATCAACATGTACTTATGCTGCGTGTCAACCTAAAAATGGAAGACTGATGGCACAAAGCTTGTTTTCCCGTTTTGAAAGCTCCATTCATGCGGCCTCGAAGCTACCTGAAAAGCACTGTTGTTACCGTGCTTTTACTTACAGCCGGCATGGCACATGGAAGAAAATGAGTTTTCTCGAAAGAAACCTTGTGCTTCCAGTTCCTAGTTGGAAGCTCACCCTGCTCTGCTCTATACCAAACGTGAAAGTCAATGTGAGCACTAGCCTCGAAGTAAGGCCCTGATTATGCTGGCAAAACGGGAGGCGTGCAGCAGCTCCATGAGGCCTTCATCGCTGTTCTGCTTTAGTTTCACGGTAGTAAGCTTTCCAAGACTCCTAGGGACTTTGCTTAAGCAACCGTTTCGGTACCAGAACACTGCGTAGAGACAGTAAGCTCTGGTCCTGCGTGTATGCTGCGTGTCAACCTAGAAATTGGAGACTGATGGCATAAGGCTTCTTTTCCCATTATGAAAGCTCCGTTCATGCGGCCTCGAAGCTACCTGAAAAGCATTGTTGTTGCCGGGGTTTTCCTCACTGCCGGCATGGTTCTGAGAAGAAAATGAGTTTTCTCCTGAGAAACCTAGGGTTTCCAGTTCCTTGTTGGAAGCTCACCCTGCTCTGCTCTATACCTAAAGTGAAAGTCAACGTGAGCCCAAGCTTCGAAGTAAGGCCCTGATTATCCTTGCAAAACGAGAGGCGTGCAGCAGCTCCATGAGGCCTTCATCGTTGTTCTGCTTTGGTTTCAAGGTAGTAAGCTTTTCAACACTCCTAGGGACCTTGCTTCAGCACCCGTTTCAGTACCAGAACACTGCGTAGAACCAGGAAGCTCTGCTCCTGCGTGTATGCTGCGTGTCAACCTAGAAATTAGAGACTGATGGCACAAGGCTTCTTTTCCCGTTTTGAAAGCTCCATTCATGCGGCCTCGAAGCTACCTGAAAAGCACTGTTGTTACCGTGCTTTTACTTACAGCCGGCATGGCACATAGAAGAAAATGAGTTTTCTCGAAAGAAACCTTGTGCTTCCAGTTCCTAGTTGGACGCTCACCCTGCTCTGCTCTATACCAAACGTGAAAGTCAATGTGAGCACTAGCCTCGAAGTAAGGCCCTGATTATGCTGGCAAAACGGGAGGCGTGCAGCAGCTCCATGAGGCCTTCATCGTTGTTCCGCTTTAGTTTCAAGGTAGTAAGCTTTTCAACACTCCTAGGGGACTTGCTTCAGCACCCGTTTCAGTACCAGAACACTGCGTAGAACCAGGAAGCTCTGCTCCTGCGTGTATGCTGCGTGTCAACCTAGAAATTAGAGACTGATGGCACAAGGCTAGTTTTCCCATTATGAAAGCTCCGTTGTTGCGGCCCCGAAGCTACCTGAAAAGCACTGTTGTTACCGTGCTTTTACTTACAGCCGGCATGGTTCATAGAAGAAAATGAGTTTTCTCGAAAGAAACCTTGTGCTTCCAGTTCCTAGTTGGAAGCTCACCCTGCTCTGCTCTATACCTAAAGTGAAAGTCAACGTGAGCCCAAGCTTCGAAGTAAGGCCCTGATTATCCTTGCAAAACGAGAGGCGTGCAGCAGCTCCATGAGGCCTTCATCGTTGTTCTGCTTTGGTTTCAAGGTAGTAAGCTTTTCAACACTCCTAGGGACCTTGCTTCAGCACCCGTTTCCGTACCAGAATACTGAGTAGAGCAAGGAAGCTCTGGTCCTGTTAAGCAACTTCCAGCCCCGTAGGCCTTTTTGGAACACCCCAGTGTTGGCTAGAGAGAACCAACACACTGCACTCTTCCTTGGGAGAGCCAGATTACCTCAGCTCCACACAGGATTCACGAACACACTTCTAGACTGTCCTCCATGCAATGGGTGGAACCTCATTCCCCTAGCTGAACTCTATTGAGAAAAACACTCTGCTTCTAATCCCTTTTCACATTTCACACTTCGAGTCACGCATCCGCAAGGAGGTGGTCGGCTTGCATTCCAAGTACAATTTAAGCACAGTTCTTGGTGTAACACTGCAGGTCCTTTGAAGATGCAAAGGCCCCTCAGTCTCGCTCGCGCATCCTTTGTTTTGGAACTTCGCTGCACGCGGAAAACCGCATGTAGAGAAAAGTTGATTCAGGGAAAGCCCCAGTGGGTATCGTGAATCTCTTTTGACTTGTGAGCATCAACATGTACTTATGCTGCGTGTCAACCTAAAAATGGAAGACTGATGGCACAAAGCTTGTTTTCCCGTTTTGAAAGCTCCATTCATGCGGCCTCGAAGCTACCTGAAAAGCACTGTTGTTACCGTGCTTTTACTTACAGCCGGGATGGCACATGGAAGAAAATGAGTTTTCTCGAAAGAAACCTTGTGCTTCCAGTTCCTAGTTGGAAGCTCACCCTGCTCTGCTCTATACCAAACGTGAAAGTCAATGTGAGCACTAGCCTCGAAGTAAGGCCCTGATTATGCTGGCAAAACGGGAGGCGTGCAGCAGCTCCATGAGGCCTTCATCGCTGTTCTGCTTTAGTTTCACGGTAGTAAGCTTTCCAAGACTCCTAGGGACTTTGCTTAAGCAACCGTTTCGGTACCAGAACACTGCGTAGAGACAGTAAGCTCTGGTCCTGCGTGTATGCTGCGTGTCAACCTAGAAATTGGAGACTGATGGCATAAGGCTTCTTTTCCCATTATGAAAGCTCCGTTCATGCGGCCTCGAAGCTACCTGAAAAGCATTGTTGTTGCCGGGGTTTTCCTCACTGCCGGCATGGTTCTGAGAAGAAAATGAGTTTTCTCCTGAGAAACCTAGGGTTTCCAGTTCCTTGTTGGAAGCTCACCCTGCTCTGCTCTATACCTAAAGTGAAAGTCAACGTGAGCCCAAGCTTCGAAGTAAGGCCCTGATTATCCTTGCAAAACGAGAGGCGTGCAGCAGCTCCATGAGGCCTTCATCGTTGTTCTGCTTTGGTTTCAAGGTAGTAAGCTTTTCAACACTCCTAGGGACCTTGCATCAGCACCCGTTTCAGTACCAGAACACTGCGTAGAACCAGGAAGCTCTGCTCCTGCGTGTATGCTGCGTGTCAACCTAGAAATTAGAGACTGATGGCACAAGGCTTGTTTTCCCATTATGAAAGCTCCGTTGATGCGGCCCCGAAGCTACCTGAAAAGCACTGTTGTTACCGTGCTTTTACTTACAGCCGGCATGTCTCATAGAAGAAAATGAGTTTTCTCGAAAGAAACCTTGTGCTTCCAGTTCCTAGTTGGAAGCTCACCCTGCTCTGCTCTATACCAAAAGTGAAACTCAACGTGAGCAGTAGCCTCGAAGTACAGCCCTGCTTATCCTTGCAAAACGGGAGGCGTGCAGCAACTCCATGAGGCCTTCAAGGCTGTTCTGCTTTAGTTTAACGGTAGTAAGCTCTCCAAGACTCTTAGGGACCATGCTTCAGGACCCGTTTCAGTACCAGGACACTGCATAGAGCCAGGAAGCTCTGTTCCTGCGTTTATGCTGCTTGTCAGCCTAGAAATTGGAGACTGATGGCATAAGGCTTGTTTTCCCATTATGAAAGCTCCGTTCATGCGGCCTCGAAGCTACCTGAAAAGCATTGTTGTTGCCGGGGTTTTCCTCACTGCCGGCATGGTTCTGAGAAGAAAATGAGTTTTCTCCTAAGAAACCTTGGGTTTCCAGTTCCTTGTTGGAAGCTCACCCTGCTCTGCTCTATACCTAAAGTGAAAGTCAACGTGAACCCTAGCCTCGAAGTAAGGCTCTGATTTGCCTTGCCAATGGGGAGGTGTGCAGCAGCTCCATGAGGCCTTCATCACTGTTCTGCTTTAGTTTCACGGTAGTAAGCCTTTCAAAACTCCTAGGGTCCTTGCTTCAGCACCCGTTTCCGTACCAGAATACTGAGTAGAGCAAGGAAGCTCTGGTCCTGTTAAGCAACTTCCAGCCCCGTAGGCCTTTTTGGAACACCCCAGTGTTGGCTAGAGAGAACCAACACACTGCACTCTTCCTTGGGAGAGCCAGATTACCTCAGCTCCACACAGGATTCACGAACACACTTCTAGACTGTCCTCCATGCAATGGGTGGAACCTCATTCCCCTAGCTGAACTCTATTGAGAAAAACACTCTGCTTCTAATCCCTTTTCACATTTCACACTTCGAGTCACGCATCCGCAAGGAGGTGGTCGGCTTGCATTCCAAGTACAATTTAAGCACAGTTCTTGGTGTAACACTGCAGGTCCTTTGAAGATGCAAAGGCCCCTCAGTCTCGCTCGCGCATCCTTTGTTTTGGAACTTCGCTGCACGCGGAAAACCGCATGTAGAGAAAAGTTGATTCAGGGAAAGCCCCAGTGGGTATCGTGAATCTCTTTTGACTTGTGAGCATCAACATGTACTTATGCTGCGTGTCAACCTAAAAATGGAAGACTGATGGCAAAAAGCTTGTTTTCCCGTTTTGAAAGCTCCATTCATGCGGCCTCGAAGCTACCTGAAAAGCACTGTTGTTACCGTGCTTTTACTTACAGCCGGGATGGCACATGGAAGAAAATGAGTTTTCTCGAAAGAAACCTTGTGCTTCCAGTTCCTAGTTGGAAGCTCACCCTGCTCTGCTCTATACCAAACGTGAAAGTCAATGTGAGCACTAGCCTCGAAGTAAGGCCCTGATTATGCTGGCAAAACGGGAGGCGTGCAGCAGCTCCATGAGGCCTTCATCGCTGTTCTGCTTTAGTTTCACGGTAGTAAGCTTTCCAAGACTCCTAGGGACTTTGCTTAAGCAACCGTTTCGGTACCAGAACACTGCGTAGAGACAGTAAGCTCTGGTCCTGCGTGTATGCTGCGTGTCAACCTAGAAATTGGAGACTGATGGCATAAGGCTTCTTTTCCCATTATGAAAGCTCCGTTCATGCGGCCTCGAAGCTACCTGAAAAGCATTGTTGTTGCCGGGGTTTTCCTCACTGCCGGCATGGTTCTGAGAAGAAAATGAGTTTTCTCCTGAGAAACCTAGGGTTTCCAGTTCCTTGTTGGAAGCTCACCCTGCTCTGCTCTATACCTAAAGTGAAAGTCAACGTGAGCCCAAGCTTCGAAGTAAGGCCCTGATTATCCTTGCAAAACGAGAGGCGTGCAGCAGCTCCATGAGGCCTTCATCGTTGTTCTGCTTTGGTTTCAAGGTAGTAAGCTTTTCAACACTCCTAGGGACCTTGCATCAGCACCCGTTTCAGTACCAGAACACTGCGTAGAACCAGGAAGCTCTGCTCCTGCGTGTATGCTGCGTGTCAACCTAGAAATTAGAGACTGATGGCACAAGGCTTGTTTTCCCATTATGAAAGCTCCGTTGATGCGGCCCCGAAGCTACCTGAAAAGCACTGTTGTTACCGTGCTTTTACTTACAGCCGGCATGTCTCATAGAAGAAAATGAGTTTTCTCGAAAGAAACCTTGTGCTTCCAGTTCCTAGTTGGAAGCTCACCCTGCTCTGCTCTATACCAAAAGTGAAACTCAACGTGAGCAGTAGCCTCGAAGTACAGCCCTGCTTATCCTTGCAAAACGGGAGGCGTGCAGCAACTCCATGAGGCCTTCAAGGCTGTTCTGCTTTAGTTTAACGGTAGTAAGCTCTCCAAGACTCTTAGGGACCATGCTTCAGGACCCGTTTCAGTACCAGGACACTGCATAGAGCCAGGAAGCTCTGTTCCTGCGTTTATGCTGCTTGTCAGCCTAGAAATTGGAGACTGATGGCATAAGGCTTGTTTTCCCATTATGAAAGCTCCGTTCATGCGGCCTCGAAGCTACCTGAAAAGCATTGTTGTTGCCGGGGTTTTCCTCACTGCCGGCATGGTTCTGAGAAGAAAATGAGTTTTCTCCTAAGAAACCTTGGGTTTCCAGTTCCTTGTTGGAAGCTCACCCTGCTCTGCTCTATACCTAAAGTGAAAGTCAACGTGAACCCTAGCCTCGAAGTAAGGCTCTGATTTGCCTTGCCAATGGGGAGGTGTGCAGCAGCTCCATGAGGCCTTCATCACTGTTCTGCTTTAGTTTCACGGTAGTAAGCCTTTCAAAACTCCTAGGGTCCTTGCTTCAGCACCCGTTTCCGTACCAGAATACTGAGTAGAGCAAGGAAGCTCTGGTCCTGTTAAGCAACTTCCAGCCCCGTAGGCCTTTTTGGAACACCCCAGTGTTGGCTAGAGAGAACCAACACACTGCACTCTTCCTTGGGAGAGCCAGATTACCTCAGCTCCACACAGGATTCACGAACACACTTCTAGACTGTCCTCCATGCAATGGGTGGAACCTCATTCCCCTAGCTGAACTCTATTGAGAAAAACACTCTGCTTCTAATCCCTTTTCACATTTCACACTTCGAGTCACGCATCCGCAAGGAGGTGGTCGGCTTGCATTCCAAGTACAATTTAAGCACAGTTCTTGGTGTAACACTGCAGGTCCTTTGAAGATGCAAAGGCCCCTCAGTCTCGCTCGCGCATCCTTTGTTTTGGAACTTCGCTGCACGCGGAAAACCGCATGTAGAGAAAAGTTGATTCAGGGAAAGCCCCAGTGGGTATCGTGAATCTCTTTTGACTTGTGAGCATCAACATGTACTTATGCTGCGTGTCAACCTAAAAATGGAAGACTGATGGCAAAAAGCTTGTTTTCCCGTTTTGAAAGCTCCATTCATGCGGCCTCGAAGCTACCTGAAAAGCACTGTTGTTACCGTGCTTTTACTTACAGCCGGGATGGCACATGGAAGAAAATGAGTTTTCTCGAAAGAAACCTTGTGCTTCCAGTTCCTAGTTGGAAGCTCACCCTGCTCTGCTCTATACCAAACGTGAAAGTCAATGTGAGCACTAGCCTCGAAGTAAGGCCCTGATTATGCTGGCAAAACGGGAGGCGTGCAGCAGCTCCATGAGGCCTTCATCGCTGTTCTGCTTTAGTTTCACGGTAGTAAGCTTTCCAAGACTCCTAGGGACTTTGCTTAAGCAACCGTTTCGGTACCAGAACACTGCGTAGAGACAGTAAGCTCTGGTCCTGCGTGTATGCTGCGTGTCAACCTAGAAATTGGAGACTGATGGCATAAGGCTTCTTTTCCCATTATGAAAGCTCCGTTCATGCGGCCTCGAAGCTACCTGAAAAGCATTGTTGTTGCCGGGGTTTTCCTCACTGCCGGCATGGTTCTGAGAAGAAAATGAGTTTTCTCCTGAGAAACCTAGGGTTTCCAGTTCCTTGTTGGAAGCTCACCCTGCTCTGCTCTATACCTAAAGTGAAAGTCAACGTGAGCCCAAGCTTCGAAGTAAGGCCCTGATTATCCTTGCAAAACGAGAGGCGTGCAGCAGCTCCATGAGGCCTTCATCGTTGTTCTGCTTTGGTTTCAAGGTAGTAAGCTTTTCAACACTCCTAGGGACCTTGCATCAGCACCCGTTTCAGTACCAGAACACTGCGTAGAACCAGGAAGCTCTGCTCCTGCGTGTATGCTGCGTGTCAACCTAGAAATTAGAGACTGATGGCACAAGGCTTGTTTTCCCATTATGAAAGCTCCGTTGATGCGGCCCCGAAGCTACCTGAAAAGCACTGTTGTTACCGTGCTTTTACTTACAGCCGGCATGTCTCATAGAAGAAAATGAGTTTTCTCGAAAGAAACCTTGTGCTTCCAGTTCCTAGTTGGAAGCTCACCCTGCTCTGCTCTATACCAAAAGTGAAACTCAACGTGAGCAGTAGCCTCGAAGTACAGCCCTGCTTATCCTTGCAAAACGGGAGGCGTGCAGCAACTCCATGAGGCCTTCAAGGCTGTTCTGCTTTAGTTTAACGGTAGTAAGCTCTCCAAGACTCTTAGGGACCATGCTTCAGGACCCGTTTCAGTACCAGGACACTGCATAGAGCCAGGAAGCTCTGTTCCTGCGTTTATGCTGCTTGTCAGCCTAGAAATTGGAGACTGATGGCATAAGGCTTGTTTTCCCATTATGAAAGCTCCGTTCATGCGGCCTCGAAGCTACCTGAAAAGCATTGTTGTTGCCGGGGTTTTCCTCACTGCCGGCATGGTTCTGAGAAGAAAATGAGTTTTCTCCTAAGAAACCTTGGGTTTCCAGTTCCTTGTTGGAAGCTCACCCTGCTCTGCTCTATACCTAAAGTGAAAGTCAACGTGAACCCTAGCCTCGAAGTAAGGCTCTGATTTGCCTTGCCAATGGGGAGGTGTGCAGCAGCTCCATGAGGCCTTCATCACTGTTCTGCTTTAGTTTCACGGTAGTAAGCCTTTCAAAACTCCTAGGGTCCTTGCTTCAGCACCCGTTTCCGTACCAGAATACTGAGTAGAGCAAGGAAGCTCTGGTCCTGTTAAGCAACTTCCAGCCCCGTAGGCCTTTTTGGAACACCCCAGTGTTGGCTAGAGAGAACCAACACACTGCACTCTTCCTTGGGAGAGCCAGATTACCTCAGCTCCACACAGGATTCACGAACACACTTCTAGACTGTCCTCCATGCAATGGGTGGAACCTCATTCCCCTAGCTGAACTCTATTGAGAAAAACACTCTGCTTCTAATCCCTTTTCACATTTCACACTTAGAGTCACGCATCCGCAAGGAGGTGGTCGGCTTGCATTCCAAGTACAATTTAAGCACAGTTCTTGGTGTAACACTGCAGGTCCTTTGAAGATGCAAAGGCCCCTCAGTCTCGCTCGCGCATCCTTTGTTTTGGAACTTCGCTGCACGCGGAAAACCGCATGTAGAGAAAAGTTGATTCAGGGAAAGCCCCAGTGGGTATCGTGAATCTCTTTTGACTTGTGAGCATCAACATGTACTTATGCTGCGTGTCAACCTAAAAATGGAAGACTGATGGCACAAAGCTTGTTTTCCCGTTTTGAAAGCTCCATTCATGCGGCCTCGAAGCTACCTGAAAAGCACTGTTGTTACCGTGCTTTTACTTACAGCCGGCATGGCACATGGAAGAAAATGAGTTTTCTCGAAAGAAACCTTGTGCTTCCAGTTCCTAGTTGGAAGCTCACCCTGCTCTGCTCTATACCAAACGTGAAAGTCAATGTGAGCACTAGCCTCGAAGTAAGGCCCTGATTATGCTGGCAAAACGGGAGGCGTGCAGCAGCTCCATGAGGCCTTCATCGCTGTTCTGCTTTAGTTTCACGGTAGTAAGCTTTCCAAGACTCCTAGGGACTTTGCTTAAGCAACCGTTTCGGTACCAGAACACTGCGTAGAGACAGTAAGCTCTGGTCCTGCGTGTATGCTGCGTGTCAACCTAGAAATTGGAGACTGATGGCATAAGGCTTCTTTTCCCATTATGAAAGCTCCGTTCATGCGGCCTCGAAGCTACCTGAAAAGCATTGTTGTTGCCGGGGTTTTCCTCACTGCCGGCATGGTTCTGAGAAGAAAATGAGTTTTCTCCTGAGAAACCTAGGGTTTCCAGTTCCTTGTTGGAAGCTCACCCTGCTCTGCTCTATACCTAAAGTGAAAGTCAACGTGAGCCCAAGCTTCGAAGTAAGGCCCTGATTATCCTTGCAAAACGAGAGGCGTGCAGCAGCTCCATGAGGCCTTCATCGTTGTTCTGCTTTGGTTTCAAGGTAGTAAGCTTTTCAACACTCCTAGGGACCTTGCTTCAGCACCCGTTTCAGTACCAGAACACTGCGTAGAACCAGGAAGCTCTGCTCCTGCGTGTATGCTGCGTGTCAACCTAGAAATTAGAGACTGATGGCACAAGGCTTCTTTTCCCGTTTTGAAAGCTCCATTCATGCGGCCTCGAAGCTACCTGAAAAGCACTGTTGTTACCGTGCTTTTACTTACAGCCGGCATGGCACATAGAAGAAAATGAGTTTTCTCGAAAGAAACCTTGTGCTTCCAGTTCCTAGTTGGACGCTCACCCTGCTCTGCTCTATACCAAACGTGAAAGTCAATGTGAGCACTAGCCTCGAAGTAAGGCCCTGATTATGCTGGCAAAACGGGAGGCGTGCAGCAGCTCCATGAGGCCTTCATCGTTGTTCCGCTTTAGTTTCAAGGTAGTAAGCTTTTCAACACTCCTAGGGGACTTGCTTCAGCACCCGTTTCAGTACCAGAACACTGCGTAGAACCAGGAAGCTCTGCTCCTGCGTGTATGCTGCGTGTCAACCTAGAAATTAGAGACTGATGGCACAAGGCTAGTTTTCCCATTATGAAAGCTCCGTTGTTGCGGCCCCGAAGCTACCTGAAAAGCACTGTTGTTACCGTGCTTTTACTTACAGCCGGCATGGTTCATAGAAGAAAATGAGTTTTCTCGAAAGAAACCTTGTGCTTCCAGTTCCTAGTTGGAAGCTCACCCTGCTCTGCTCTATACCTAAAGTGAAAGTCAACGTGAGCCCAAGCTTCGAAGTAAGGCCCTGATTATCCTTGCAAAACGAGAGGCGTGCAGCAGCTCCATGAGGCCTTCATCGTTGTTCTGCTTTGGTTTCAAGGTAGTAAGCTTTTCAACACTCCTAGGGACCTTGCTTCAGCACCCGTTTCAGTACCAGAACACTGCGTAGAACCAGGAAGCTCTGCTCCTGCGTGTATGCTGCGTGTCAACCTAGAAATTAGAGACTGATGGCACAAGGCTTGTTTTCCCATTATGAAAGCTCCGTTGATGCGGCCCCGAAGCTACCTGAAAAGCACTGTTGTTACCGTGCTTTTACTTACAGCCGGCATGTCTCATAGAAGAAAATGAGTTTTCTCGAAAGAAACCTTGTGCTTCCAGTTCCTAGTTGGAAGCTCACCCTGCTCTGCTCTATACCAAAAGTGAATCTCAACGTGAGCAGTAGCCTCGAAGTACAGCCCTGCTTATCCTTGCAAAACGGGAGGCGTGCAGCAACTCCATGAGGCCTTCAAGGCTGTTCTGCTTTAGTTTAACGGTAGTAAGCTCTCCAAGACTCTTAGGGACCATGCTTCAGGACCCGTTTCAGTACCAGGACACTGATTAGAGCCAGGAAGCTCTGTTCCTGCGTTTATGCTGCTTGTCAGCCTAGAAATTGGAGACTGATGGCATAAGGCTTGTTTTCCCATTATGAAAGCTCCGTTCATGCGGCCTCGAAGCTACCTGAAAAGCATTGTTGTTGCCGGGGTTTTCCTCACTGCCGGCATGGTTCTGAGAAGAAAATGAGTTTTCTCCTAAGAAACCTTGGGTTTCCAGTTCCTTGTTGGAAGCTCACCCTGCTCTGCTCTATACCTAAAGTGAAAGTCAACGTGAACCCTAGCCTCGAAGTAAGGCTCTGATTTGCCTTGCCAATGGGGAGGTGTGCAGCAGCTCCATGAGGCCTTCATCACTGTTCTGCTTTAGTTTCACGGTAGTAAGCCTTTCAAAACTCCTAGGGTCCTTGCTTCAGCACCCGTTTCCGTACCAGAATACTGAGTAGAGCAAGGAAGCTCTGGTCCTGTTAAGCAACTTCCAGCCCCGTAGGCCTTTTTGGAACACCCCAGTGTTGGCTAGAGAGAACCAACACACTGCACTCTTCCTTGGGAGAGCCAGATTACCTCAGCTCCACACAGGATTCACGAACACACTTCTAGACTGTCCTCCATGCAATGGGTGGAACCTCATTCCCCTAGCTGAACTCTATTGAGAAAAACACTCTGCTTCTAATCCCTTTTCACATTTCACACTTAGAGTCACGCATCCGCAAGGAGGTGGTCGGCTTGCATTCCAAGTACAATTTAAGCACAATTCTTGGTGTAACACTGCAGGTCCTTTGAAGATGCAAAGGCCCCTCAGTCTCGCTCGCGCATCCTTTGTTTTGGAACTTCGCTGCACGCGGAAAACCGCATGTAGAGAAAAGTTGATTCAGGGAAAGCCCCAGTGGGTATCGTGAATCTCTTTTGACTTGTGAGCATCAACATGTACTTATGCTGCGTGTCAACCTAAAAATGGAAGACTGATGGCACAAAGCTTGTTTTCCCGTTTTGAAAGCTCCATTCATGCGGCCTCGAAGCTACCTGAAAAGCACTGTTGTTACCGTGCTTTTACTTACAGCCGGGATGGCACATGGAAGAAAATGAGTTTTCTCGAAAGAAACCTTGTGCTTCCAGTTCCTAGTTGGAAGCTCACCCTGCTCTGCTCTATACCAAACGTGAAAGTCAATGTGAGCACTAGCCTCGAAGTAAGGCCCTGATTATGCTGGCAAAACGGGAGGCGTGCAGCAGCTCCATGAGGCCTTCATCGCTGTTCTGCTTTAGTTTCACGGTAGTAAGCTTTCCAAGACTCCTAGGGACTTTGCTTAAGCAACCGTTTCGGTACCAGAACACTGCGTAGAGACAGTAAGCTCTGGTCCTGCGTGTATGCTGCGTGTCAACCTAGAAATTGGAGACTGATGGCATAAGGCTTCTTTTCCCATTATGAAAGCTCCGTTCATGCGGCCTCGAAGCTACCTGAAAAGCATTGTTGTTGCCGGGGTTTTCCTCACTGCCGGCATGGTTCTGAGAAGAAAATGAGTTTTCTCCTAAGAAACCTTGGGTTTCCAGTTCCTTGTTGGAAGCTCACCCTGCTCTGCTCTATACCTAAAGTGAAAGTCAACGTGAGCCCAAGCTTCGAAGTAAGGCCCTGATTATCCTTGCAAAACGAGAGGCGTGTAGCAGCTCCATGAGGCCTTCATCGTTGTTCTGCTTTAGTTGCAAGGTAGTAAGCTTTTCAACACTCCTACGGGCCTTGCATCAGCACCCGTTTCAGTACCAGAACACTGTGTAGAACCAGGAAGCTCTGCTCCTGCGTGTATGCTGCGTGTCAACCTAGAAATTAGAGACTGATGGCACAAGGCTTCTTTTCCCGTTTTGAAAGCTCCATTCATGCGGCCTCGAAGCTACCTGAAAAGCACTGTTGTTACCGTGCTTTTACTTACAGCCGGCATGGCACATAGAAGAAAATGAGTTTTCTCGAAAGAAACCTTGTGCTTCCAGTTCCTAGTTGGACGCTCACCCTGCTCTGCTCTATACCAAACGTGAAAGTCAATGTGAGCACTAGCCTCGAAGTAAGGCCCTGATTATGCTGGCAAAACGGGAGGCGTGCAGCAGCTCCATGAGGCCTTCATCGTTGTTCCGCTTTAGTTTCAAGGTAGTAAGCTTTTCAACACTCCTAGGGGACTTGCTTCAGCACCCGTTTCAGTACCAGAACACTGCGTAGAACCAGGAAGCTCTGCTCCTGCGTGTATGCTGCGTGTCAACCTAGAAATTAGAGACTGATGGCACAAGGCTAGTTTTCCCATTATGAAAGCTCCGTTGTTGCGGCCCCGAAGCTACCTGAAAAGCACTGTTGTTACCGTGCTTTTACTTACAGCCGGCATGGTTCATAGAAGAAAATGAGTTTTCTCGAAAGAAACCTTGTGCTTCCAGTTCCTAGTTGGAAGCTCACCCTGCTCTGCTCTATACCTAAAGTGAAAGTCAACGTGAGCCGAAGCTTCGAAGTAAGGCCCTGATTATCCTTGCAAAACGAGAGGCGTGCAGCAGCTCCATGAGGCCTTCATCGTTGTTCTGCTTTGGTTTCAAGGTAGTAAGCTTTTCAACACTCCTAGGGACCTTGCTTCAGCACCCGTTTCAGTACCAGAACACTGCGTAGAACCAGGAAGCTCTGCTCCTGCGTGTATGCTGCGTGTCAACCTAGAAATTAGAGACTGATGGCACAAGGCTTGTTTTCCCATTATGAAAGCTCCGTTGATGCGGCCCCGAAGCTACCTGAAAAGCACTGTTGTTACCGTGCTTTTACTTACAGCCGGCATGTCTCATAGAAGAAAATGAGTTTTCTCGAAAGAAACCTTGTGCTTCCAGTTCCTAGTTGGAAGCTCACCCTGCTCTGCTCTATACCAAAAGTGAATCTCAACGTGAGCAGTAGCCTCGAAGTACAGCCCTGCTTATCCTTGCAAAACGGGAGGCGTGCAGCAACTCCATGAGGCCTTCAAGGCTGTTCTGCTTTAGTTTAACGGTAGTAAGCTCTCCAAGACTCTTAGGGACCATGCTTCAGGACCCGTTTCAGTACCAGGACACTGATTAGAGCCAGGAAGCTCTGTTCCTGCGTTTATGCTGCTTGTCAGCCTAGAAATTGGAGACTGATGGCATAAGGCTTGTTTTCCCATTATGAAAGCTCCGTTCATGCGGCCTCGAAGCTACCTGAAAAGCATTGTTGTTGCCGGGGTTTTCCTCACTGCCGGCATGGTTCTGAGAAGAAAATGAGTTTTCTCCTAAGAAACCTTGGGTTTCCAGTTCCTTGTTGGAAGCTCACCCTGCTCTGCTCTATACCTAAAGTGAAAGTCAACGTGAACCCTAGCCTCGAAGTAAGGCTCTGTTTTGCCTTGCCAATGGGGAGGTGTGCAGCAGCTCCATGAGGCCTTCATCACTGTTCTGCTTTAGTTTCACGGTAGTAAGCCTTTCAAAACTCCTAGGGTCCTTGCTTCAGCACCCGTTTCCGTACCAGAATACTGAGTAGAGCAAGGAAGCTCTGGTCCTGTTAAGCAACTTCCAGCCCCGTAGGCCTTTTTGGAACACCCCAGTGTTGGCTAGAGAGAACCAACACACTGCACTCTTCCTTGGGAGAGCCAGATTACCTCAGCTCCACACAGGATTCACGAACACACTTCTAGACTGTCCTCCATGCAATGGGTGGAACCTCATTCCCCTAGCTGAACTCTATTGAGAAAAACACTCTGCTTCTAATCCCTTTTCACATTTCACACTTCGAGTCACGCATCCGCAAGGAGGTGGTCGGCTTGCATTCCAAGTACAATTTAAGCACAGTTCTTGGTGTAACACTGCAGGTCCTTTGAAGATGCAAAGGCCCCTCAGTCTCGCTCGCGCATCCTTTGTTTTGGAACTTCGCTGCACGCGGAAAACCGCATGTAGAGAAAAGTTGATTCAGGGAAAGCCCCAGTGGGTATCGTGAATCTCTTTTGACTTGTGAGCATCAACATGTACTTATGCTGCGTGTCAACCTAAAAATGGAAGACTGATGGCACAAAGCTTGTTTTCCCGTTTTGAAAGCTCCATTCATGCGGCCTCGAAGCTACCTGAAAAGCACTGTTGTTACCGTGCTTTTACTTACAGCCGGGATGGCACATGGAAGAAAATGAGTTTTCTCGAAAGAAACCTTGTGCTTCCAGTTCCTAGTTGGAAGCTCACCCTGCTCTGCTCTATACCAAACGTGAAAGTCAATGTGAGCACTAGCCTCGAAGTAAGGCCCTGATTATGCTGGCAAAACGGGAGGCGTGCAGCAGCTCCATGAGGCCTTCATCGCTGTTCTGCTTTAGTTTCACGGTAGTAAGCTTTCCAAGACTCCTAGGGACTTTGCTTAAGCAACCGTTTCGGTACCAGAACACTGCGTAGAGACAGTAAGCTCTGGTCCTGCGTGTATGCTGCGTGTCAACCTAGAAATTGGAGACTGATGGCATAAGGCTTCTTTTCCCATTATGAAAGCTCCGTTCATGCGGCCTCGAAGCTACCTGAAAAGCATTGTTGTTGCCGGGGTTTTCCTCACTGCCGGCATGGTTCTGAGAAGAAAATGAGTTTTCTCCTGAGAAACCTAGGGTTTCCAGTTCCTTGTTGGAAGCTCACCCTGCTCTGCTCTATACCTAAAGTGAAAGTCAACGTGAGCCCAAGCTTCGAAGTAAGGCCCTGATTATCCTTGCAAAACGAGAGGCGTGCAGCAGCTCCATGAGGCCTTCATCGTTGTTCTGCTTTGGTTTCAAGGTAGTAAGCTTTTCAACACTCCTAGGGACCTTGCTTCAGCACCCGTTTCAGTACCAGAACACTGCGTAGAACCAGGAAGCTCTGCTCCTGCGTGTATGCTGCGTGTCAACCTAGAAATTAGAGACTGATGGCACAAGGCTTGTTTTCCCATTATGAAAGCTCCGTTGATGCGGCCCCGAAGCTACCTGAAAAGCACTGTTGTTACCGTGCTTTTACTTACAGCCGGCATGTCTCATAGAAGAAAATGAGTTTTCTCGAAAGAAACCTTGTGCTTCCAGTTCCTAGTTGGAAGCTCACCCTGCTCTGCTCTATACCAAAAGTGAAACTCAACGTGAGCAGTAGCCTCGAAGTACAGCCCTGCTTATCCTTGCAAAACGGGAGGCGTGCAGCAACTCCATGAGGCCTTCAAGGCTGTTCTGCTTTAGTTTAACGGTAGTAAGCTCTCCAAGACTCTTAGGGACCATGCTTCAGGACCCGTTTCGGTACCAGGACACTGCATAGAGCCAGGAAGCTCTGTTCCTGCGTTTATGCTGCTTGTCAGCCTAGAAATTGGAGACTGATGGCATAAGGCTTGTTTTCCCATTATGAAAGCTCCGTTCATGCGGCCTCGAAGCTACCTGAAAAGCATTGTTGTTGCCGGGGTTTTCCTCACTGCCGGCATGGTTCTGAGAAGAAAATGAGTTTTCTCCTAAGAAACCTTGGGTTTCCAGTTCCTTGTTGGAAGCTCACCCTGCTCTGCTCTATACCTAAAGTGAAAGTCAACGTGAACCGTAGCCTCGAAGTAAGGCTCTGATTTGCCTTGCCAATGGGGAGGTGTGCAGCAGCTCCATGAGGCCTTCATCACTGTTCTGCTTTAGTTTCACGGTAGTAAGCCTTTCAAAACTCCTAGGGTCCTTGCTTCAGCACCCGTTTCCGTACCAGAATACTGAGTAGAGCAAGGAAGCTCTGGTCCTGTTAAGCAACTTCCAGGCCCGTAGGCCTTTTTGGAACACCCCAGTGTTGGCTAGAGAGAACCAACACACTGCACTCTTCCTTGGGAGAGCCAGATTACCTCAGCTCCACACAGGATTCACGAACACACTTCTAGACTGTCCTCCATGCAATGGGTGGAACCTCATTCCCCTAGCTGAACTATATTGAGAAAAACACTCTGCTTCTAATCCCTTTTCACATTTCACACTTAGAGTCACGCATCCGCAAGGAGGTGGTCGGCTTGCATTCCAAGTACAATTTAAGCACAGTTCTTGGTGTAACACTGCAGGTCCTTTGAAGATGCAAAGGCCCCTCAGTCTCGCTCGCGCATCCTTTGTTTTGGAACTTCGCTGCACGCGGAAAACCGCATGTAGAGAAAAGTTGATTCAGGGAAAGCCCCAGTGGGTATCGTGAATCTCTTTTGACTTGTGAGCATCAACATGTACTTATGCTGCGTGTCAACCTAAAAATGGAAGACTGATGGCACAAAGCTTGTTTTCCCATTTTGAAAGCTCCATTCATGCGGCCTCGAAGCTACCTGAAAAGCACTGTTGTTACCGTGCTTTTACTTACAGCCGGCATGGCACATAGAAGAAAATGAGTTTTCTCGAAAGAAACCTTGTGCTTCCAGTTCCTAGTTGGAAGCTCACCCTGCTCTGCTCTATACCAAACGTGAAAGTCAATGTGAGCACTAGCCTCGAAGTAAGGCCCTGATTATGCTGGCAAAACGGGAGGCGTGCAGCAGCTCCATGAGGCCTTCATCGCTGTTCTGCTTTAGTTTCACGGTAGTAAGCTTTCCAAGACTCCTAGGGACTTTGCTTAAGCAACCGTTTCGGTACCAGAACACTGTGTAGAGACAGTAAGCTCTGGTCCTGCGTGTATGCTGCGTGTCAACCTAGAAATTGGAGACTGATGGCATAAGGCTTCTTTTCCCATTATGAAAGCTCCGTTCATGCGGCCTCGAAGCTACCTGAAAAGCATTGTTGTTGCCGGGGTTTTCCTCACTGCCGGCATGGTTCTGAGAAGAAAATGAGTTTTCTCCTAAGAAACCTTGGGTTTCCAGTTCCTTGTTGGAAGCTCACCCTGCTCTGCTCTATACCTAAAGTGAAAGTCAACGTGAGCCCAAGCTTCGAAGTAAGGCCCTGATTATCCTTGCAAAACGAGAGGCGTGTAGCAGCTCCATGAGGCCTTCATCGTTGTTCTGCTTTAGTTTCAAGGTAGTAAGCTTTTCAACACTCCTAGGAGCCTTGCTTCAGCACCCGTTTCAGTACCAGAACACTGCGTAGAACCAGGAAGCTCTGCTCCTGCGTGTATGCTGCGTGTCAACCTAGAAATTAGAGACTGATGGCACAAGGCTAGTTTTCCCATTATGAAAGCTCCGTTGATGCGGCCCCGAAGCTACCTGAAAAGCACTGTTGTTACCGTGCTTTTACTTACAGCCGGCATGGTTCATAGAAGAAAAAGAGTTTTCTCGAAAGAAACCTTGTGCTTCCAGTTCCTAGTTGGAAGCTCACCCTGCTCTGCTCTATACCAAAAGTGAAACTCAACGTGAGCAGTAGCCTCGAAGTACAGCCCTGCTTATCCTTGCAAAACGGGAGGCGTGCAGCAACTCCATGAGGCCTTCAAGGCTGTTCTGCTTTAGTTTAACGGTAGTAAGCTCTCCAAGACTCTTAGGGACCATGCTTCAGGACCCGTTTCGGTACCAGGACACTGCATAGAGCCAGGAAGCTCTGTTCCTGCGTTTATGCTGCTTGTCAGCCTAGAAATTGGAGACTGATGGCATAAGGCTTGTTTTCCCATTATGAAAGCTCCATTCATGCGGCCTCGAAGCTACCTGAAAAGCACTGTTGTTGCCGGGGTTTTACTTACAGCCGGCATGGCACATAGAAGAAAATGAGTTTTCTCGAAAGAAACCTTGTGCTTCCAGTTCCTAGTTGGAAGCTCACCCTGCTCTGCTCTATACCAAACGTGAAAGTCAATGTGAGCACTAGCCTCGAAGTAAGGCCCTGATTATGCTGGCAAAACGGGAGGCGTGCAGCAGCTCCATGAGGCCTTCATCGCTGTTCTGCTTTAGTTTCACGGTAGTAAGCTTTCCAAGACTCCTAGGGACTTTGCTTAAGCAACCGTTTCGGTACCAGAACACTGCGTAGAGACAGTAAGCTCTGGTCCTGCGTGTATGCTGCGTGTCAACCTAGAAATTGGAGACTGATGGCATAAGGCTTCTTTTCCCATTATGAAAGCTCCGTTCATGCGGCCTCGAAGCTACCTGAAAAGCATTGTTGTTGCCGGGGTTTTCCTCACTGCCGGCATGGTTCTGAGAAGAAAATGAGTTTTCTCCTAAGAAACCTTGGGTTTCCAGTTCCTTGTTGGAAGCTCACCCTGCTCTGCTCTATACCTAAAGTGAAAGTCAACGTGAGCCCAAGCTTCGAAGTAAGGCCCTGATTATCCTTGCAAAACGAGAGGCGTGTAGCAGCTCCATGAGGCCTTCATCGTTGTTCTGCTTTAGTTGCAAGGTAGTAAGCTTTTCAACACTCCTAGGGGCCTTGCATCAGCACCCGTTTCAGTACCAGAACACTGCGTAGAACCAGGAAGCTCTGCTCCTGCGTGTATGCTGCGTGTCAACCTAGAAATTAGAGACTGATGGCACAAGGCTTCTTTTCCCGTTTTGAAAGCTCCATTCATGCGGCCTCGAAGCTACCTGAAAAGCACTGTTGTTACCGTGCTTTTACTTACAGCCGGCATGGCACATAGAAGAAAATGAGTTTTCTCGAAAGAAACCTTGTGCTTCCAGTTCCTAGTTGGACGCTCACCCTGCTCTGCTCTATACCAAACGTGAAAGTCAATGTGAGCACTAGCCTCGAAGTAAGGCCCTGATTATGCTGGCAAAACGGGAGGCGTGCAGCAGCTCCATGAGGCCTTCATCGTTGTTCCGCTTTAGTTTCAAGGTAGTAAGCTTTTCAACACTCCTAGGGGACTTGCTTCAGCACCCGTTTCAGTACCAGAACACTGCGTAGAACCAGGAAGCTCTGCTCCTGCGTGTATGCTGCGTGTCAACCTAGAAATTAGAGACTGATGGCACAAGGCTAGTTTTCCCATTATGAAAGCTCCGTTGTTTCGGCCCCGAAGCTACCTGAAAAGCACTGTTGTTACCGTGCTTTTACTTACAGCCGGCATGGTTCATAGAAGAAAATGAGTTTTCTCGAAAGAAACCTTGTGCTTCCAGTTCCTAGTTGGAAGCTCACCCTGCTCTGCTCTATACCTAAAGTGAAAGTCAACGTGAGCCCAAGCTTCGAAGTAAGGCCCTGATTATCCTTGCAAAACGAGAGGCGTGCAGCAGCTCCATGAGGCCTTCATCGTTGTTCTGCTTTGGTTTCAAGGTAGTAAGCTTTTCAACACTCCTAGGGACCTTGCTTCAGCACCCGTTTCAGTACCAGAACACTGCGTAGAACCAGGAAGCTCTGCTCCTGCGTGTATGCTGCGTGTCAACCTAGAAATTAGAGACTGATGGCACAAGGCTTGTTTTCCCATTATGAAAGCTCCGTTGATGCGGCCCCGAAGCTACCTGAAAAGCACTGTTGTTACCGTGCTTTTACTTACAGCCGGCATGTCTCATAGAAGAAAATGAGTTTTCTCGAAAGAAACCTTGTGCTTCCAGTTCCTAGTTGGAAGCTCACCCTGCTCTGCTCTATACCAAAAGTGAAACTCAACGTGAGCAGTAGCCTCGAAGTACAGCCCTGCTTATCCTTGCAAAACGGGAGGCGTGCAGCAACTCCATGAGGCCTTCAAGGCTGTTCTGCTTTAGTTTAACGGTAGTAAGCTCTCCAAGACTCTTAGGGACCATGCTTCAGGACCCGTTTCGGTACCAGGACACTGCATAGAGCCAGGAAGCTCTGTTCCTGCGTTTATGCTGCTTGTCAGCCTAGAAATTGGAGACTGATGGCATAAGGCTTGTTTTCCCATTATGAAAGCTCCGTTCATGCGGCCTCGAAGCTACCTGAAAAGCATTGTTGTTGCCGGGGTTTTCCTCACTGCCGGCATGGTTCTGAGAAGAAAATGAGTTTTCTCCTAAGAAACCTTGGGTTTCCAGTTCCTTGTTGGAAGCTCACCCTGCTCTGCTCTATACCTAAAGTGAAAGTCAACGTGAACCGTAGCCTCGAAGTAAGGCTCTGATTTGCCTTGCCAATGGGGAGGTGTGCAGCAGCTCCATGAGGCCTTCATCACTGTTCTGCTTTAGTTTCACGGTAGTAAGCCTTTCAAAACTCCTAGGGTCCTTGCTTCAGCACCCGTTTCCGTACCAGAATACTGAGTAGAGCAAGGAAGCTCTGGTCCTGTTAAGCAACTTCCAGCCCCGTAGGCCTTTTTGGAACACCCCAGTGTTGGCTAGAGAGAACCAACACACTGCACTCTTCCTTGGGAGAGCCAGATTACCTCAGCTCCACACAGGATTCACGAACACACTTCTAGACTGTCCTCCATGCAATGGGTGGAACCTCATTCCCCTAGCTGAACTCTATTGAGAAAAACACTCTGCTTCTAATCCCTTTTCACATTTCACACTTAGAGTCACGCATCCGCAAGGAGGTGGTCGGCTTGCATTCCAAGTACAATTTAAGCACAGTTCTTGGTGTAACACTGCAGGTCCTTTGAAGATGCAAAGGCCCCTCAGTCTCGCTCGCGCATCCTTTGTTTTGGAACTTCGCTGCACGCGGAAAACCGCATGTAGAGAAAAGTTGATTCAGGGAAAGCCCCAGTGGGTATCGTGAATCTCTTTTGACTTGTGAGCATCAACATGTACTTATGCTGCGTGTCAACCTAAAAATGGAAGACTGATGGCACAAAGCTTGTTTTCCCGTTTTGAAAGCTCCATTCATGCGGCCTCGAAGCTACCTGAAAAGCACTGTTGTTACCGTGCTTTTACTTACAGCCGGCATGGCACATAGAAGAAAATGAGTTTTCTCGAAAGAAACCTTGTGCTTCCAGTTCCTAGTTGGAAGCTCACCCTGCTCTGCTCTATACCAAACGTGAAAGTCAATGTGAGCACTAGCCTCGAAGTAAGGCCCTGATTATGCTGGCAAAACGGGAGGCGTGCAGCAGCTCCATGAGGCCTTCATCGCTGTTCTGCTTTAGTTTCACGGTAGTAAGCTTTCCAAGACTCCTAGGGACTTTGCTTAAGCAACCGTTTCGGTACCAGAACACTGCGTAGAGACAGTAAGCTCTGGTCCTGCGTGTATGCTGCGTGTCAACCTAGAAATTGGAGACTGATGGCATAAGGCTTCTTTTCCCATTATGAAAGCTCCGTTCATGCGGCCTCGAAGCTACCTGAAAAGCATTGTTGTTGCCGGGGTTTTCCTCACTGCCGGCATGGTTCTGAGAAGAAAATGAGTTTTCTC
Organism: Eubalaena glacialis; assembly: GCF_028564815.1. NCBI lineage: Eukaryota > Metazoa > Chordata > Mammalia > Artiodactyla > Balaenidae > Eubalaena > Eubalaena glacialis. Next base: position 28,222,652 of record NC_083725.1, read on the forward strand.
CTAAGAAACCTTGGGTTTCCAGTTCCTTGTTGGAAGCTCACCCTGCTCTGCTCTATACCTAAAGTGAAAGTCAACGTGAGCCCAAGCTTCGAAGTAAGGCCCTGATTATCCTTGCAAAACGAGAGGCGTGCAGCAGCTCCATGAGGCCTTCATCGTTGTTCTGCTTTAGTTTCAAGGTAGTAAGCTTTTCAACACTCCTAGGGGCCTTGCTTCAGCACCCGTTTCAGTACCAGAACACTGCGTAGAACCAGGAAGCTCTGCTCCTGCGTGTATGCTGCGTGTCAACCTAGAAATTAGAGACTGATGGCACAAGGCTAGTTTTCCCATTATGAAAGCTCCGTTGATGCGGCCCCGAAGCTACCTGAAAAGCACTGTTGTTACCGTGCTTTTACTTACAGCCGGCATGGTTCATAGAAGAAAAAGAGTTTTCTCGAAAGAAACCTTGTGCTTCCAGTTCCTAGTTGGAAGCTCACCCTGCTCTGCTCTATACCAAAAGTGAAACTCAACGTGAGCAGTAGCCTCGAAGTACAGCCCTGCTTATCCTTGCAAAACGGGAGGCGTGCAGCAACTCCATGAGGCCTTCAAGGCTGTTCTGCTTTAGTTTAACGGTAGTAAGCTCTCCAAGACTCTTAGGGACCATGCTTCAGGACCCGTTTCGGTACCAGGACACTGCATAGAGCCAGGAAGCTCTGTTCCTGCGTTTATGCTGCTTGTCAGCCTAGAAATTGGAGACTGATGGCATAAGGCTTGTTTTCCCATTATGAAAGCTCCATTCATGCGGCCTCGAAGCTACCTGAAAAGCACTGTTGTTGCCGGGGTTTTACTTACAGCCGGCATGGCACATAGAAGAAAATGAGTTTTCTCGAAAGAAACCTTGTGCTTCCAGTTCCTAGTTGGAAGCTCACCCTGCTCTGCTCTATACCAAACGTGAAAGTCAATGTGAGCACTAGCCTCGAAGTAAGGCCCTGATTATGCTGGCAAAACGGGAGGCGTGCAGCAGCTCCATGAGGCCTTCATCGCTGTTCTGCTTTAGTTTCACGGTAGTAAGCTTTCCAAGACTCCTAGGGACTTTGCTTAAGCACCCGTTTCAGTACCAGAACACTGCGTAGAACCAGGAAGCTCTGCTCCTGCGTGTATGCTGCGTGTCAACCTAGAAATTAGAGACTGATGGCACAAGGCTAGTTTTCCCATTATGAAAGCTCCGTTGTTGCGGCCCCGAAGCTACCTGAAAAGCACTGTTGTTACCGTGCTTTTACTTACAGCCGGCATGGTTCATAGAAGAAAATGAGTTTTCTCGAAAGAAACCTTGTGCTTCCAGTTCCTAGTTGGAAGCTCACCCTGCTCTGCTCTATACCTAAAGTGAAAGTCAACGTGAGCCCAAGCTTCGAAGTAAGGCCCTGATTATCCTTGCAAAACGAGAGGCGTGCAGCAGCTCCATGAGGCCCTCATCGTTGTTCTGCTTTGGTTTCAAGGTAGTAAGCTTTTCAACACTCCTAGGGACCTTGCTTCAGCACCCGTTTCAGTACCAGAACACTGCGTAGAACCAGGAAGCTCTGCTCCTGCGTGTATGCTGCGTGTCAACCTAGAAATTAGAGACTGATGGCACAAGGCTTGTTTTCCATTATGAAAGCTCCGTTGATGCGGCCCCGAAGCTACCTGAAAAGCACTGTTGTTACCGTGCTTTTACTTACAGCCGGCATGTCTCATAGAAGAAAATGAGTTTTCTCGAAAGAAACCTTGTGCTTCCAGTTCCTAGTTGGAAGCTCACCCTGCTCTGCTCTATACCAAACGTGAAAGTCAATGTGAGCACTAGCCTCGAAGTAAGGCCCTGATTATGCTGGCAAAACGGGAGGCGTGCAGCAGCTCCATGAGGCCTTCATCGCTGTTCTGCTTTAGTTTCACGGTAGTAAGCTTTCCAAGACTCCTAGGGACTTTGCTTAAGCAACCGTTTCGGTACCAGAACACTGCGTAGAGACAGTAAGCTCTGGTCCTGCGTGTATGCTGCGTGTCAACCTAGAAATTGGAGACTGATGGCATAAGGCTTCTTTTCCCATTATGAAAGCTCCGTTCATGCGGCCTCGAAGCTACCTGAAAAGCATTGTTGTTGCCGGGGTTTTCCTCACTGCCGGCATGGTTCTGAGAAGAAAATGAGTTTTCTCCTGAGAAACCTAGGGTTTCCAGTTCCTTGTTGGAAGCTCACCCTGCTCTGCTCTATACCTAAAGTGAAAGTCAACGTGAGCCCAAGCTTCGAAGTAAGGCCCTGATTATCCTTGCAAAACGAGAGGCGTGCAGCAGCTCCATGAGGCCTTCATCGTTGTTCTGCTTTGGTTTCAAGGTAGTAAGCTTTTCAACACTCCTAGGGACCTTGCTTCAGCACCCGTTTCAGTACCAGAACACTGCGTAGAACCAGGAAGCTCTGCTCCTGCGTGTATGCTGCGTGTCAACCTAGAAATTAGAGACTGATGGCACAAGGCTTGTTTTCCCATTATGAAAGCTCCGTTGATGCGGCCCCGAAGCTACCTGAAAAGCACTGTTGTTACCGTGCTTTTACTTACAGCCGGCATGTCTCATAGAAGAAAATGAGTTTTCTCGAAAGAAACCTTGTGCTTCCAGTTCCTAGTTGGAAGCTCACCCTGCTCTGCTCTATACCAAAAGTGAAACTCAACGTGAGCAGTAGCCTCGAAGTACAGCCCTGCTTATCCTTGCAAAACGGGAGGCGTGCAGCAACTCCATGAGGCCTTCAAGGCTGTTCTGCTTTAGTTTAACGGTAGTAAGCTCTCCAAGACTCTTAGGGACCATGCTTCAGGACCCGTTTCGGTACCAGGACACTGCATAGAGCCAGGAAGCTCTGTTCCTGCGTTTATGCTGCTTGTCAGCCTAGAAATTGGAGACTGATGGCATAAGGCTTGTTTTCCCATTATGAAAGCTCCGTTCATGCGGCCTCGAAGCTACCTGAAAAGCATTGTTGTTGCCGGGGTTTTCCTCACTGCCGGCATGGTTCTGAGAAGAAAATGAGTTTTCTCCTAAGAAACCTTGGGTTTCCAGTTCCTTGTTGGAAGCTCACCCTGCTCTGCTCTATACCTAAAGTGAAAGTCAACGTGAACCGTAGCCTCGAAGTAAGGCTCTGATTTGCCTTGCCAATGGGGAGGTGTGCAGCAGCTCCATGAGGCCTTCATCACTGTTCTGCTTTAGTTTCACGGTAGTAAGCCTTTCAAAACTCCTAGGGTCCTTGCTTCAGCACCCGTTTCCGTACCAGAATACTGAGTAGAGCAAGGAAGCTCTGGTCCTGTTAAGCAACTTCCAGCCCCGTAGGCCTTTTTGGAACACCCCAGTGTTGGCTAGAGAGAACCAACACACTGCACTCTTCCTTGGGAGAGCCAGATTACCTCAGCTCCACACAGGATTCACGAACACACTTCTAGACTGTCCTCCATGCAATGGGTGGAACCTCATTCCCCTAGCTGAACTCTATTGAGAAAAACACTCTGCTTCTAATCCCTTTTCACATTTCACACTTAGAGTCACGCATCCGCAAGGAGGTGGTCGGCTTGCATTCCAAGTACAATTTAAGCACAGTTCTTGGTGTAACACTGCAGGTCCTTTGAAGATGCAAAGGCCCCTCAGTCTCGCTCGCGCATCCTTTGTTTTGGAACTTCGCTGCACGCGGAAAACCGCATGTAGAGAAAAGTTGATTCAGGGAAAGCCCCAGTGGGTATCGTGAATCTCTTTTGACTTGTGAGCATCAACATGTACTTATGCTGCGTGTCAACCTAAAAATGGAAGACTGATGGCACAAAGCTTGTTTTCCCGTTTTGAAAGCTCCATTCATGCGGCCTCGAAGCTACCTGAAAAGCACTGTTGTTACCGTGCTTTTACTTACAGCCGGCATGGCACATAGAAGAAAATGAGTTTTCTCGAAAGAAACCTTGTGCTTCCAGTTCCTAGTTGGAAGCTCACCCTGCTCTGCTCTATACCAAACGTGAAAGTCAATGTGAGCACTAGCCTCGAAGTAAGGCCCTGATTATGCTGGCAAAACGGGAGGCGTGCAGCAGCTCCATGAGGCCTTCATCGCTGTTCTGCTTTAGTTTCACGGTAGTAAGCTTTCCAAGACTCCTAGGGACTTTGCTTAAGCAACCGTTTCGGTACCAGAACACTGCGTAGAGACAGTAAGCTCTGGTCCTGCGTGTATGCTGCGTGTCAACCTAGAAATTGGAGACTGATGGCATAAGGCTTCTTTTCCCATTATGAAAGCTCCGTTCATGCGGCCTCGAAGCTACCTGAAAAGCATTGTTGTTGCCGGGGTTTTCCTCACTGCCGGCATGGTTCTGAGAAGAAAATGAGTTTTCTCCTAAGAAACCTTGGGTTTCCAGTTCCTTGTTGGAAGCTCACCCTGCTCTGCTCTATACCTAAAGTGAAAGTCAACGTGAGCCCAAGCTTCGAAGTAAGGCCCTGATTATCCTTGCAAAACGAGAGGCGTGCAGCAGCTCCATGAGGCCTTCATCGTTGTTCTGCTTTAGTTTCAAGGTAGTAAGCTTTTCAACACTCCTAGGGGCCTTGCTTCAGCACCCGTTTCAGTACCAGAACACTGCGTAGAACCAGGAAGCTCTGCTCCTGCGTGTATGCTGCGTGTCAACCTAGAAATTAGAGACTGATGGCACAAGGCTAGTTTTCCCATTATGAAAGCTCCGTTGATGCGGCCCCGAAGCTACCTGAAAAGCACTGTTGTTACCGTGCTTTTACTTACAGCTGGCATGGTTCATAGAAGAAAAAGAGTTTTCTCGAAAGAAACCTTGTGCTTCCAGTTCCTAGTTGGAAGCTCACCCTGCTCTGCTCTATACCAAAAGTGAAACTCAACGTGAGCAGTAGCCTCGAAGTACAGCCCTGCTTATCCTTGCAAAACGGGAGGCGTGCAGCAACTCCATGAGGCCTTCAAGGCTGTTCTGCTTTAGTTTAACGGTAGTAAGCTCTCCAAGACTCTTAGGGACCATGCTTCAGGACCCGTTTCGGTACCAGGACACTGCATAGAGCCAGGAAGCTCTGTTCCTGCGTTTATGCTGCTTGTCAGCCTAGAAATTGGAGACTGATGGCATAAGGCTTGTTTTCCCATTATGAAAGCTCCATTCATGCGGCCTCGAAGCTACCTGAAAAGCACTGTTGTTGCCGGGGTTTTACTTACAGCCGGCATGGCACATAGAAGAAAATGAGTTTTCTCGAAAGAAACCTTGTGCTTCCAGTTCCTAGTTGGAAGCTCACCCTGCTCTGCTCTATACCAAACGTGAAAGTCAATGTGAGCACTAGCCTCGAAGTAAGGCCCTGATTATGCTGGCAAAACGGGAGGCGTGCAGCAGCTCCATGAGGCCTTCATCGCTGTTCTGCTTTAGTTTCACGGTAGTAAGCTTTCCAAGACTCCTAGGGACTTTGCTTAAGCAACCGTTTCGGTACCAGAACACTGCGTAGAGACAGTAAGCTCTGGTCCTGCGTGTATGCTGCGTGTCAACCTAGAAATTGGAGACTGATGGCATAAGGCTTCTTTTCCCATTATGAAAGCTCCGTTCATGCGGCCTCGAAGCTACCTGAAAAGCATTGTTGTTGCCGGGGTTTTCCTCACTGCCGGCATGGTTCTGAGAAGAAAATGAGTTTTCTCCTAAGAAACCTTGGGTTTCCAGTTCCTTGTTGGAAGCTCACCCTGCTCTGCTCTATACCTAAAGTGAAAGTCAACGTGAGCCCAAGCTTCGAAGTAAGGCCCTGATTATCCTTGCAAAACGAGAGGCGTGTAGCAGCTCCATGAGGCCTTCATCGTTGTTCTGCTTTAGTTGCAAGGTAGTAAGCTTTTCAACACTCCTAGGGGCCTTGCATCAGCACCCGTTTCAGTACCAGAACACTGCGTAGAACCAGGAAGCTCTGCTCCTGCGTGTATGCTGCGTGTCAACCTAGAAATTAGAGACTGATGGCACAAGGCTTCTTTTCCCGTTTTGAAAGCTCCATTCATGCGGCCTCGAAGCTACCTGAAAAGCACTGTTGTTACCGTGCTTTTACTTACAGCCGGCATGTCTCATAGAAGAAAATGAGTTTTCTCGAAAGAAACCTTGTGCTTCCAGTTCCTAGTTGGAAGCTCACCCTGCTCTGCTCTATACCAAACGTGAAAGTCAATGTGAGCACTAGCCTCGAAGTAAGGCCCTGATTATGCTGGCAAAACGGGAGGCGTGCAGCAGCTCCATGAGGCCTTCATCGTTGTTCCGCTTTAGTTTCAAGGTAGTAAGCTTTTCAACACTCCTAGGGGACTTGCTTCAGCACCCGTTTCAGTACCAGAACACTGCGTAGAACCAGGAAGCTCTGCTCCTGCGTGTATGCTGCGTGTCAACCTAGAAATTAGAGACTGATGGCACAAGGCTAGTTTTCCCATTATGAAAGCTCCGTTGTTGCGGCCCCGAAGCTACCTGAAAAGCACTGTTGTTACCGTGCTTTTACTTACAGCCGGCATGGTTCATAGAAGAAAATGAGTTTTCTCGAAAGAAACCTTGTGCTTCCAGTTCCTAGTTGGAAGCTCACCCTGCTCTGCTCTATACCTAAAGTGAAAGTCAACGTGAGCCCAAGCTTCGAAGTAAGGCCCTGATTATCCTTGCAAAACGAGAGGCGTGCAGCAGCTCCATGAGGCCTTCATCGTTGTTCTGCTTTGGTTTCAAGGTAGTAAGCTTTTCAACACTCCTAGGGACCTTGCTTCAGCACCCGTTTCAGTACCAGAACACTGCGTAGAACCAGGAAGCTCTGCTCCTGCGTGTATGCTGCGTGTCAACCTAGAAATTAGAGACTGATGGCACAAGGCTTGTTTTCCCATTATGAAAGCTCCGTTGATGCGGCCCCGAAGCTACCTGAAAAGCACTGTTGTTACCGTGCTTTTACTTACAGCCGGCATGTCTCATAGAAGAAAATGAGTTTTCTCGAAAGAAACCTTGTGCTTCCAGTTCCTAGTTGGAAGCTCACCCTGCTCTGCTCTATACCAAACGTGAAAGTCAATGTGAGCACTAGCCTCGAAGTAAGGCCCTGATTATGCTGGCAAAACGGGAGGCGTGCAGCAGCTCCATGAGGCCTTCATCGCTGTTCTGCTTTAGTTTCACGGTAGTAAGCTTTCCAAGACTCCTAGGGACTTTGCTTAAGCAACCGTTTCGGTACCAGAACACTGCGTAGAGACAGTAAGCTCTGGTCCTGCGTGTATGCTGCGTGTCAACCTAGAAATTGGAGACTGATGGCATAAGGCTTCTTTTCCCATTATGAAAGCTCCGTTCATGCGGCCTCGAAGCTACCTGAAAAGCATTGTTGTTGCCGGGGTTTTCCTCACTGCCGGCATGGTTCTGAGAAGAAAATGAGTTTTCTCCTAAGAAACCTTGGGTTTCCAGTTCCTTGTTGGAAGCTCACCCTGCTCTGCTCTATACCTAAAGTGAAAGTCAACGTGAGCCCAAGCTTCGAAGTAAGGCCCTGATTATCCTTGCAAAACGAGAGGCGTGTAGCAGCTCCATGAGGCCTTCATCGTTGTTCTGCTTTAGTTGCAAGGTAGTAAGCTTTTCAACACTCCTAGGGGCCTTGCATCAGCACCCGTTTCAGTACCAGAACACTGCGTAGAACCAGGAAGCTCTGCTCCTGCGTGTATGCTGCGTGTCAACCTAGAAATTAGAGACTGATGGCACAAGGCTTCTTTTCCCGTTTTGAAAGCTCCATTCATGCGGCCTCGAAGCTACCTGAAAAGCACTGTTGTTACCGTGCTTTTACTTACAGCCGGCATGTCTCATAGAAGAAAATGAGTTTTCTCGAAAGAAACCTTGTGCTTCCAGTTCCTAGTTGGAAGCTCACCCTGCTCTGCTCTATACCAAACGTGAAAGTCAATGTGAGCACTAGCCTCGAAGTAAGGCCCTGATTATGCTGGCAAAACGGGAGGCGTGCAGCAGCTCCATGAGGCCTTCATCGTTGTTCCGCTTTAGTTTCAAGGTAGTAAGCTTTTCAACACTCCTAGGGGACTTGCTTCAGCACCCGTTTCAGTACCAGAACACTGCGTAGAACCAGGAAGCTCTGCTCCTGCGTGTATGCTGCGTGTCAACCTAGAAATTAGAGACTGATGGCACAAGGCTAGTTTTCCCATTATGAAAGCTCCGTTGTTGCGGCCCCGAAGCTACCTGAAAAGCACTGTTGTTGCCGGGGTTTTACTTACAGCCGGCATGGCACATAGAAGAAAATGAGTTTTCTCGAAAGAAACCTTGTGCTTCCAGTTCCTAGTTGGAAGCTCACCCTGCTCTGCTCTATACCAAACGTGAAAGTCAATGTGAGCACTAGCCTCGAAGTAAGGCCCTGATTATGCTGGCAAAACGGGAGGCGTGCAGCAGCTCCATGAGGCCTTCATCGCTGTTCTGCTTTAGTTTCACGGTAGTAAGCTTTCCAAGACTCCTAGGGACTTTGCTTAAGCAACCGTTTCGGTACCAGAACACTGCGTAGAGACAGTAAGCTCTGGTCCTGCGTGTATGCTGCGTGTCAACCTAGAAATTGGAGACTGATGGCATAAGGCTTCTTTTCCCATTATGAAAGCTCCGTTCATGCGGCCTCGAAGCTACCTGAAAAGCATTGTTGTTGCCGGGGTTTTCCTCACTGCCGGCATGGTTCTGAGAAGAAAATGAGTTTTCTCCTGAGAAACCTAGGGTTTCCAGTTCCTTGTTGGAAGCTCACCCTGCTCTGCTCTATACCTAAAGTGAAAGTCAACGTGAGCCCAAGCTTCGAAGTAAGGCCCTGATTATCCTTGCAAAACGAGAGGCGTGCAGCAGCTCCATGAGGCCTTCATCGTTGTTCTGCTTTGGTTTCAAGGTAGTAAGCTTTTCAACACTCCTAGGGACCTTGCTTCAGCACCCGTTTCAGTACCAGAACACTGCGTAGAACCAGGAAGCTCTGCTCCTGCGTGTATGCTGCGTGTCAACCTAGAAATTAGAGACTGATGGCACAAGGCTTGTTTTCCCATTATGAAAGCTCTGTTGATGCGGCCCCGAAGCTACCTGAAAAGCACTGTTGTTACCGTGCTTTTACTTACAGCCGGCATGTCTCATAGAAGAAAATGAGTTTTCTCGAAAGAAACCTTGTGCTTCCAGTTCCTAGTTGGAAGCTCACCCTGCTCTGCTCTATACCAAAAGTGAAACTCAACGTGAGCAGTAGCCTCGAAGTACAGCCCTGCTTATCCCTGCAAAACGGGAGGCGTGCAGCAACTCCATGAGGCCTTCAAGGCTGTTCTGCTTTAGTTTAACGGTAGTAAGCTCTCCAAGACTCTTAGGGACCATGCTTCAGGACCCGTTTCGGTACCAGGACACTGCATAGAGCCAGGAAGCTCTGTTCCTGCGTTTATGCTGCTTGTCAGCCTAGAAATTGGAGACTGATGGCATAAGGCTTGTTTTCCCATTATGAAAGCTCCGTTCATGCGGCCTCGAAGCTACCTGAAAAGCATTGTTGTTGCCGGGGTTTTCCTCACTGCCGGCATGTTTCTGAGAAGAAAATGAGTTTTCTCCTAAGAAACCTTGGGTTTCCAGTTCCTTGTTGAAAGCTCACCCTGCTCTGCTCTATACCTAAAGTGAAAGTCAACGTGAACCGTAGCCTCGAAGTAAGGCTCTGATTTGTCTTGCCAATAGGGAGGTGTGCAGCAGCTCCATGAGGCCTTCATCACTGTTCTGCTTTAGTTTCACGGTAGTAAGCCTTTCAAAACTCCTAGGGTCCTTGCTTCAGCACCCGTTTCCGTACCAGAATACTGAGTAGAGCAAGGAAGCTCTGGTCCTGTTAAGCAACTTCCAGCCCCGTAGGCCTTTTTGGAACACCCCAGTGTTGGCTAGAGAGAACCAACACACTGCACTCTTCCTTGGGAGAGCCAGATTACCTCAGCTCCACACAGGATTCACGAACACACTTCTAGACTGTCCTCCATGCAATGGGTGGAACCTCATTCCCCTAGCTGAACTCTATTGAGAAAAACACTCTGCTTCTAATCCCTTTTCACATTTCACACTTAGAGTCACGCATCCGCAAGGAGGTGGTCGGCTTGCATTCCAAGTACAATTTAAGCACAGTTCTTGGTGTAACACTGCAGGTCCTTTGAAGATGCAAAGGCCCCTCAGTCTCGCTCGCGCATCCTTTGTTTTGGAACTTCGCTGCAGGCGGAAAACCGCATGTAGAGAAAAGTTGATTCAGGGAAAGCCCCAGTGGGTATCGTGAATCTCTTTTGACTTGTGAGCATCAACATGTACTTATGCTGCGTGTCAACCTAAAAATGGAAGACTGATGGCACAAAGCTTGTTTTCCCGTTTTGAAAGCTCCATTCATGCGGCCTCGAAGCTACCTGAAAAGCACTGTTGTTACCGTGCTTTTACTTACAGCCGGCATGGCACATAGAAGAAAATGAGTTTTCTCGAAAGAAACCTTGTGCTTCCAGTTCCTAGTTGGAAGCTCACCCTGCTCTGCTCTATACCAAACGTGAAAGTCAATGTGAGCACTAGCCTCGAAGTAAGGCCCTGATTATGCTGGCAAAACGGGAGGCGTGCAGCAGCTCCATGAGGCCTTCATCGCTGTTCTGCTTTAGTTTCACGGTAGTAAGCTTTCCAAGACTCCTAGGGACTTTGCTTAAGCAACCGTTTCGGTACCAGAACACTGCGTAGAGACAGTAAGCTCTGGTCCTGCGTGTATGCTGCGTGTCAACCTAGAAATTGGAGACTGATGGCATAAGGCTTCTTTTCCCATTATGAAAGCTCCGTTCATGCGGCCTCGAAGCTACCTGAAAAGCATTGTTGTTGCCGGGGTTTTCCTCACTGCCGGCATGGTTCTGAGAAGAAAATGAGTTTTCTCCTAAGAAACCTTGGGTTTCCAGTTCCTTGTTGGAAGCTCACCCTGCTCTGCTCTATACCTAAAGTGAAAGTCAACGTGAGCCCAAGCTTCGAAGTAAGGCCCTGATTATCCTTGCAAAACGAGAGGCGTGCAGCAGCTCCATGAGGCCTTCATCGTTGTTCTGCTTTAGTTTCAAGGTAGTAAGCTTTTCAACACTCCTAGGGGCCTTGCTTCAGCACCCGTTTCAGTACCAGAACACTGCGTAGAACCAGGAAGCTCTGCTCCTGCGTGTATGCTGCGTGTCAACCTAGAAATTAGAGACTGATGGCACAAGGCTAGTTTTCCCATTATGAAAGCTCCGTTGATGCGGCCCCGAAGCTACCTGAAAAGCACTGTTGTTACCGTGCTTTTACTTACAGCCGGCATGTCTCATAGAAGAAAATGAGTTTTCTCGAAAGAAACCTTGTGCTTCCAGTTCCTAGTTGGAAGCTCACCCTGCTCTGCTCTATACCTAAAGTGAAACTCAACGTGAGCAGTAGCCTCGAAGTACAGCCCTGCTTATCCTTGCAAAACGGGAGGCGTGCAGCAACTCCATGAGGCCTTCAAGGCTGTTCTGCTTTAGTTTAACGGTAGTAAGCTCTCCAAGACTCTTAGGGACCATGCTTCAGGACCCGTTTCGGTACCAGGACACTGCATAGAGCCAGGAAGCTCTGTTCCTGCGTTTATGCTGCTTGTCAGCCTAGAAATTGGAGACTGATGGCATAAGGCTTGTTTTCCCATTATGAAAGCTCCATTCATGCGGCCTCGAAGCTACCTGAAAAGCACTGTTGTTGCCGGGGTTTTACTTACAGCCGGCATGGCACATAGAAGAAAATGAGTTTTCTCGAAAGAAACCTTGTGCTTCCAGTTCCTAGTTGGAAGCTCACCCTGCTCTGCTCTATACCAAACGTGAAAGTCAATGTGAGCACTAGCCTCGAAGTAAGGCCCTGATTATGCTGGCAAAACGGGAGGCGTGCAGCAGCTCCATGAGGCCTTCATCGCTGTTCTGCTTTAGTTTCACGGTAGTAAGCTTTCCAAGACTCCTAGGGACTTTGCTTAAGCAACCGTTTCGGTACCAGAACACTGCGTAGAGACAGTAAGCTCTGGTCCTGCGTGTATGCTGCGTGTCAACCTAGAAATTGGAGACTGATGGCATAAGGCTTCTTTTCCCATTATGAAAGCTCCGTTCATGCGGCCTCGAAGCTACCTGAAAAGCATTGTTGTTGCCGGGGTTTTCCTCACTGCCGGCATGGTTCTGAGAAGAAAATGAGTTTTCTCCTAAGAAACCTTGGGTTTCCAGTTCCTTGTTGGAAGCTCACCCTGCTCTGCTCTATACCTAAAGTGAAAGTCAACGTGAGCCCAAGCTTCGAAGTAAGGCCCTGATTATCCTTGCAAAACGAGAGGCGTGTAGCAGCTCCATGAGGCCTTCATCGTTGTTCTGCTTTAGTTGCAAGGTAGTAAGCTTTTCAACACTCCTAGGGGCCTTGCATCAGCACCCGTTTCAGTACCAGAACACTGCGTAGAACCAGGAAGCTCTGCTCCTGCGTGTATGCTGCGTGTCAACCTAGAAATTAGAGACTGATGGCACAAGGCTTCTTTTCCCGTTTTGAAAGCTCCATTCATGCGGCCTCGAAGCTACCTGAAAAGCACTGTTGTTACCGTGCTTTTACTTACAGCCGGCATGGCACATAGAAGAAAATGAGTTTTCTCGAAAGAAACCTTGTGCTTCCAGTTCCTAGTTGGACGCTCACCCTGCTCTGCTCTATACCAAACGTGAAAGTCAATGTGAGCACTAGCCTCGAAGTAAGGCCCTGATTATGCTGGCAAAACGGGAGGCGTGCAGCAGCTCCATGAGGCCTTCATCGTTGTTCCGCTTTAGTTTCAAGGTAGTAAGCTTTTCAACACTCCTAGGGGACTTGCTTCAGCACCCGTTTCAGTACCAGAACACTGCGTAGAACCAGGAAGCTCTGCTCCTGCGTGTATGCTGCGTGTCAACCTAGAAATTAGAGACTGATGGCACAAGGCTAGTTTTCCCATTATGAAAGCTCCGTTGTTGCGGCCCCGAAGCTACCTGAAAAGCACTGTTGTTACCGTGCTTTTACTTACAGCCGGCATGGTTCATAGAAAAAAATGAGTTTTCTCGAAAGAAACCTTGTGCTTCCAGTTCCTAGTTGGAAGCTCACCCTGCTCTGCTCTATACCTAAAGTGAAAGTCAACGTGAGCCGAAGCTTCGAAGTAAGGCCCTGATTATCCCTGCAAAACGAGAGGCGTGCAGCAGCTCCATGAGGCCTTCATCGTTGTTCTGCTTTGGTTTCAAGGTAGTAAGCTTTTCAACACTCCTAGGGACCTTGCTTCAGCACCCGTTTCAGTACCAGAACACTGCGTAGAACCAGGAAGCTCTGCTCCTGCGTGTATGCTGCGTGTCAACCTAGAAATTAGAGACTGATGGCACAAGGCTTGTTTTCCCATTATGAAAGCTCCGTTGATGCGGCCCCGAAGCTACCTGAAAAGCACTGTTGTTACCGTGCTTTTACTTACAGCCGGCATGTCTCATAGAAGAAAATGAGTTTTCTCGAAAGAAACCTTGTGCTTCCAGTTCCTAGTTGGAAGCTCACCCTGCTCTGCTCTATACCAAAAGTGAAACTCAACGTGAGCAGTAGCCTCGAAGTACAGCCCTGCTTATCCTTGCAAAACGGGAGGCGTGCAGCAACTCCATGAGGCCTTCAAGGCTGTTCTGCTTTAGTTTAACGGTAGTAAGCTCTCCAAGACTCTTAGGGACCATGCTTCAGGACCCGTTTCAGTACCAGGACACTGATTAGAGCCAGGAAGCTCTGTTCCTGCGTTTATGCTGCTTGTCAGCCTAGAAATTGGAGACTGATGGCATAAGGCTTGTTTTCCCATTATGAAAGCTCCGTTCATGCGGCCTCGAAGCTACCTGAAAAGCATTGTTGTTGCCGGGGTTTTCCTCACTGCCGGCATGGTTCTGAGAAGAAAATGAGTTTTCTCCTAAGAAACCTTGGGTTTCCAGTTCCTTGTTGGAAGCTCACCCTGCTCTGCTCTATACCTAAAGTGAAAGTCAACGTGAACCCTAGCCTCGAAGTAAGGCTCTGATTTGCCTTGCCAATGGGGAGGTGTGCAGCAGCTCCATGAGGCCTTCATCACTGTTCTGCTTTAGTTTCACGGTAGTAAGCCTTTCAAAACTCCTAGGGTCCTTGCTTCAGCACCCGTTTCCGTACCAGAATACTGAGTAGAGCAAGGAAGCTCTGGTCCTGTTAAGCAACTTCCAGGCCCGTAGGCCTTTTTGGAACACCCCAGTGTTGGCTAGAGAGAACCAACACACTGCACTCTTCCTTGGGAGAGCCAGATTACCTCAGCTCCACACAGGATTCACGAACACACTTCTAGACTGTCCTCCATGCAATGGGTGGAACCTCATTCCCCTAGCTGAACTCTATTGAGAAAAACACTCTGCTTCTAATCCCTTTTCACATTTCACACTTAGAGTCACGCATCCGCAAGGAGGTGGTCGGCTTGCATTCCAAGTACAATTTAAGCACAGTTCTTGGTGTAACACTGCAGGTCCTTTGAAGATGCAAAGGCCCCTCAGTCTCGCTCGCGCATCCTTTGTTTTGGAACTTCGCTGCACGCGGAAAACCGCATGTAGAGAAAAGTTGATTCAGGGAAAGCCCCAGTGGGTATCGTGAATCTCTTTTGACTTGTGAGCATCAACATGTACTTATGCTGCGTGTCAACCTAAAAATGGAAGACTGATGGCACAAAGCTTGTTTTCCCATTTTGAAAGCTCCATTCATGCGGCCTCGAAGCTACCTGAAAAGCACTGTTGTTACCGTGCTTTTACTTACAGCCGGCATGGCACATAGAAGAAAATGAGTTTTCTCGAAAGAAACCTTGTGCTTCCAGTTCCTAGTTGGAAGCTCACCCTGCTCTGCTCTATACCAAACGTGAAAGTCAATGTGAGCACTAGCCTCGAAGTAAGGCCCTGATTATGCTGGCAAAACGGGAGGCGTGCAGCAGCTCCATGAGGCCTTCATCGCTGTTCTGCTTTAGTTTCACGGTATTAAGCTTTCCAAGACTCCTAGGGACTTTGCTTAAGCAACCGTTTCGGTACCAGAACACTGCGTAGAGACAGTAAGCTCTGGTCCTGCGTGTATGCTGCGTGTCAACCTAGAAATTGGAGACTGATGGCATAAGGCTTCTTTTCCCATTATGAAAGCTCCGTTCATGCGGCCTCGAAGCTACCTGAAAAGCATTGTTGTTGCCGGGGTTTTCCTCACTGCCGGCATGGTTCTGAGAAGAAAATGAGTTTTCTCCTAAGAAACCTTGGGTTTCCAGTTCCTTGTTGGAAGCTCACCCTGCTCTGCTCTATACCTAAAGTGAAAGTCAACGTGAGCCCAAGCTTCGAAGTAAGGCCCTGATTATCCTTGCAAAACGAGAGGCGTGTAGCAGCTCCATGAGGCCTTCATCGTTGTTCTGCTTTAGTTGCAAGGTAGTAAGCTTTTCAACACTCCTAGGGGCCTTGCATCAGCACCCGTTTCAGTACCAAAACACTGCGTAGAACCAGGAAGCTCTGCTCCTGCGTGTATGCTGCGTGTCAACCTAGAAATTACAGACTGATGGCACAAGGCTTCTTTTCCCGTTTTGAAAGCTCCATTCATGCGGCCTCGAAGCTACCTGAAAAGCACTGTTGTTACCGTGCTTTTACTTACAGCCGGCATGGCACATAGAAGAAAATGAGTTTTCTCGAAAGAAACCTTGTGCTTCCAGTTCCTAGTTGGACGCTCACCCTGCTCTGCTCTATACCAAACGTGAAAGTCAATGTGAGCACTAGCCTCGAAGTAAGGCCCTGATTATGCTGGCAAAACGGGAGGCGTGCAGCAGCTCCATGAGGCCTTCATCGTTGTTCCGCTTTAGTTTCAAGGTAGTAAGCTTTTCAACACTCCTAGGGGACTTGCTTCAGCACCCGTTTCAGTACCAGAACACTGCGTAGAACCAGGAAGCTCTGCTCCTGCGTGTATGCTGCGTGTCAACCTAGAAATTAGAGACTGATGGCACAAGGCTAGTTTTCCCATTATGAAAGCTCCGTTGTTGCGGCCCCGAAGCTACCTGAAAAGCACTGTTGTTACCGTGCTTTTACTTACAGCCGGCATGGTTCATAGAAGAAAATGAGTTTTCTCGAAAGAAACCTTGTGCTTCCAGTTCCTAGTTGGAAGCTCACCCTGCTCTGCTCTATACCTAAAGTGAAAGTCAACGTGAGCCCAAGCTTCGAAGTAAGGCCCTGATTATCCTTGCAAAACGAGAGGCGTGCAGCAGCTCCATGAGGCCTTCATCGTTGTTCTGCTTTGGTTTCAAGGTAGTAAGCTTTCCAAGCCTCCTAGGGACTTTGCTTAAGCAACCGTTTCGGTACCAGAACACTGCGTAGAGACAGTAAGCTCTGGTCCTGCGTGTATGCTGCGTGTCAACCTAGAAATTGGAGACTGATGGCATAAGGCTTCTTTTCCCATTATGAAAGCTCCGTTCATGCGGCCTCGAAGCTACCTGAAAAGCATTGTTGTTGCCGGGGTTTTCCTCACTGCCGGCATGGTTCTGAGAAGAAAATGAGTTTTCTCCTAAGAAACCTTGGGTTTCCAGTTCCTTGTTGGAAGCTCACCCTGCTCTGCTCTATACCTAAAGTGAAAGTCAACGTGAACCCTAGCCTCGAAGTAAGGCTCTGATTTGCCTTGCCAATGGGGAGGTGTGCAGCAGCTCCATGAGGCCTTCATCACTGTTCTGCTTTAGTTTCACGGTAGTAAGCCTTTCAAAACTCCTAGGGTCCTTGCTTCAGCACCCGTTTCCGTACCAGAATACTGAGTAGAGCAAGGAAGCTCTGGTCCTGTTAAGCAACTTCCAGGCCCGTAGGCCTTTTTGGAACACCCCAGTGTTGGCTAGAGAGAACCAACACACTGCACTCTTCCTTGGGAGAGCCAGATTACCTCAGCTCCACACAGGATTCACGAACACACTTCTAGACTGTCCTCCATGCAATGGGTGGAACCTCATTCCCCTAGCTGAACTCTATTGAGAAAAACACTCTGCTTCTAATCCCTTTTCACATTTCACACTTAGAGTCACGCATCCGCAAGGAGGTGGTCGGCTTGCATTCCAAGTACAATTTAAGCACAGTTCTTGGTGTAACACTGCAGGTCCTTTGAAGATGCAAAGGCCCCTCAGTCTCGCTCGCGCATCCTTTGTTTTGGAACTTCGCTGCACGCGGAAAACCGCATGTAGAGAAAAGTTGATTCAGGGAAAGCCCCAGTGGGTATCGTGAATCTCTTTTGACTTGTGAGCATCAACATGTACTTATGCTGCGTGTCAACCTAAAAATGGAAGACTGATGGCACAAAGCTTGTTTTCCCATTTTGAAAGCTCCATTCATGCGGCCTCGAAGCTACCTGAAAAGCACTGTTGTTACCGTGCTTTTACTTACAGCCGGCATGGCACATAGAAGAAAATGAGTTTTCTCGAAAGAAACCTTGTGCTTCCAGTTCCTAGTTGGAAGCTCACCCTGCTCTGCTCTATACCAAACGTGAAAGTCAATGTGAGCACTAGCCTCGAAGTAAGGCCCTGATTATGCTGGCAAAACGGGAGGCGTGCAGCAGCTCCATGAGGCCTTCATCGCTGTTCTGCTTTAGTTTCACGGTAGTAAGCTTTCCAAGACTCCTAGGGACTTTGCTTAAGCAACCGTTTCGGTACCAGAACACTGCGTAGAGACAGTAAGCTCTGGTCCTGCGTGTATGCTGCGTGTCAACCTAGAAATTGGAGACTGATGGCATAAGGCTTCTTTTCCCATTATGAAAGCTCCGTTCATGCGGCCTCGAAGCTACCTGAAAAGCATTGTTGTTGCCGGGGTTTTCCTCACTGCCGGCATGGTTCTGAGAAGAAAATGAGTTTTCTCCTAAGAAACCTTGGGTTTCCAGTTCCTTGTTGGAAGCTCACCCTGCTCTGCTCTATACCTAAAGTGAAAGTCAACGTGAGCCCAAGCTTCGAAGTAAGGCCCTGATTATCCTTGCAAAACGAGAGGCGTGTAGCAGCTCCATGAGGCCTTCATCGTTGTTCTGCTTTAGTTGCAAGGTAGTAAGCTTTTCAACACTCCTAGGGGCCTTGCATCAGCACCCGTTTCAGTACCAAAACACTGCGTAGAACCAGGAAGCTCTGCTCCTGCGTGTATGCTGCGTGTCAACCTAGAAATTAGAGACTGATGGCACAAGGCTTCTTTTCCCGTTTTGAAAGCTCCATTCATGCGGCCTCGAAGCTACCTGAAAAGCACTGTTGTTACCGTGCTTTTACTTACAGCCGGCATGGCACATAGAAGAAAATGAGTTTTCTCGAAAGAAACCTTGTGCTTCCAGTTCCTAGTTGGACGCTCACCCTGCTCTGCTCTATACCAAACGTGAAAGTCAATGTGAGCACTAGCCTCGAAGTAAGGCCCTGATTATGCTGGCAAAACGGGAGGCGTGCAGCAGCTCCATGAGGCCTTCATCGTTGTTCCGCTTTAGTTTCAAGGTAGTAAGCTTTTCAACACTCCTAGGGGACTTGCTTCAGCACCCGTTTCAGTACCAGAACACTGCGTAGAACCAGGAAGCTCTGCTCCTGCGTGTATGCTGCGTGTCAACCTAGAAATTAGAGACTGATGGCACAAGGCTAGTTTTCCCATTATGAAAGCTCCGTTGTTGCGGCCCCGAAGCTACCTGAAAAGCACTGTTGTTACCGTGCTTTTACTTACAGCCGGCATGGTTCATAGAAGAAAATGAGTTTTCTCGAAAGAAACCTTGTGCTTCCAGTTCCTAGTTGGAAGCTCACCCTGCTCTGCTCTATACCTAAAGTGAAAGTCAACGTGAGCCCAAGCTTCGAAGTAAGGCCCTGATTATCCTTGCAAAACGAGAGGCGTGCAGCAGCTCCATGAGGCCTTCATCGTTGTTCTGCTTTGGTTTCAAGGTAGTAAGCTTTCCAAGCCTCCTAGGGACTTTGCTTAAGCAACCGTTTCGGTACCAGAACACTGCGTAGAGACAGTAAGCTCTGGTCCTGCGTGTATGCTGCGTGTCAACCTAGAAATTGGAGACTGATGGCATAAGGCTTCTTTTCCCATTATGAAAGCTCCGTTCATGCGGCCTCGAAGCTACCTGAAAAGCATTGTTGTTGCCGGGGTTTTCCTCACTGCCGGCATGGTTCTGAGAAGAAAATGAGTTTTCTCCTAAGAAACCTTGGGTTTCCAGTTCCTTGTTGGAAGCTCACCCTGCTCTGCTCTATACCTAAAGTGAAAGTCAACGTGAACCCTAGCCTCGAAGTAAGGCTCTGATTTGCCTTGCCAATGGGGAGGTGTGCAGCAGCTCCATGAGGCCTTCATCACTGTTCTGCTTTAGTTTCACGGTAGTAAGCCTTTCAAAACTCCTAGGGTCCTTGCTTCAGCACCCGTTTCCGTACCAGAATACTGAGTAGAGCAAGGAAGCTCTGGTCCTGTTAAGCAACTTCCAGGCCCGTAGGCCTTTTTGGAACACCCCAGTGTTGGCTAGAGAGAACCAACACACTGCACTCTTCCTTGGGAGAGCCAGATTACCTCAGCTCCACACAGGATTCACGAACACACTTCTAGACTGTCCTCCATGCAATGGGTGGAACCTCATTCCCCTAGCTGAACTCTATTGAGAAAAACACTCTGCTTCTAATCCCTTTTCACATTTCACACTTAGAGTCACGCATCCGCAAGGAGGTGGTCGGCTTGCATTCCAAGTACAATTTAAGCACAGTTCTTGGTGTAACACTGCAGGTCCTTTGAAGATGCAAAGGCCCCTCAGTCTCGCTCGCGCATCCTTTGTTTTGGAACTTCGCTGCACGCGGAAAACCGCATGTAGAGAAAAGTTGATTCAGGGAAAGCCCCAGTGGGTATCGTGAATCTCTTTTGACTTGTGAGCATCAACATGTACTTATGCTGCGTGTCAACCTAAAAATGGAAGACTGATGGCACAAAGCTTGTTTTCCCATTTTGAAAGCTCCATTCATGCGGCCTCGAAGCTACCTGAAAAGCACTGTTGTTACCGTGCTTTTACTTATAGCCGGCATGGCACATAGAAGAAAATGAGTTTTCTCGAAAGAAACCTTGTGCTTCCAGTTCCTAGTTGGAAGCTCACCCTGCTCTGCTCTATACCAAACGTGAAAGTCAATGTGAGCACTAGCCTCGAAGTAAGGCCCTGATTATGCTGGCAAAACGGGAGGCGTGCAGCAGCTCCATGAGGCCTTCATCGCTGTTCTGCTTTAGTTTCACGGTAGTAAGCTTTCCAAGACTCCTAGGGACTTTGCTTAAGCAACCGTTTCGGTACCAGAACACTGCGTAGAGACAGTAAGCTCTGGTCCTGCGTGTATGCTGCGTGTCAACCTAGAAATTGGAGACTGATGGCATAAGGCTTCTTTTCCCATTATGAAAGCTCCGTTCATGCGGCCTCGAAGCTACCTGAAAAGCATTGTTGTTGCCGGGGTTTTCCTCACTGCCGGCATGGTTCTGAGAAGAAAATGAGTTTTCTCCTAAGAAACCTTGGGTTTCCAGTTCCTTGTTGGAAGCTCACCCTGCTCTGCTCTATACCTAAAGTGAAAGTCAACGTGAGCCCAAGCTTCGAAGTAAGGCCCTGATTATCCTTGCAAAACGAGAGGCGTGTAGCAGCTCCATGAGGCCTTCATCGTTGTTCTGCTTTAGTTGCAAGGTAGTAAGCTTTTCAACACTCCTAGGGGCCTTGCATCAGCACCCGTTTCAGTACCAAAACACTGCGTAGAACCAGGAAGCTCTGCTCCTGCGTGTATACTGCGTGTCAACCTAGAAATTAGAGACTGATGGCACAAGGCTTCTTTTCCCGTTTTGAAAGCTCCATTCATGCGGCCTCGAAGCTACCTGAAAAGCACTGTTGTTACCGTGCTTTTACTTACAGCCGGCATGGCACATAGAAGAAAATGAGTTTTCTCGAAAGAAACCTTGTGCTTCCAGTTCCTAGTTGGACGCTCACCCTGCTCTGCTCTATACCAAACGTGAAAGTCAATGTGAGCACTAGCCTCGAAGTAAGGCCCTGATTATGCTGGCAAAACGGGAGGCGTGCAGCAGCTCCATGAGGCCTTCATCGTTGTTCCGCTTTAGTTTCAAGGTAGTAAGCTTTTCAACACTCCTAGGGGACTTGCTTCAGCACCCGTTTCAGTACCAGAACACTGCGTAGAACCAGGAAGCTCTGCTCCTGCGTGTATGCTGCGTTTCAACCTAGAAATTAGAGACTGATGGCACAAGGCTAGTTTTCCCATTATGAAAGCTCCGTTGTTGCGGCCCCGAAGCTACCTGAAAAGCACTGTTGTTACCGTGCTTTTACTTACAGCCGGCATGGTTCATAGAAGAAAATGAGTTTTCTCGAAAGAAACCTTGTGCTTCCAGTTCCTAGTTGGAAGCTCACCCTGCTCTGCTCTATACCTAAAGTGAAAGTCAACGTGAGCCCAAGCTTCGAAGTAAGGCCCTGATTATCCTTGCAAAACGAGAGGCGTGCAGCAGCTCCATGAGGCCTTCATCGTTGTTCTGCTTTGGTTTCAAGGTAGTAAGCTTTCCAAGCCTCCTAGGGACTTTGCTTAAGCAACCGTTTCGGTACCAGAACACTGCGTAGAGACAGTAAGCTCTGGTCCTGCGTGTATGCTGCGTGTCAACCTAGAAATTGGAGACTGATGGCATAAGGCTTCTTTTCCCATTATGAAAGCTCCGTTCATGCGGCCTCGAAGCTACCTGAAAAGCATTGTTGTTGCCGGGGTTTTCCTCACTGCCGGCATGGTTCTGAGAAGAAAATGAGTTTTCTCCTAAGAAACCTTGGGTTTCCAGTTCCTTGTTGGAAGCTCACCCTGCTCTGCTCTATACCTAAAGTGAAAGTCAACGTGAACCCTAGCCTCGAAGTAAGGCTCTGATTTGCCTTGCCAATGGGGAGGTGTGCAGCAGCTCCATGAGGCCTTCATCACTGTTCTGCTTTAGTTTCACGGTAGTAAGCCTTTCAAAACTCCTAGGGTCCTTGCTTCAGCACCCGTTTCCGTACCAGAATACTGAGTAGAGCAAGGAAGCTCTGGTCCTGTTAAGCAACTTCCAGCCCCGTAGGCCTTTTTGGAACACCCCAGTGTTGGCTAGAGAGAACCAACACACTGCACTCTTCCTTGGGAGAGCCAGATTACCTCAGCTCCACACAGGATTCACGAACACACTTCTAGACTGTCCTCCATGCAATGGGTGGAACCTCATTCCCCTAGCTGAACTCTATTGAGAAAAACACTCTGCTTCTAATCCCTTTTCACATTTCACACTTAGAGTCACGCATCCGCAAGGAGGTGGTCGGCTTGCATTCCAAGTACAATTTAAGCACAGTTCTTGGTGTAACACTGCAGGTCCTTTGAAGATGCAAAGGCCCCTCAGTCTCGCTCGCGCATCCTTTGTTTTGGAACTTCGCTGCACGCGGAAAACCGCATGTAGAGAAAAGTTGATTCAGGGAAAGCCCCAGTGGGTATCGTGAATCTCTTTTGACTTGTGAGCATCAACATGTACTTATGCTGCGTGTCAACCTAAAAATGGAAGACTGATGGCACAAAGCTTGTTTTCCCATTTTGAAAGCTCCATTCATGCGGCCTCGAAGCTACCTGAAAAGCACTGTTGTTACCGTGCTTTTACTTACAGCCGGCATGGCACATAGAAGAAAATGAGTTTTCTCGAAAGAAACCTTGTGCTTCCAGTTCCTAGTTGGAAGCTCACCCTGCTCTGCTCTATACCAAACGTGAAAGTCAATGTGAGCACTAGCCTCGAAGTAAGGCCCTGATTATGCTGGCAAAACGGGAGGCGTGCAGCAGCTCCATGAGGCCTTCATCGCTGTTCTGCTTTAGTTTCACGGTAGTAAGCTTTCCAAGACTCCTAGGGACTTTGCTTAAGCAACCGTTTCGGTACCAGAACACTGCGTAGAGACAGTAAGCTCTGGTCCTGCGTGTATGCTGCGTGTCAACCTAGAAATTGGAGACTGATGGCATAAGGCTTCTTTTCCCATTATGAAAGCTCCGTTCATGCGGCCTCGAAGCTACCTGAAAAGCATTGTTGTTGCCGGGGTTTTCCTCACTGCCGGCATGGTTCTGAGAAGAAAATGAGTTTTCTCCTAAGAAACCTTGGGTTTCCAGTTCCTTGTTGGAAGCTCACCCTGCTCTGCTCTATACCTAAAGTGAAAGTCAACGTGAGCCCAAGCTTCGAAGTAAGGCCCTGATTATCCTTGCAAAACGAGAGGCGTGTAGCAGCTCCATGAGGCCTTCATCGTTGTTCTGCTTTAGTTGCAAGGTAGTAAGCTTTTCAACACTCCTAGGGGCCTTGCATCAGCACCCGTTTCAGTACCAAAACACTGCGTAGAACCAGGAAGCTCTGCTCCTGCGTGTATGCTGCGTGTCAACCTAGAAATTAGAGACTGATGGCACAAGGCTTCTTTTCCCGTTTTGAAAGCTCCATTCATGCGGCCTCGAAGCTACCTGAAAAGCACTGTTGTTACCGTGCTTTTACTTACAGCCGGCATGGCACATAGAAGAAAATGAGTTTTCTCGAAGGAAACCTTGTGCTTCCAGTTCCTAGTTGGACGCTCACCCTGCTCTGCTCTATACCAAACGTGAAAGTCAATGTGAGCACTAGCCTCGAAGTAAGGCCCTGATTATGCTGGCAAAACGGGAGGCGTGCAGCAGCTCCATGAGGCCTTCATCGTTGTTCCGCTTTAGTTTCAAGGTAGTAAGCTTTTCAACACTCCTAGGGGACTTGCTTCAGCACCCGTTTCAGTACCAGAACACTGCGTAGAACCAGGAAGCTCTGCTCCTGCGTGTATGCTGCGTGTCAACCTAGAAATTAGAGACTGATGGCACAAGGCTAGTTTTCCCATTATGAAAGCTCCGTTGTTGCGGCCCCGAAGCTACCTGAAAAGCACTGTTGTTACCGTGCTTTTACTTACAGCCGGCATGGTTCATAGAAGAAAATGAGTTTTCTCGAAAGAAACCTTGTGCTTCCAGTTCCTAGTTGGAAGCTCACCCTGCTCTGCTCTATACCTAAAGTGAAAGTCAACGTGAGCCCAAGCTTCGAAGTAAGGCCCTGATTATCCTTGCAAAACGAGAGGCGTGCAGCAGCTCCATGAGGCCTTCATCGTTGTTCTGCTTTGGTTTCAAGGTAGTAAGCTTTCCAAGCCTCCTAGGGACTTTGCTTAAGCAACCGTTTCGGTACCAGAACACTGCGTAGAGACAGTAAGCTCTGGTCCTGCGTGTATGCTGCGTGTCAACCTAGAAATTGGAGACTGATGGCATAAGGCTTCTTTTCCCATTATGAAAGCTCCGTTCATGCGGCCTCGAAGCTACCTGAAAAGCATTGTTGTTGCCGGGGTTTTCCTCACTGCCGGCATGGTTCTGAGAAGAAAATGAGTTTTCTCCTAAGAAACCTTGGGTTTCCAGTTCCTTGTTGGAAGCTCACCCTGCTCTGCTCTATACCTAAAGTGAAAGTCAACGTGAACCCTAGCCTCGAAGTAAGGCTCTGATTTGCCTTGCCAATGGGGAGGTGTGCAGCAGCTCCATGAGGCCTTCATCACTGTTCTGCTTTAGTTTCACGGTAGTAAGCCTTTCAAAACTCCTAGGGTCCTTGCTTCAGCACCCGTTTCCGTACCAGAATACTGAGTAGAGCAAGGAAGCTCTGGTCCTGTTAAGCAACTTCCAGGCCCGTAGGCCTTTTTGGAACACCCCAGTGTTGGCTAGAGAGAACCAACACACTGCACTCTTCCTTGGGAGAGCCAGATTACCTCAGCTCCACACAGGATTCACGAACACACTTCTAGACTGTCCTCCATGCAATGGGTGGAACCTCATTCCCCTAGCTGAACTCTATTGAGAAAAACACTCTGCTTCTAATCCCTTTTCACATTTCACACTTAGAGTCACGCATCCGCAAGGAGGTGGTCGGCTTGCATTCCAAGTACAATTTAAGCACAGTTCTTGGTGTAACACTGCAGGTCCTTTGAAGATGCAAAGGCCCCTCAGTCTCGCTCGCGCATCCTTTGTTTTGGAACTTCGCTGCACGCGGAAAACCGCATGTAGAGAAAAGTTGATTCAGGGAAAGCCCCAGTGGGTATCGTGAATCTCTTTTGACTTGTGAGCATCAACATGTACTTATGCTGCGTGTCAACCTAAAAATGGAAGACTGATGGCACAAAGCTTGTTTTCCCATTTTGAAAGCTCCATTCATGCGGCCTTGAAGCTACCTGAAAAGCACTGTTGTTACCGTGCTTTTACTTACAGCCGGCATGGCACATAGAAGAAAATGAGTTTTCTCGAAAGAAACCTTGTGCTTCCAGTTCCTAGTTGGAAGCTCACCCTGCTCTGCTCTATACCAAACGTGAAAGTCAATGTGAGCACTAGCCTCGAAGTAAGGCCCTGATTATGCTGGCAAAACGGGAGGCGTGCAGCAGCTCCATGAGGCCTTCATCGCTGTTCTGCTTTAGTTTCACGGTAGTAAGCTTTCCAAGACTCCTAGGGACTTTGCTTAAGCAACCGTTTCGGTACCAGAACACTGCGTAGAGACAGTAAGCTCTGGTCCTGCGTGTATGCTGCGTGTCAACCTAGAAATTGGAGACTGATGGCATAAGGCTTGTTTTCCCATTATGAAAGCTCCGTTCATGCGGCCTCGAAGCTACCTGAAAAGCATTGTTGTTGCCGGGGTTTTCCTCACTGCCGGCATGGTTCTGAGAAGAAAATGAGTTTTCTCCTAAGAAACCTTGGGTTTCCAGTTCCTTGTTGGAAGCTCACCCTGCTCTGCTCTATACCTAAAGTGAAAGTCAACGTGAGCCCAAGCTTCGAAGTAAGGCCCTGATTATCCTTGCAAAACGAGAGGCGTGTAGCAGCTCCATGAGGCCTTCATCGTTGTTCTGCTTTAGTTGCAAGGTAGTAAGCTTTTCAACACTCCTAGGGGCCTTGCATCAGCACCCGTTTCAGTACCAAAACACTGCGTAGAACCAGGAAGCTCTGCTCCTGCGTGTATGCTGCGTGTCAACCTAGAAATTAGAGACTGATGGCACAAGGCTTCTTTTCCCGTTTTGAAAGCTCCATTCATGCGGCCTCGAAGCTACCTGAAAAGCACTGTTGTTACCGTGCTTTTACTTACAGCCGGCATGGCACATAGAAGAAAATGAGTTTTCTCGAAGGAAACCTTGTGCTTCCAGTTCCTAGTTGGACGCTCACCCTGCTCTGCTCTATACCAAACGTGAAAGTCAATGTGAGCACTAGCCTCGAAGTAAGGCCCTGATTATGCTGGCAAAACGGGAGGCGTGCAGCAGCTCCATGAGGCCTTCATCGTTGTTCCGCTTTAGTTTCAAGGTAGTAAGCTTTTCAACACTCCTAGGGGACTTGCTTCAGCACCCGTTTCAGTACCAGAACACTGCGTAGAACCAGGAAGCTCTGCTCCTGCGTGTATGCTGCGTGTCAACCTAGAAATTAGAGACTGATGGCACAAGGCTAGTTTTCCCATTATGAAAGCTCCGTTGTTGCGGCCCCGAAGCTACCTGAAAAGCACTGTTGTTACCGTGCTTTTACTTACAGCCGGCATGGTTCATAGAAGAAAATGAGTTTTCTCGAAAGAAACCTTGTGCTTCCAGTTCCTAGTTGGAAGCTCACCCTGCTCTGCTCTATACCTAAAGTGAAAGTCAACGTGAGCCCAAGCTTCGAAGTAAGGCCCTGATTATCCTTGCAAAACGAGAGGCGTGCAGCAGCTCCATGAGGCCTTCATCGTTGTTCTGCTTTGGTTTCAAGGT
This sequence comes from Eubalaena glacialis, assembly GCF_028564815.1. Lineage (NCBI taxonomy): Eukaryota > Metazoa > Chordata > Mammalia > Artiodactyla > Balaenidae > Eubalaena > Eubalaena glacialis. Next base: position 28,249,384 of record NC_083725.1, read on the forward strand.
AGTAAGCTTTCCAAGCCTCCTAGGGACTTTGCTTAAGCAACCGTTTCGGTACCAGAACACTGCGTAGAGACAGTAAGCTCTGGTCCTGCGTGTATGCTGCGTGTCAACCTAGAAATTGGAGACTGATGGCATAAGGCTTCTTTTCCCATTATGAAAGCTCCGTTCATGCGGCTTCGAAGCTACCTGAAAAGCATTGTTGTTGCCGGGGTTTTCCTCACTGCCGGCATGGTTCTGAGAAGAAAATGAGTTTTCTCCTAAGAAACCTTGGGTTTCCAGTTCCTTGTTGGAAGCTCACCCTGCTCTGCTCTATACCTAAAGTGAAAGTCAACGTGAACCCTAGCCTCGAAGTAAGGCTCTGATTTGCCTTGCCAATGGGGAGGTGTGCAGCAGCTCCATGAGGCCTTCATCACTGTTCTGCTTTAGTTTCACGGTAGTAAGCCTTTCAAAACTCCTAGGGTCCTTGCTTCAGCACCCGTTTCCGTACCAGAATACTGAGTAGAGCAAGGAAGCTCTGGTCCTGTTAAGCAACTTCCAGGCCCGTAGGCCTTTTTGGAACACCCCAGTGTTGGCTAGAGAGAACCAACACACTGCACTCTTCCTTGGGAGAGCCAGATTACCTCAGCTCCACACAGGATTCACGAACACACTTCTAGACTGTCCTCCATGCAATGGGTGGAACCTCATTCCCCTAGCTGAACTCTATTGAGAAAAACACTCTGCTTCTAATCCCTTTTCACATTTCACACTTAGAGTCACGCATCCGCAAGGAGGTGGTCGGCTTGCATTCCAAGTACAATTTAAGCACAGTTCTTGGTGTAACACTGCAGGTCCTTTGAAGATGCAAAGGCCCCTCAGTCTCGCTCGCGCATCCTTTGTTTTGGAACTTCGCTGCACGCGGAAAACCGCATGTAGAGAAAAGTTGATTCAGGGAAAGCCCCAGTGGGTATCGTGAATCTCTTTTGACTTGTGAGCATCAACATGTACTTATGCTGCGTGTCAACCTAAAAATGGAAGACTGATGGCACAAAGCTTGTTTTCCCATTTTGAAAGCTCCATTCATGCGGCCTCGAAGCTACCTGAAAAGCACTGTTGTTACCGTGCTTTTACTTACAGCCGGCATGGCACATAGAAGAAAATGAGTTTTCTCGAAAGAAACCTTGTGCTTCCAGTTCCTAGTTGGAAGCTCACCCTGCTCTGCTCTATACCAAACGTGAAAGTCAATGTGAGCACTAGCCTCGAAGTAAGGCCCTGATTATGCTGGCAAAACGGGAGGCGTGCAGCAGCTCCATGAGGCCTTCATCGCTGTTCTGCTTTAGTTTCACGGTAGTAAGCTTTCCAAGACTCCTAGGGACTTTGCTTAAGCAACCGTTTCGGTACCAGAACACTGCGTAGAGACAGTAAGCTCTGGTCCTGCGTGTATGCTGCGTGTCAACCTAGAAATTGGAGACTGATGGCATAAGGCTTCTTTTCCCATTATGAAAGCTCCGTTCATGCGGCCTCGAAGCTACCTGAAAAGCATTGTTGTTGCCGGAGTTTTCCTCACTGCCGCCATGGTTCTGAGAAGAAAATGAGTTTTCTCCTAAGAAACCTTGGGTTTCCAGTTCCTTGTTGGAAGCTCACCCTGCTCTGCTCTATACCTAAAGTGAAAGTCAACGTGAGCCCAAGCTTCGAAGTAAGGCCCTGATTATCCTTGCAAAACGAGAGGCGTGTAGCAGCTCCATGAGGCCTTCATCGTTGTTCTGCTTTAGTTGCAATGTAGTAAGCTTTTCAACACTCCTAGGGGCCTTGAATCAGCACCCGTTTCAGTACCAGAACACTGCGTAGAACCAGGAAGCTCTGCTCCTGCGTGTATGCTGCGTGTCAACCTAGAAATTAGAGACTGATGGCACAAGGCTTCTTTTCCCGTTTTGAAAGCTCCATTCATGCGGCCTCGAAGCTACCTGAAAAGCACTGTTGTTACCGTGCTTTTACTTACAGCCGGCATGACACATAGAAGAAAATGAGTTTTCTCGAAAGAAACCTTGTGCTTCCAGTTCCTAGTTGGAAGCTCACCCTGCTCTGCTCTATACCAAACGTGAAAGTCAATGTGAGCACTAGCCTCGAAGTAAGGCCCTGATTATGCTGGCAAAACGGGAGGCATGCAGCAGCTCCATGAGGCCTTCATCGTTGTTCCGCTTTAGTTTCAAGGTAGTAAGCTTTCCAAGACTCCTAGGGGACTTGCTTCAGCACCTGTTTCAGTACCAGAACACTGCGTAGAACCAGGAAGCTCTGCTCCTGCGTGTATGCTGCGTGTCAACCTAGAAATTAGAGACTGATGGCACAAGGCTAGTTTTCCCATTATGAAAGCTCCGTTGTTGCGGCCCCGAAGCTACCTGAAAAGCACTGTTGTTACCGTGCTTTTACTTACAGCCAGCATGGTTCATAGAAGAAAATGAGTTTTCTCGAAAGAAACCCTGTGCTTCCAGTTCCTAGTTGGAAGCTCACCCTGCTCTGCTCTATACCTAAAGTGAAAGTCAACGTGAGCCCAAGCTTCGAAGTAAGGCCCTGATTATCCTTGCAAAACGAGAGGCGTGCAGCAGCTCCATGAGGCCTTCATCGTTGTTCTGCTTTGGTTTCAAGGTAGTAAGCTTTTCAACACTCCTAGGGGCCTTGCTTCAGCACCCGTTTCAGTACCAGAACACTGCGTAGAACCAGGAAGCTCTGCTCCTGCGTGTATGCTGCGTGTCAACCTAGAAATTAGAGACTGATGGCACAAGGCTTGTTTTCCCATTATGAAAGCTCCGTTGATGCGGCCCCGAAGCTACCTGAAAAGCACTGTTGTTACCGTGCTTTTACTTACAGCCGGCATGTCTCATAGAAGAAAATGAGTTTTCTCGAAAGAAACCTTGTGCTTCCAGTTCCTAGTTGGAAGCTCACCCTGCTCTGCTCTATACCAAAAGTGAAACTCAACGTGAGCAGTAGCCTCGAAGTACAGCCCTGCTTATCCTTGCAAAACGGGAGGCGTGCAGCAACTCCATGAGGCCTTCAAGGCTGTTCTGCTTTAGTTTAACGGTAGTAAGCTCTCCAAGACTCTTAGGGACCATGCTTCAGGACCCGTTTCGGTACCAGGACACTGCATAGAGCCAGGAAGCTCTGTTCCTGCGTTTATGCTGCTTGTCAGCCTAGAAATTGGAGACTGATGGCATAAGGCTTGTTTTCCCATTATGAAAGCTCCGTTCATGCGGCCTCGAAGCTACCTGAAATGCATTGTTGTTGCCGGGGTTTTCCTCACTGCCGGCATGGTTCTGAGAAGAAAATGAGTTTTCTCCTAAGAAACCTTGGGTTTCCAGTTCCTTGTTGGAAGCTCACCCTGCTCTGCTCTATACCTAAAGTGAAAGTCAACGTGAACCCTAGCCTCGAAGTAAGGCTCTGATTTGCCTTGCCAATGGGGAGGTGTGCAGCAGCTCCATGAGGCCTTCATCACTGTTCTGCTTTAGTTTCACGGTAGTAAGCCTTTCAAAACTCCTAGGGTCCTTGCTTCAGCACCCGTTTCCGTACCAGAATACTGAGTAGAGCAAGGAAGCTCTAGGCCTGTTAAGCAACTTCCAGCCCCGTAGGCCTTTTTGGAACACCCCAGTGTTGGCTAGAGAGAACCAACACACTGCACTCTTCCTTGGGAGAGCCAGATTACCTCAGCTCCACACAGGATTCACGAACACACTTCTAGACTGTCCTCCATGCAATGGGTGGAACCTCATTCCCCTAGCTGAACTCTATTGAGAAAAACACTCTGCTTCTAATCCCTTTTCACATTTCACACTTAGAGTCACGCATCCGCAAGGAGGTGGTCGGCTTGCATTCCAAGTACAATTTAAGCACAGTTTTTGGTGTAACACTGCAGGTCCTTTGAAGATGCAAAGGCCCCTCAGTCTCGCTCGCGCATCCTTTGTTTTGGAACTTCGCTGCACGCGGAAAACCGCATGTAGAGAAAAGTTGATTCAGGGAAAGCCCCAGTGGGTATCGTGAATCTCTTTTGACTTGTGAGCATCAACATGTACTTATGCTGCGTGTCAACCTAAAAATGGAAGACTGATGGCACAAAGCTTGTTTTCCCGTTTTGAAAGCTCCATTCATGCGGCCTCGAAGCTACCTGAAAAGCACTGTTGTTACCGTGCTTTTACTTACAGCCGGCATGGCACATGGAAGAAAATGTGTTTTCTCGAAAGAAACCTTGTGCTTCCAGTTCCTAGTTGGAAGCTCACCCTGCTCTGCTCTATACCAAACGTGAAAGTCAATGTGAGCACTAGCCTCGAAGTAAGGCCCTGATTATGCTGGCAAAACGGGAGGCGTGCAGCAGCTCCATGAGGCCTTCATCGCTGTTCTGCTTTAGTTTCACGGTAGTAAGCTTTCCAAGACTCCTAGGGACTTTGCTTAAGCAACCGTTTCGGTACCAGAACACTGCGTAGAGACAGTAAGCTCTGGTCCTGCGTGTATGCTGCGTGTCAACCTAGAAATTGGAGACTGATGGCATAAGGCTTCTTTTCCCATTATGAAAGCTCCGTTCATGCGGCCTCGAAGCTACCTGAAAAGCATTGTTGTTGCCGGGGTTTTCCTCACTGCCGGCATGGTTCTGAGAAGAAAATGAGTTTTCTCCTAAGAAACCTTGGGTTTCCAGTTCCTTGTTGGAAGCTCACCCTGCTCTGCGCTATACCTAAAGTGAAAGTCAACGTGAGCCCAAGCTTCGAAGTAAGGCCCTGATTATCCTTGCAAAACGAGAGGCGTGCAGCAGCTCCATGAGGCCTTCATCGTTGTTCTGCTTTGGTTTCAAGGTAGTAAGCTTTTCAACACTCCTAGGGACCTTGCTTCAGCACCCGTTTCAGTACCAGAACACTGCGTAGAACCAGGAAGCTCTGCTCCTGCGTGTATGCTGCGTGTCAACCTAGAAATTAGAGACTGATGGCACAAGGCTTGTTTTCCCATTATGAAAGCTCCGTTGATGCGGCCCCGAAGCTACCTGAAAAGCACTGTTGTTACCGTGCTTTTACTTACAGCCGGCATGTCTCATAGAAGAAAATGAGTTTTCTCGAAAGAAACCTTGTGCTTCCAGTTCCTAGTTGGAAGCTCACCCTGCTCTGCTCTATACCAAAAGTGAAACTCAACGTGAGCAGTAGCCTCGAAGTACAGCCCTGCTTATCCTTGCAAAACGGGAGGCGTGCAGCAACTCCATGAGGCCTTCAAGGCTGTTCTGCTTTAGTTTAACGGTAGTAAGCTCTCCAAGACTCTTAGGGACCATGCTTCAGGACCCGTTTCGGTACCAGGACACTGCATAGAGCCAGGAAGCTCTGTTCCTGCGTTTATGCTGCTTGTCAGCCTAGAAATTGGAGACTGATGGCATAAGGCTTGTTTTCCCATTATGAAAGCTCCGTTCATGCGGCCTCGAAGCTACCTGAAAAGCATTGTTGTTGCCGGGGTTTTCCTCACTGCCGGCATGGTTCTGAGAAGAAAATGAGTTTTCTCCTAAGAAACCTTGGGTTTCCAGTTCCTTGTTGGAAGCTCACCCTGCTCTGCTCTATACCTAAAGTGAAAGTCAACGTGAACCCTAGCCTCGAAGTAAGGCTCTGATTTGCCTTGCCAATGGGGAGGTGTGCAGCAGCTCCATGAGGCCTTCATCACTGTTCTGCTTTAGTTTCACGGTAGTAAGCCTTTCAAAACTCCTAGGGTCCTTGCTTCAGCACCCGTTTCCGTACCAGAATACTGAGTAGAGCAAGGAAGCTCTAGGCCTGTTAAGCAACTTCCAGCCCCGTAGGCCTTTTTGGAACACCCCAGTGTTGGCTAGAGAGAACCAACACACTGCACTCTTCCTTGGGAGAGCCAGATTACCTCAGCTCCACACAGGATTCACGAACACACTTCTAGACTGTCCTCCATGCAATGGGTGGAACCTCATTCCCCTAGCTGAACTCTATTGAGAAAAACACTCTGCTTCTAATCCCTTTTCACATTTCACACTTAGAGTCACGCATCCGCAAGGAGGTGGTCGGCTTGCATTCCAAGTACAATTTAAGCACAGTTTTTGGTGTAACACTGCAGGTCCTTTGAAGATGCAAAGGCCCCTCAGTCTCGCTCGCGCATCCTTTGTTTTGGAACTTCGCTGCACGCGGAAAACCGCATGTAGAGAAAAGTTGATTCAGGGAAAGCCCCAGTGGGTATCGTGAATCTCTTTTGACTTGTGAGCATCAACATGTACTTATGCTGCGTGTCAACCTAAAAATGGAAGACTGATGGCACAAAGCTTGTTTTCCCGTTTTGAAAGCTCCATTCATGCGGCCTCGAAGCTACCTGAAAAGCACTGTTGTTACCGTGCTTTTACTTACAGCCGGCATGGCACATGGAAGAAAATGTGTTTTCTCGAAAGAAACCTTGTGCTTCCAGTTCCTAGTTGGAAGCTCACCCTGCTCTGCTCTATACCAAACGTGAAAGTCAATGTGAGCACTAGCCTCGAAGTAAGGCCCTGATTATGCTGGCAAAACGGGAGGCGTGCAGCAGCTCCATGAGGCCTTCATCGCTGTTCTGCTTTAGTTTCACGGTAGTAAGCTTTCCAAGACTCCTAGGGACTTTGCTTAAGCAACCGTTTCGGTACCAGAACACTGCGTAGAGACAGTAAGCTCTGGTCCTGCGTGTATGCTGCGTGTCAACCTAGAAATTGGAGACTGATGGCATAAGGCTTCTTTTCCCATTATGAAAGCTCCGTTCATGCGGCCTCGAAGCTACCTGAAAAGCATTGTTGTTGCCGGGGTTTTCCTCACTGCCGGCATGGTTCTGAGAAGAAAATGAGTTTTCTCCTAAGAAACCTTGGGTTTCCAGTTCCTTGTTGGAAGCTCACCCTGCTCTGCGCTATACCTAAAGTGAAAGTCAACGTGAGCCCAAGCTTCGAAGTAAGGCCCTGATTATCCTTGCAAAACGAGAGGCGTGCAGCAGCTCCATGAGGCCTTCATCGTTGTTCTGCTTTGGTTTCAAGGTAGTAAGCTTTTCAACACTCCTAGGGACCTTGCTTCAGCACCCGTTTCAGTACCAGAACACTGCGTAGAACCAGGAAGCTCTGCTCCTGCGTGTATGCTGCGTGTCAACCTAGAAATTAGAGACTGATGGCACAAGGCTTGTTTTCCCATTATGAAAGCTCCGTTGATGCGGCCCCGAGGCTACCTGAAAAGCACTGTTGTTACCGTGCTTTTACTTACAGCCGGCATGTCTCATAGAAGAAAATGAGTTTTCTCGAAAGAAACCTTGTGCTTCCAGTTCCTAGTTGGAAGCTCACCCTGCTCTGCTCTATACCAAAAGTGAAACTCAACGTGAGCAGTAGCCTCGAAGTACAGCCCTGCTTATCCTTGCAAAACGGGAGGCGTGCAGCAACTCCATGAGGCCTTCAAGGCTGTTCTGCTTTAGTTTAACGGTAGTAAGCTCTCCAAGACTCTTAGGGACCATGCTTCAGGACCCGTTTCGGTACCAGGACACTGCATAGAGCCAGGAAGCTCTGTTCCTGCGTTTATGCTGCTTGTCAGCCTAGAAATTGGAGACTGATGGCATAAGGCTTGTTTTCCCATTATGAAAGCTCCGTTCATGCGGCCTCGAAGCTACCTGAAAAGCATTGTTGTTGCCGGGGTTTTCCTCACTGCCAGCATGGTTCTGAGAAGAAAATGAGTTTTCTCCTAAGAAACCTTGGGTTTCCAGTTCCTTGTTGGAAGCTCACCCTGCTCTGCTCTATACCTAAAGTGAAAGTCAACGTGAACCCTAGCCTCGAAGTAAGGCTCTGATTTGCCTTGCCAATGGGGAGGTGTGCAGCAGCTCCATGAGGCCTTCATCACTGTTCTGCTTTAGTTTCACGGTAGTAAGCCTTTCAAAACTCCTAGGGTCCTTGCTTCAGCACCCGTTTCCGTACCAGAATACTGAGTAGAGCAAGGAAGCTCTGGTCCTGTTAAGCAACTTCCAGGCCCGTAGGCCTTTTTGGAACACCCCAGTGTTGGCTAGAGAGAACCAACACACTGCACTCTTCCTTGGGAGAGCCAGATTACCTCAGCTCCACACAGGATTCACGAACACACTTCTAGACTGTCCTCCATGCAATGGGTGGAACCTCATTCCCCTAGCTGAACTCTATTGAGAAAAACACTCTGCTTCTAATCCCTTTTCACATTTCACACTTAGAGTCACGCATCCGCAAGGAGGTGGTCGGCTTGCATTCCAAGTACCATTTAAGCACAGTTCTTGGTGTAACACTGCAGGTCCTTTGAAGATGCAAAGGCCCCTCAGTCTCGCTCGCGCATCCTTTGTTTTGGAACTTCACTGCACGCGGAAAACCGCATGTAGAGAAAAGTTGATTCAGGGAAAGCCCCAGTGGGTATCGTGAATCTCTTTTGACTTGTGAGCATCAACATGTACTTATGCTGCGTGTCAACCTAAAAATGGAAGACTGATGGCACAAAGCTTGTTTTCCCGTTTTGAAAGCTCCATTCATGCGGCCTCGAAGCTACCTGAAAAGCACTGTTGTTACCGTGCTTTTACTTACAGCCGGCATGGCACATGGAAGAAAATGAGTTTTCTCGAAAGAAACCTTGTGCTTCCAGTTCCTAGTTGGAAGCTCACCCTGCTCTGCTCTATACCAAACGTGAAAGTCAATGTGAGCACTAGCCTCGAAGTAAGGCCCTGATTATGCTGGCAAAACGGGAGGCGTGCAGCAGCTCCATGAGGCCTTCATCGCTGTTCTGCTTTAGTTTCACGGTAGTAAGCTTTCCAAGACTCCTAGGGACTTTGCTTAAGCAACCGTTTCGGTACCAGAACACTGCGTAGAGACAGTAAGCTCTGGTCCTGCGTGTATGCTGCGTGTCAACCTAGAAATTGGAGACTGATGGCATAAGGCTTCTTTTCCCATTATGAAAGCTCCGTTGATGCGGCCCCGAAGCTACCTGAAAAGCACTGTTGTTACCGTGCTTTTACTTACAGCCGGCATGTCTCATAGAAGAAAATGAGTTTTCTCGAAAGAAACCTTGTGCTTCCAGTTCCTAGTTGGAAGCTCACCCTGCTCTGCTCTATACCAAACGTGAAAGTCAATGTGAGCACTAGCCTCGAAGTAAGGCCCTGATTATGCTGGCAAAACGGGAGGCGTGCAGCAGCACCATGAGGCCTTCATCGCTGTTCTGCTTTAGTTTCACGGTAGTAAGCTTTCCAAGACTCCTAGGGACTTTGCTTAAGCAACCGTTTCGGTACCAGAACACTGCGTAGAGACAGTAAGCTCTGGTCCTGCGTGTATGCTGCGTGTCAACCTAGAAATTGGAGACTGATGGCATAAGGCTTCTTTTCCCATTATGAAAGCTCCGTTCATGCGGCCTCGAAGCTACCTGAAAAGCATTGTTGTTGCCGGGGTTTTCCTCACTGCCGGCATGGTTCTGAGAAGAAAATGAGTTTTCTCCTAAGAAACCTTGGGTTTCCAGTTCCTTGTTGGAAGCTCACCCTGCTCTGCTCTATACCTAAAGTGAAAGTCAACGTGAGCCCAAGCTTCGAAGTAAGGCCCTGATTATCCTTGCAAAACGAGAGGCGTGCAGCAGCTCCATGAGGCCTTCATCGTTGTTCTGCTTTAGTTTCAAGGTAGTAAGCTTTTCAACACTCCTAGGGGCCTTGCTTCAGCACCCGTTTCAGTACCAGAACACTGCGTAGAACCAGGAAGCTCTGGTCCTGCGTGTATGCTGCGTGTCAACCTAGAAATTAGAGACTGATGGCACAAGGCTAGTTTTCCCATTATGAAAGCTCCGTTGATGCGGCCCCGAAGCTACCTGAAAAGCACTGTTGTTACCGTGCTTTTACTTACAGCCGGCATGGTTCACAGAAGAAAAAGAGTTTTCTCGAAAGAAACCTTGTGCTTCCAGTTCCTAGTTGGAAGCTCACCCTGCTCTGCTCTATACCTAAAGTGAAAGTCAACGTGAGCAGTAGCCTCGAAGTACAGCCCTGCTTATCCTTGCAAAACGGGAGGCGTGCAGCAACTCCATGAGGCCTTCAAGGCTGTTCTGCTTTAGTTTAACGGTAGTAAGCTCTCCAAGACTCTTAGGGACCATGCTTCAGGACCCGTTTCGGTACCAGGACACTGCATAGAGCCAGGAAGCTCTGTTCCTGCGTTTATGCTGCTTGTCAGCCTAGAAATTGGAGACTGATGGCATAAGGCTTGTTTTCCCATTATGAAAGCTCCGTTCATGCGGCCTCGAAGCTACCTGAAAAGCATTGTTGCCGGGGTTTTCCTCACTGCCGGCATGGTTCTGAGAAGAAAATGAGTTTTCTCCTAAGAAACCTTGGGTTTCCAGTTCCTTGTTGGAAGCTCACCCTGCTCTGCTCTATACCTAAAGTGAAAGTCAACGTGAACCCTAGCCTCGAAGTAAGGCTCTGATTTGCCTTGCCAATGGGGAGGTGTGCAGCAGCTCCATGAGGCCTTCATCACTGTTCTGCTTTAGTTTCACGGTAGTAAGCCTTTCAAAACTCCTAGGGTCCTTGCTTCAGCACCCGTTTCCGTACCAGAATACTGAGTAGAGCAAGGAAGCTCTGGTCCTGTTAAGCAACTTCCAGCCCCGTAGGCCTTTTTGGAACACCCCAGTGTTGGCTAGAGAGAACCAACACACTGCACTCTTCCTTGGGAGAGCCAGATTACCTCAGCTCCACACAGGATTCACGAACACACTTCTAGACTGTCCTCCATGCAATGGGTGGAACCTCATTCCCCTAGCTGAACTCTATTGAGAAAAACACTCTGCTTCTAATCCCTTTTCACATTTCACACTTAGAGTCACGCATCCGCAAGGAGGTGGTCGGCTTGCATTCCAAGTACAATTTAAGCACAGTTCTTGGTGTAACACTGCAGGTCCTTTGAAGATGCAAAGGCCCCTCAGTCTCGCTCGCGCATCCTTTGTTTTGGAACTTCGCTGCACGCGGAAAACCGCATGTAGAGAAAAGTTGATTCAGGGAAAGCCCCAGTGGGTATCGTGAATCTCTTTTGACTTGTGAGCATCAACATGTACTTATGCTGCGTGTCAACCTAAAAATGGAAGACTGATGGCACAAAGCTTGTTTTCCCGTTTTGAAAGCTCCATTCATGCGGCCTCGAAGCTACCTGAAAAGCACTGTTGTTACCGTGCTTTTACTTACAGCCGGCATGGCACATAGAAGAAAATGAGTTTTCTCGAAAGAAACCTTGTGCTTCCAGTTCCTAGTTGGAAGCTCACCCTGCTCTGCTCTATACCAAACGTGAAAGTCAATGTGAGCACTAGCCTCGAAGTAAGGCCCTGATTATGCTGGCAAAACGGGAGGCGTGCAGCAGCTCCATGAGGCCTTCATCGCTGTTCTGCTTTAGTTTCACGGTAGTAAGCTTTCCAAGACTCCTAGGGACTTTGCTTAAGCAACCGTTTCGGTACCAGAACACTGCGTAGAGACAGTAAGCTCTGGTCCTGCGTGTATGCTGCGTGTCAACCTAGAAATTGGAGACTGATGGCATAAGGCTTCTTTTCCCATTATGAAAGCTCCGTTCATGCGGCCTCGAAGCTACCTGAAAAGCATTGTTGTTGCCGGGGTTTTCCTCACTGCCGGCATGGTTCTGAGAAGAAAATGAGTTTTCTCCTAAGAAACCTTGGGTTTCCAGTTCCTTGTTGGAAGCTCACTCTGCTCTGCTCTATACCTAAAGTGAAAGTCAACGTGAGCCCAAGCTTCGAAGTAAGGCCCTGATTATCCTTGCAAAACGAGAGGCGTGCAGCAGCTCCATGAGGCCTTCATCGTTGTTCTGCTTTAGTTTCAAGGTAGTAAGCTTTTCAACACTCCTAGGGGCCTTGCTTCAGCACCCGTTTCAGTACCAGAACACTGCGTAGAACCAGGAAGCTCTGCTCCTGCGTGTATGCTGCGTGTCAACCTAGAAATTAGAGACTGATGGCACAAGGCTAGTTTTCCCATTATGAAAGCTCCGTTGATGCGGCCCCGAAGCTACCTGAAAAGCACTGTTGTTACCGTGCTTTTACTTACAGCCGGCATGTCTCATAGAAGAAAATGAGTTTTCTCGAAAGAAACCTTGTGCTTCCAGTTCCTAGTTGGAAGCTCACCCTGCTCTGCTCTATACCTAAAGTGAAAGTCAACGTGAGCAGTAGCCTCGAAGTACAGCCCTGCTTATCCTTGCAAAACGGGAGGCGTGCAGCAACTCCATGAGGCCTTCAAGGCTGTTCTGCTTTAGTTTAACGGTAGTAAGCTCTCCAAGACTCTTAGGGACCATGCTTCAGGACCCGTTTCGGTACCAGGACACTGCATAGAGCCAGGAAGCTCTGTTCCTGCGTTTATGCTGCTTGTCAGCCTAGAAATTGGAGACTGATGGCATAAGGCTTGTTTTCCCATTATGAAAGCTCCGTTCATGCGGCCTCGAAGCTACCTGAAAAGCATTGTTGTTGCCGGGGTTTTCCTCACTGCCGGCATGGTTCTGAGAAGAAAATGAGTTTTCTCCTAAGAAACCTTGGGTTTCCAGTTCCTTGTTGGAAGCTCACCCTGCTCTGCTCTATACCTAAAGTGAAAGTCAACGTGAACCCTAGCCTCGAAGTAAGGCTCTGATTTGCCTTGCCAATGGGGAGGTGTGCAGCAGCTCCATGAGGCCTTCATCACTGTTCTGCTTTAGTTTCACGGTAGTAAGCCTTTCAAAACTCCTAGGGTCCTTGCTTCAGCACCCGTTTCCGTACCAGAATACTGAGTAGAGCAAGGAAGCTCTGGTCCTGTTAAGCAACTTCCAGCCCCGTAGGCCTTTTTGGAACACCCCAGTGTTGGCTAGAGAGAACCAACACACTGCACTCTTCCTTGGGAGAGCCAGATTACCTCAGCTCCACACAGGATTCACGAACACACTTCTAGACTGTCCTCCATGCAATGGGTGGAACCTCATTCCCCTAGCTGAACTCTATTGAGAAAAACACTCTGCTTCTAATCCCTTTTCACATTTCACACTTAGAGTCACGCATCCGCAAGGAGGTGGTCGGCTTGCATTCCAAGTACAATTTAAGCACAGTTCTTGGTGTAACACTGCAGGTCCTTTGAAGATGCAAAGGCCCCTCAGTCTCGCTCGCGCATCCTTTGTTTTGGAACTTCGCTGCACGCGGAAAACCGCATGTAGAGAAAAGTTGATTCAGGGAAAGCCCCAGTGGGTATCGTGAATCTCTTTTGACTTGTGAGCATCAACATGTACTTATGCTGCGTGTCAACCTAAAAATGGAAGACTGATGGCACAAAGCTTGTTTTCCCGTTTTGAAAGCTCCATTCATGCGGCCTCGAAGCTACCTGAAAAGCACTGTTGTTACCGTGCTTTTACTTACAGCCGGCATGGCACATGGAAGAAAATGAGTTTTCTCGAAAGAAACCTTGTGCTTCCAGTTCCTAGTTGGAAGCTCACCCTGCTCTGCTCTATACCAAACGTGAAAGTCAATGTGAGCACTAGCCTCGAAGTAAGGCCCTGATTATGCTGGCAAAACGGGAGGCGTGCAGCAGCTCCATGAGGCCTTCATCGCTGTTCTGCTTTAGTTTCACGGTAGTAAGCTTTCCAAGACTCCTAGGGACTTTGCTTAAGCAACCGTTTCGGTACCAGAACACTGCGTAGAGACAGTAAGCTCTGGTCCTGCGTGTATGCTGCGTGTCAACCTAGAAATTGGAGACTGATGGCATAAGGCTTCTTTTCCCATTATGAAAGCTCCGTTCATGCGGCCTCGAAGCTACCTGAAAAGCATTGTTGTTGCCGGAGTTTTCCTCACTGCCGCCATGGTTCTGAGAAGAAAATGAGTTTTCTCCTAAGAAACCTTGGGTTTCCAGTTCCTTGTTGGAAGCTCACCCTGCTCTGCTCTATACCTAAAGTGAAAGTCAACGTGAGCCCAAGCTTCGAAGTAAGGCCCTGATTATCCTTGCAAAACGAGAGGCGTGTAGCAGCTCCATGAGGCCTTCATCGTTGTTCTGCTTTAGTTGCAAGGTAGTAAGCTTTTCAACACTCCTAGGGGCCTTGCATTAGCACCCGTTTCAGTACCAGAACACTGCGTAGAACCAGGAAGCTCTGCTCCTGCGTGTATGCTGCGTGTCAACCTAGAAATTAGAGACTGATGGCACAAGGCTTCTTTTCCCGTTTTGAAAGCTCCATTCATGCGGCCTCGAAGGTACCTGAAAAGCACTGTTGTTACCGTGCTTTTACTTACAGCCGGCATGGCACATAGAAGAAAATGAGTTTTCTCGAAAGAAACCTTGTGCTTCCAGTTCCTAGTTGGAAGCTCACCCTGCTCTGCTCTATACCAAACGTGAAAGTCAATGTGAGCACTAGCCTCGAAGTAAGGCCCTGATTATGCTGGCAAAACGGGAGGCGTGCAGCAGCTCCATGAGGCCTTCATCGTTGTTCCGCTTTAGTTTCAAGGTGGTAAGCTTTTCAACACTCCTAGGGGACTTGCTTCAGCACCCGTTTCAGTACCAGAACACTGCGTAGAACCAGGAAGCTCTGCTCCTGCGTGTATGCTGCGTGTCAACCTAGAAATTAGAGACTGATGGCACAAGGCTAGTTTTCCCATTATGAAAGCTCCGTTGTTGCGGCCCCGAAGCTACCTGAAAAGCACTGTTGTTACCGTGCTTTTACTTACAGCCGGCATGGTTCATAGAAGAAAATGAGTTTTCTCGAAAGAAACCTTGTGCTTCCAGTTCCTAGTTGGAAGCTCACCCTGCTCTGCTCTATACCAAAAGTGAAACTCAACGTGAGCAGTAGCCTCGAAGTACAGCCCTGCTTATCCTTGCAAAACGGGAGGTGTGCAGCAACTCCATGAGGCCTTCAAGGCTGTTCTGCTTTAGTTTAACGGTAGTAAGCTCTCCAAGACTCTTAGGGACCATGCTTCAGGACCCGTTTCGGTACCAGGACACTGCATAGAGCCAGGAAGCTCTGTTCCTGCGTTTATGCTGCTTGTCAGCCTAGAAATTGGAGACTGATGGCATAAGGCTTGTTTTCCCATTATGAAAGCTCCGTTCATGCGGCCTCGAAGCTACCTGAAAAGCATTGTTGTTGCCGGGGTTTTCCTCACTGCCGGCATGGTTCTGAGAAGAAAATGAGTTTTCTCCTAAGAAACCTTGGGTTTCCAGTTCCTTGTTGGAAGCTCACCCTGCTCTGCTCTATACCTAAAGTGAAAGTCAACGTGAAACGTAGCCTCGAAGTAAGGCTCTGATTTGCCTTGCCAATGGGGAGGTGTGCAGCAGCTCCATGAGGCCTTCATCACTGTTCTGCTTTAGTTTCACGGTAGTAAGCCTTTCAAAACTCCTAGGGTCCTTGCTTCAGCACCCGTTTCCGTACCAGAATACTGAGTAGAGCAAGGAAGCTCTGGTCCTGTTAAGCAACTTCCAGGCCCGTAGGCCTTTTTGGAACACCCCAGTGTTGGCTAGAGAGAACCAACACACTGCACTCTTCCTTGGGAGAGCCAGATTACCTCAGCTCCACACAGGATTCACGAACACACTTCTAGACTGTCCTCCATGCAATGGGTGGAACCTCATTCCCCTAGCTGAACTCTATTGAGAAAAACACTCTGCTTCTAATCCCTTTTCACATTTCACACTTAGAGTCACGCATCCGCAAGGAGGTGGTCGGCTTGCATTCCAAGTACAATTTAAGCACAGTTCTTGGTGTAACACTGCAGGTCCTTTGAAGATGCAAAGGCCCCTCAGTCTCGCTCGCGCATCCTTTGTTTTGGAACTTCGCTGCACGCGGAAAACCGCATGTAGAGAAAAGTTGATTCAGGGAAAGCCCCAGTGGGTATCGTGAATCTCTTTTGACTTGTGAGCATCAACATGTACTTATGCTGCGTGTCAACCTAAAAATGGAAGACTGATGGCACAAAGCTTGCTTTCCCGTTTTGAAAGCTCCATTCATGCGGCCTCGAAGCTACCTGAAAAGCACTGTTGTTACCGTGCTTTTACTTACAGCCGGCATGGCACATGGAAGAAAATGAGTTTTCTCGAAAGAAACCTTGTGCTTCCAGTTCCTAGTTGGAAGCTCACCCTGCTCTGCTCTATACCAAACGTGAAAGTCAATGTGAGCACTAGCCTCGAAGTAAGGCCCTGATTATGCTGGCAAAACGGGAGGCGTGCAGCAGCTCCATGAGGCCTTCATCGCTGTTCTGCTTTAGTTTCACGGTAGTAAGCTTTCCAAGACTCCTAGGGACTTTGCTTAAGCAACCGTTTCGGTACCAGAACACTGCGTAGAGACAGTAAGCTCTGGTCCTGCGTGTATGCTGCGTGTCAACCTAGAAATTGGAGACTGATGGCATAAGGCTTCTTTTCCCATTATGAAAGCTCCGTTCATGCGGCCTCGAAGCTACTTGAAAAGCATTGTTGTTGCCGGGGTTTTCCTCACTGCCGGCATGGTTCTGAGAAGAAAATGAGTTTTCTCCTAAGAAACCTTGGGTTTCCAGTTCCTTGTTGGAAGCTCACCCTGCTCTGCTCTATACCTAAAGTGAAAGTCAACGTGAGCCCAAGCTTCGAATTAAGGCCCTGATTATCCTTGCAAAACGAGAGGCGTGCAGCAGCTCCATGAGGCCTTCATCGTTGTTCTGCTTTAGTTTCAAGGTAGTAAGCTTTTCAACACTCCTAGGGGCCTTGCTTCAGCACCCGTTTCAGTACCAGAACACTGCGTAGAACCAGGAAGCTCTGGTCCTGCGTGTATGCTGCGTGTCAACCTAGAAATTAGAGACTGATGGCACAAGGCTAGTTTTCCCATTATGAAAGCTCCGTTGATGCGCCCCCGAAGCTACCTGAAAAGCACTGTTGTTACCGTGCTTTTACTTACAGCCGGCATGTCTCATAGAAGAAAATGAGTTTTCTCGAAAGAAACCTTGTGCTTCCAGTTCCTAGTTGGAAGCTCACCCTGCTCTGCTCTATACCTAAAGTGAAAGTCAACGTGAGCAGTAGCCTCGAAGTACAGCCCTGCTTATCCTTGCAAAACGGGAGGCGTGCAGCAACTCCATGAGGCCTTCAAGGCTGTTCTGCTTTAGTTTAACGGTAGTAAGCTCTCCAAGACTCTTAGGGACCATGCTTCAGGACCCGTTTCGGTACCAGGACACTGCATAGAGCCAGGAAGCTCTGTTCCTGCGTTTATGCTGCTTGTCAGCCTAGAAATTGGAGACTGATGGCATAAGGCTTGTTTTCCCATTATGAAAGCTCCGTTCATGCGGCCTCGAAGCTACCTGAAAAGCATTGTTGTTGCCGGGGTTTTCCTCACTGCCGGCATGGTTCTGAGAAGAAAATGAGTTTTCTCCTAAGAAACCTTGGGTTTCCAGTTCCTTGTTGGAAGCTCACCCTGCTCTGCTCTATACCTAAAGTGAAAGTCAACGTGAACCCTAGCCTCGAAGTAAGGCTCTGATTTGCCTTGCCAATGGGGAGGTGTGCAGCAGCTCCATGAGGCCTTCATCACTGTTCTGCTTTAGTTTCACGGTAGTAAGCCTTTCAAAACTCCTAGGGTCCTTGCTTCAGCACCCGTTTCCGTACCAGAATACTGAGTAGAGCAAGGAAGCTCTGGTCCTGTTAAGCAACTTCCAGCCCCGTAGGCCGTTTTGGAACACCCCAGTGTTGGCTAGAGAGAACCAACACACTGCACTCTTCCTTGGGAGAGCCAGATTACCTCAGCTCCACACAGGATTCACGAACACACTTCTAGACTGTCCTCCATGCAATGGGTGGAACCTCATTCCCCTAGCTGAACTCTATTGAGAAAAACACTCTGCTTCTAATCCCTTTTCACATTTCACACTTCGAGTCACGCATCCGCAAGGAGGTGGTCGGCTTGCATTCCAAGTACAATTTAAGCACAGTTCTTGGTGTAACACTGCAGGTCCTTTGAAGATGCAAAGGCCCCTCAGTCTCGCTCGCGCATCCTTTGTTTTGGAACTTCGCTGCACGCGGAAAACCGCATGTAGAGAAAAGTTGATTCAGGGAAAGCCCCAGTGGGTATCGTGAATCTCTTTTGACTTGTGAGCATCAACATGTACTTATGCTGCGTGTCAACCTAAAAATGGAAGACTGATGGCACAAAGCTTGTTTTCCCGTTTTGAAAGCTCCATTCATGCGGCCTCGAAGCTACCTGAAAAGCACTGTTGTTACCGTGCTTTTACTTACAGCCGGCATGGCACATGGAAGAAAATGAGTTTTCTCGAAAGAAACCTTGTGCTTCCAGTTCCTAGTTGGAAGCTCACCCTGCTCTGCTCTATACCAAACGTGAAAGTCAATGTGAGCACTAGCCTCGAAGTAAGGCCCTGATTATGCTGGCAAAACGGGAGGCGTGCAGCAGCTCCATGAGGCCTTCATCGCTGTTCTGCTTTAGTTTCACGGTAGTAAGCTTTCCAAGACTCCTAGGGACTTTGCTTAAGCAACCGTTTCGGTACCAGAACACTGCGTAGAGACAGTAAGCTCTGGTCCTGCGTGTATGCTGCGTGTCAACCTAGAAATTGGAGACTGATGGCATAAGGCTTCTTTTCCCATTATGAAAGCTCCGTTCATGCGGCCTCGAAGCTACCTGAAAAGCATTGTTGTTGCCGGAGTTTTCCTCACTGCCGCCATGGTTCTGAGAAGAAAATGAGTTTTCTCCTAAGAAACCTTGGGTTTCCAGTTCCTTGTTGGAAGCTCACCCTGCTCTGCTCTATACCTAAAGTGAAAGTCAACGTGAGCCCAAGCTTCGAAGTAAGGCCCTGATTATCCTTGCAAAACGAGAGGCGTGTAGCAGCTCCATGAGGCCTTCATCGTTGTTCTGCTTTAGTTGCAAGGTAGTAAGCTTTTCAACACTCCTAGGGGCCTTGCATCAGCACCCGTTTCAGTACCAGAACACTGCGTAGAACCAGGAAGCTCTGCTCCTGCGTGTATGCTGCGTGTCAACCTAGAAATTAGAGACTGATGGCACAAGGATTCTTTTCCCGTTTTGAAAGCTCCATTCATGCGGCCTCGAAGGTACCTGAAAAGCACTGTTGTTACCGTGCTTTTACTTACAGCCGGCATGGCACATAGAAGAAAATGAGTTTTCTCGAAAGAAACCTTGTGCTTCCAGTTCCTAGTTGGAAGCTCACCCTGCTCTGCTCTATACCAAACGTGAAAGTCAATGTGAGCACTAGCCTCGAAGTAAGGCCCTGATTATGCTGGCAAAACGGGAGGCGTGCAGCAGCTCCATGAGGCCTTCATCGTTGTTCCGCTTTAGTTTCAAGGTAGTAAGCTTTTCAACACTCCTAGGGGCCTTGCTTCAGCACCCGTTTCAGTACCAGAACACTGCGTAGAACCAGGAAGCTCTGCTCCTGCGTGTATGCTGCGTGTCAACCTAGAAATTAGAGACTGATGGCACAAGGGTAGTTTTCCCATTATGATAGCTCCGTTGTTGCGGCCCCGAAGCTACCTGAAAAGCACTGTTGTTACCGTGCTTTTACTTACAGCCGGCATGGTTCATAGAAGAAAATGAGTTTTCTCGAAAGAAACCTTGTGCTTCCAGTTCCTAGTTGGAAGCTCACCCTGCTCTGCTCTATACCTAAAGTGAAAGTCAACGTGAGCAGTAGCCTCGAAGTACAGCCCTGCTTATCCTTGCAAAACGGGAGGCGTGCAGCAACTCCATGGGGCCTTCAAGGCTGTTCTGCTTTAGTTTAACGGTAGTAAGCTCTCCAAGACTCTTAGGGACCATGCTTCAGGACCCGTTTCGGTACCAGGACACTCCATAGAGCCAGGAAGCTCTGTTCCTGCGTTTATGCTGCTTGTCAGCCTAGAAATTGGAGACTGATGGCATAAGGCTTGTTTTCCCATTATGAAAGCTCCGTTCATGCGGCCTCGAAGCTACCTGAAAAGCATTGTTGTTGCCGGGGTTTTCCTCACTGCCGGCATGGTTCTGAGAAGAAAATGAGTTTTCTCCTAAGAAATCTTGGGTTTCCAGTTCCTTGTTGGAAGCTCACCCTGCTCTGCTCTATACCTAAAGTGAAAGTCAACGTGAACCCTAGCCTCGAAGTAAGGCTCTGATTTGCCTTGCCAATGGGGAGGTGTGCAGCAGCTCCATGAGGCCTTCATCACTGTTCTGCTTTAGTTTCACGGTAGTAAGCCTTTCAAAACTCCTAGGGTCCTTGCTTCAGCACCCGTTTCCGTACCAGAATACTGAGTAGAGCAAGGAAGCTCTGGTCCTGTTAAGCAACTTCCAGCCCCGTAGGCCTTTTTGGAACACCCCAGTGTTGGCTAGAGAGAACCAACACACTGCACTCTTCCTTGGGAGAGCCAGATTACCTCAGCTCCACACAGGATTCACGAACACACTTCTAGACTGTCCTCCATGCAATGGGTGGAACCTCATTCCCCTAGCTGAACTCTATTGAGAAAAACACGCTGCTTCTAATCCCTTTTCACATTTCACACTTCGAGTCACGCATCCGCAAGGAGGTGGTCGGCTTGCATTCCAAGTACAATTTAAGCACAGTTCTTGGTGTAACACTGCAGGTCCTTTGAAGATGCAAAGGCCCCTCAGTCTCGCTCGCGCATCCTTTGTTTTGGAACTTCGCTGCACGCGGAAAACCGCATGTAGAGAAAAGTTGATTCAGGGAAAGCCCCAGTGGGTATCGTGAATCTCTTTTGACTTGTGAGCATCAACATGTACTTATGCTGCGTGTCAACCTAAAAATGGAAGACTGATGGCACAAAGCTTGTTTTCCCGTTTTGAAAGCTCCATTCATGCGGCCTCGAAGCTACCTGAAAAGCACTGTTGTTACCGTGCTTTTACTTACAGCCGGCATGGCACATAGAAGAAAATGAGTTTTCTCGAAAGAAACCTTGTGCTTCCAGTTCCTAGTTGGAAGCTCACCCTGCTCTGCTCTATACCAAACGTGAAAGTCAATGTGAGCACTAGCCTCGAAGTAAGGCCCTGATTATGCTGGCAAAACGGGAGGCGTGCAGCAGCTCCATGAGGCCTTCATCGCTGTTCTGCTTTAGTTTCACGGTAGTAAGCTTTCCAAGACTCCTAGGGACTTAGCTTAAGCAACCGTTTTGGTACCAGAACACTGCGTAGAGACAGTAAGCTCTGGTCCTGCGTGTATGCTGCGTGTCAACCTACAAATTGGAGACTGATGGCATAAGGCTTCTTTTCCCATTATGAAAGCTCCGTTCATGCGGCCTCGAAGCTACCTGAAAAGCATTGTTGTTGCCGGAGTTTTCCTCACTGCCGCCATGGTTCTGAGAAGAAAATGAGTTTTCTCCTAAGAAACCTTGGGTTTCCAGTTCCTTGTTGGAAGCTCACCCTGCTCTGCTCTATACCTAAAGTGAAAGTCAACGTGAGCCCAAGCTTCGAAGTAAGGCCCTGATTATCCTTGCAAAACGAGAGGCGTGCAGCAGCTCCATGAGGCCTTCATCGTTGTTCTGCTTTAGTTGCAAGGTAGTAAGCTTTTCAACACTCCTAGTGGCCTTGCATCAGCACCCGTTTCAGTACCAGAACACTGCGTAGAACCAGGAAGCTCTGCTCCTGCGTGTATGCTGCGTGTCAACCTAGAAATTAGAGACTGATGGCACAAGGCTTCTTTTCCCATTTTGAAAGCTCCATTCATGCGGCATCGAAGGTACCTGAAAAGCACTGTTGTTACCGTGCTTTTACTTACAGCCGGCATGGCACATAGAAGAAAATGAGTTTTCTCGAAAGAAACCTTGTGCTTCCAGTTCCTAGTTGGAAGCTCACCCTGCTCTGCTCTATACCAAACGTGAAAGTCAATGTGAGCACTAGCCTCGAAGTAAGGCCCTGATTATGCTGGCAAAACGGGAGGCGTGCAGGAGCTCCATGAGGCCTTCATCGTTGTTCCGCTTTAGTTTCAAGGTAGTAAGCTTTTCAACACTCCTAGGGGACTTGCTTCAGCACCCGTTTCAGTACCAGAACACTGCGTAGAACCAGGAAGCTCTGCTCCTGCGTGTATGCTGCGTGTCAACCAAGAAATTAGAGACTGATGGCACAAGGCTTCTTTTCCCGTTTTGAAAGCTCCATTCATGCGGCCTCGAAGGTAACTGAAAAGCCCTGTTGTTATCGTGCTTTTACTTACAGCCGGCATGGCACATAGAAGAAAATGAGTTTTCTCGAAAGAAACCTTGTGCTTCCAGTTCCTAGTTGGATGCTCACCCTGCTCTGCTCTATACCAAACGTGAAAGTCAATGTGAGCACTAGCCTCGAAGTAAGGCCCTGATTATGCTGGCAAAACGGGAGGCGTGCAGCAGCTCCATGAGGCCTTCATCGTTGTTCCGCTTTAGTTTCAAGGTAGTAAGCTTTTCAACACTCCTAGGGGACTTGCTTCAGCACCCGTTTCAGTACCAGAACACTGCGTAGAACCAGGAAGCTCTGCTCCTGCGTGTATGCTGCGTGTCAACCTAGAAATTAGAGACTGATGGCACAAGGCTAGTTTTCCCATTATGAAAGCTCCGTTGTTGCGGCCCCGAAGCTACCTGAAAAGCTCTGTTGTTACCGTGCTTTTACTTACAGCCGGCATGGTTCATAGAAGAAAATGAGTTTTCTCGAAAGAAACCTTGTGCTTCCAGTTCCTAGTTGGAAGCTCACCCTGCTCTGCTCTATACCTAAAGTGAAAGTCAACGTGAGCCCAAGCTTCGAAGTAAGGCCCTGATTATCCTTGCAAAACGAGAGGCGTGCAGCAACTCCATGAGGCCTTCATCGTTGTTTTGCTTTGGTTTCAAGGTAGTAAGCTTTTCAACACTCCTAGGGACCTTGTTTCAGCACCCGTTTCAGTACCAGAACACTGCGTAGAACCAGGAAGCTCTGCTCCTGCGTGTATGCTGCGTGTCAACCTAGAAATTAGAAACTGATGGCACAAGGCTTGTTTTCCCATTATGAAAGCTCCGTTGATGCGGCCCCGAAGCTACCTGAAAAGCACTGTTGTTACCGTGCTTTTACTTACAGCCGGCATGTCTCATAGAAGAAAATGAGTTTTCTCGAAAGAAACCTTGTGCTTCCAGTTCCTAGTTGGAAGCTCACCCTGCTCTGCTCTATACCAAAAGTGAAACTCAACGTGAGCAGTAGCCTCGAAGTACAGCCCTGCTTATCCTTGCAAAACGGGAGGTGTGCAGCAACTCCATGAGGCCTTCAAGGCTGTTCTGCTTTAGTTTAACGGTAGTAAGCTCTCCAAGACTCTTAGGGACCATGCTTCAGGACCCGTTTCGGTACCAGGACACTGCATAGAGCCAGGAAGCTCTGTTCCTGCGTTTATGCTGCTTGTCAGCCTAGAAATTGGAGACTGATGGCATAAGGCTTGTTTTCCCATTATGAAAGCTCCGTTCATGCGGCCTCGAAGCTACCTGAAAAGCATTGTTGTTGCCGGGGTTTTCCTCACTGCCGGCATGGTTCTGAGAAGAAAATGAGTTTTCTCCTAAGAAACCTTGGGTTTCCAGTTCCTTGTTGGAAGCTCACCCTGCTCTGCTCTATACCTAAAGTGAAAGTCAACGTGAACCCTAGCCTCGAAGTAAGGCTCTGATTTGCCTTGCCAATGGGGAGGTGTGCAGCAGCTCCATGAGGCCTTCATCACTGTTCTGCTTTAGTTTCACGGTAGTAAGCCTTTCAAAACTCCTAGGGTCCTTGCTTCAGCACCCGTTTCCGTACCAGAATACTGAGTAGAGCAAGGAAGCTCTGGTCCTGTTAAGCAACTTCCAGGCCCGTAGGCCTTTTTGGAACACCCCAGTGTTGGCTAGAGAGAACCAACACACTGCACTCTTCCTTGGGAGAGCCAGATTACCTCAGCTCCACACAGGATTCACGAACACACTTCTAGACTGTCCTCCATGCAATGGGTGGAACCTCATTCCCCTAGCTGAACTCTATTGAGAAAAACACTCTGCTTCTAATCCCTTTTCACATTTCACACTTAGAGTCACGCATCCGCAAGGAGGTGGTCGGCTTGCATTCCAAGTACAATTTAAGCACAGTTCTTGGTGTAACACTGCAGGTCCTTTGAAGATGCAAAGGCCCCTCAGTCTCGCTCGCGCATCCTTTGTTTTGGAACTTCGCTGCACGCGGAAAACCGCATGTAGAGAAAAGTTGATTCAGGGAAAGCCCCAGTGGGTATCGTGAATCTCTTTTGACTTGTGAGCATCAACATGTACTTATGCTGCGTGTCAACCTAAAAATGGAAGACTGATGGCACAAAGCTTGTTTTCCCGTTTTGAAAGCTCCATTCATGCGGCCTCGAAGCTACCTGAAAAGCACTGTTGTTACCGTGCTTTTACTTACAGCCGGCATGGCACATGGAAGAAAATGAGTTTTCTCGAAAGAAACCTTGTGCTTCCAGTTCCTAGTTGGAAGCTCACCCTGCTCTGCTCTATACCAAACGTGAAAGTCAATGTGAGCACTAGCCTCGAAGTAAGGCCCTGATTATGCTGGCAAAACGGGAGGCATGCAGCAGCTCCATGAGGACTTCATCGCTGTTCTGCTTTAGTTTCACGGTAGTAAGCTTTCCAAGACTCCTAGGGACTTTGCTTAAGCAACCGTTTCGGTACCAGAACACTGCGTAGAGACAGTAAGCTCTGGTCCTGCGTGTATGCTGCGTGTCAACCTAGAAATTGGAGACTGATGGCATAAGGCTTCTTTTCCCATTATGAAAGCTCCGTTCATGCGGCCTCGAAGCTACCTGAAAAGCATTGTTGTTGCCGGGGTTTTCCTCACTGCCGGCATGGTTCTGAGAAGAAAATGAGTTTTCTCCTAAGAAACCTTGGGTTTCCAGTTCCTTGTTGGAAGCTCACCCTGCTCTGCTCTATACCTAAAGTGAAAGTCAACGTGAGCCCAAGCTTCGAAGTAAGGCCCTGATTATCCTTGCAAAACGAGAGGCGTGCAGCAGCTCCATGAGGCCTTCATCGTTGTTCTGCTTTAGTTTCAAGGTAGTAAGCTTTTCAACACTCCTAGGGGCCTTGCTTCAGCACCCGTTTCAGTACCAGAACACTGCGTAGAACCAGGAAGCTCTGCTCCTGCGTGTATGCTGCGTGTCAACCTAGAAATTAGAGACTGATGGCACAAGGCTAGTTTTCCCATTATGAAAGCTCCGTTGATGCGGCCCCGAAGCTACCTGAAAAGCACTGTTGTTACCGTGCTTTTACTTACAGCCGGCATGGTTCATAGAAGAAAAAGAGTTTTCTCGAAAGAAACCTTGTGCTTCCAGTTCCTAGTTGGAAGCTCACCCTGCTCTGCTCTATACCTAAAGTGAAAGTCAACGTGAGCAGTAGCCTCGAAGTACAGCCCTGCTTATCCTTGCAAAACGGGAGGCGTGCAGCAACTCCATGAGGCCTTCAAGGCTGTTCTGCTTTAGTTTAACGGTAGTAAGCTCTCCAAGACTCTTAGGGACCATGCTTCAGGACCCGTTTCGGTACCAGGACACTGCATAGAGCCAGGAAGCTCTGTTCCTGCGTTTATGCTGCTTGTCAGCCTAGAAATTGGAGACTGATGGCATAAGGCTTGTTTTCCCATTATGAAAGCTCCGTTCATGCGGCCTCGAAGCTACCTGAAAAGCATTGTTGTTGCCGGGGTTTTCCTCACTGCCGGCATGGTTCTGAGAAGAAAATGAGTTTTCTCCTAAGAAACCTTGGGTTTCCAGTTCCTTGTTGGAAGCTCACCCTGCTCTGCTCTATACCTAAAGTGAAAGTCAACGTGAACCGTAGCCTCGAAGTAAGGCTCTGATTTGCCTTGCCAATGGGGAGGTGTGCAGCAGCTCCATGAGGCCTTCATCACTGTTCTGCTTTAGTTTCACGGTAGTAAGCCTTTCAAAACTCCTAGGGTCCTTGCTTCAGCACCCGTTTCCGTACCAGAATACTGAGTAGAGCAAGGAAGCTCTGGTCCTGTTAAGCAACTTCCAGCCCCGTAGGCCTTTTTGGAACACCCCAGTGTTGGCTAGAGAGAACCAACACACTGCACTCTTCCTTGGGAGAGCCAGATTACCTCAGCTCCACACAGGATTCACGAACACACTTCTAGACTGTCCTCCATGCAATGGGTGGAACCTCATTCCCCTAGCTGAACTCTATTGAGAAAAACACTCTGCTTCTAATCCCTTTTCACATTTCACACTTAGAGTCACGCATCCGCAAGGAGGTGGTCGGCTTGCATTCCAAGTACAATTTAAGCACAGTTCTTGGTGTAACACTGCAGGTCCTTTGAAGATGCAAAGGCCCCTCAGTCTCGCTCGCGCATCCTTTGTTTTGGAACTTCGCTGCACGCGGAAAACCGCATGTAGAGAAAAGTTGATTCAGGGAAAGCCCCAGTGGGTATCGTGAATCTCTTTTGACTTGTGAGCATCAACATGTACTTATGCTGCGTGTCAACCTAAAAATGGAAGACTGATGGCACAAAGCTTGTTTTCCCGTTTTGAAAGCTCCATTCATGCGGCCTCGAAGCTACCTGAAAAGCACTGTTGTTACCGTGCTTTTACTTACAGCCGGCATGGCACATGGAAGAAAATGAGTTTTCTCGAAAGAAACCTTGTGCTTCCAGTTCCTAGTTGGAAGCTCACCCTGCTCTGCTCTATACCAAACGTGAAAGTCAATGTGAGCACTAGCCTCGAAGTAAGGCCCTGATTATGCTGGCAAAACGGGAGGCGTGCAGCAGCTCCATGAGGCCTTCATCGCTGTTCTGCTTTAGTTTCACGGTAGTAAGCTTTCCAAGACTCCTAGGGACTTTGCTTAAGCAACCGTTTCGGTACCAGAACACTGCGTAGAGACAGTAAGCTCTGGTCCTGCGTGTATGCTGCGTGTCAACCTAGAAATTGGAGACTGATGGCATAAGGCTTCTTTTCCCATTATGAAAGCTCCGTTCATGCGGCCTCGAAGCTACCTGAAAAGCATTGTTGTTGCCGGAGTTTTCCTCACTGCCGCCATGGTTCTGAGAAGAAAATGAGTTTTCTCCTAAGAAACCTTGGGTTTCCAGTTCCTTGTTGGAAGCTCACCCTGCTCTGCTCTATACCTAAAGTGAAAGTCAACGTGAGCCCAAGCTTCGAAGTAAGGCCCTGATTATCCTTGCAAAACGAGAGGCGTGCAGCAGCTCCATGAGGCCTTCATCGTTGTTCTGCTTTAGTTTCAAGGTAGTAAGCTTTTCAACACTCCTAGGGGCCTTGCTTCAGCACCCGTTTCAGTACCAGAACACTGCGTAGAACCAGGAAGCTCTGCTCCTGCGTGTATGCTGCGTGTCAACCTAGAAATTAGAGACTGATGGCACAAGGCTAGTTTTCCCATTATGAAAGCTCCGTTGATGCGGCCCCGAAGCTACCTGAAAAGCACTGTTGTTACCGTGCTTTTACTTACAGCCGGCATGGTTCATAGAAGAAAAAGAGTTTTCTCGAAAGAAACCTTGTGCTTCCAGTTCCTAGTTGGAAGCTCACCCTGCTCTGCTCTATACCTAAAGTGAAAGTCAACGTGAGCAGTAGCCTCGAAGTACAGCCCTGCTTATCCTTGCAAAACGGGAGGCGTGCAGCAACTCCATGAGGCCTTCAAGGCTGTTCTGCTTTAGTTTAACGGTAGTAAGCTCTCCAAGACTCTTAGGGACCATGCTTCAGGACCCGTTTCGGTACCAGGACACTGCATAGAGCCAGGAAGCTCTGTTCCTGCGTTTATGCTGCTTGTCAGCCTAGAAATTGGAGACTGATGGCATAAGGCTTGTTTTCCCATTATGAAAGCTCCGTTCATGCGGCCTCGAAGCTACCTGAAAAGCATTGTTGTTGCCGGGGTTTTCCTCACTGCCGGCATGGTTCTGAGAAGAAAATGAGTTTTCTCCTAAGAAACCTTGGGTTTCCAGTTCCTTGTTGGAAGCTCACCCTGCTCTGCTCTATACCTAAAGTGAAAGTCAACGTGAACCGTAGCCTCGAAGTAAGGCTCTGATTTGCCTTGCCAATGGGGAGGTGTGCAGCAGCTCCATGAGGCCTTCATCACTGTTCTGCTTTAGTTTCACGGTAGTAAGCCTTTCAAAACTCCTAGGGTCCTTGCTTCAGCACCCGTTTCCGTACCAGAATACTGAGTAGAGCAAGGAAGCTCTGGTCCTGTTAAGCAACTTCCAGCCCCGTAGGCCTTTTTGGAACACCCCAGTGTTGGCTAGAGAGAACCAACACACTGCACTCTTCCTTGGGAGAGCCAGATTACCTCAGCTCCACACAGGATTCACGAACACACTTCTAGACTGTCCTCCATGCAATGGGTGGAACCTCATTCCCCTAGCTGAACTCTATTGAGAAAAACACTCTGCTTCTAATCCCTTTTCACATTTCACACTTAGAGTCACGCATCCGCAAGGAGGTGGTCGGCTTGCATTCCAAGTACAATTTAAGCACAGTTCTTGGTGTAACACTGCAGGTCCTTTGAAGATGCAAAGGCCCCTCAGTCTCGCTCGCGCATCCTTTGTTTTGGAACTTCGCTGCACGCGGAAAACCGCATGTAGAGAAAAGTTGATTCAGGGAAAGCCCCAGTGGGTATCGTGAATCTCTTTTGACTTGTGAGCATCAACATGTACTTATGCTGCGTGTCAACCTAAAAATGGAAGACTGATGGCACAAAGCTTGTTTTCCCGTTTTGAAAGCTCCATTCATGCGGCCTCGAAGCTACCTGAAAAGCACTGTTGTTACCGTGCTTTTACTTACAGCCGGCATGGCACATGGAAGAAAATGAGTTTTCTCGAAAGAAACCTTGTGCTTCCAGTTCCTAGTTGGAAGCTCACCCTGCTCTGCTCTATACCAAACGTGAAAGTCAATGTGAGCACTAGCCTCGAAGTAAGGCCCTGATTATGCTGGCAAAACGGGAGGCGTGCAGCAGCTCCATGAGGCCTTCATCGCTGTTCTGCTTTAGTTTCACGGTAGTAAGCTTTCCAAGACTCCTAGGGACTTTGCTTAAGCAACCGTTTCGGTACCAGAACACTGCGTAGAGACAGTAAGCTCTGGTCCTGCGTGTATGCTGCGTGTCAACCTAGAAATTGGAGACTGATGGCATAAGGCTTCTTTTCCCATTATGAAAGCTCCGTTCATGCGGCCTCGAAGCTACCTGAAAAGCATTGTTGTTGCCGGAGTTTTCCTCACTGCCGCCATGGTTCTGAGAAGAAAATGAGTTTTCTCCTAAGAAACCTTGGGTTTCCAGTTCCTTGTTGGAAGCTCACCCTGCTCTGCTCTATACCTAAAGTGAAAGTCAACGTGAGCCCAAGCTTCGAAGTAAGGCCCTGATTATCCTTGCAAAACGAGAGGCGTGCAGCAGCTCCATGAGGCCTTCATCGTTGTTCTGCTTTAGTTTCAAGGTAGTAAGCTTTTCAACACTCCTAGGGGCCTTGCTTCAGCACCCGTTTCAGTACCAGAACACTGCGTAGAACCAGGAAGCTCTGCTCCTGCGTGTATGCTGCGTGTCAACCTAGAAATTAGAGACTGATGGCACAAGGCTAGTTTTCCCATTATGAAAGCTCCGTTGATGCGGCCCCGAAGCTACCTGAAAAGCACTGTTGTTACCGTGCTTTTACTTACAGCCGGCATGGTTCATAGAAGAAAAAGAGTTTTCTCGAAAGAAACCTTGTGCTTCCAGTTCCTAGTTGGAAGCTCACCCTGCTCTGCTCTATACCTAAAGTGAAAGTCAACGTGAGCAGTAGCCTCGAAGTACAGCCCTGCTTATCCTTGCAAAACGGGAGGCGTGCAGCAACTCCATGAGGCCTTCAAGGCTGTTCTGCTTTAGTTTAACGGTAGTAAGCTCTCCAAGACTCTTAGGGACCATGCTTCAGGACCCGTTTCGGTACCAGGACACTGCATAGAGCCAGGAAGCTCTGTTCCTGCGTTTATGCTGCTTGTCAGCCTAGAAATTGGAGACTGATGGCATAAGGCTTGTTTTCCCATTATGAAAGCTCCGTTCATGCGGCCTCGAAGCTACCTGAAAAGCATTGTTGTTGCCGGGGTTTTCCTCACTGCCGGCATGGTTCTGAGAAGAAAATGAGTTTTCTCCTAAGAAACCTTGGGTTTCCAGTTCCTTGTTGGAAGCTCACCCTGCTCTGCTCTATACCTAAAGTGAAAGTCAACGTGAACCGTAGCCTCGAAGTAAGGCTCTGATTTGCCTTGCCAATGGGGAGGTGTGCAGCAGCTCCATGAGGCCTTCATCACTGTTCTGCTTTAGTTTCACGGTAGTAAGCCTTTCAAAACTCCTAGGGTCCTTGCTTCAGCACCCGTTTCCGTACCAGAATACTGAGTAGAGCAAGGAAGCTCTGGTCCTGTTAAGCAACTTCCAGGCCCGTAGGCCTTTTTGGAACACCCCAGTGTTGGCTAGAGAGAACCAACACACTGCACTCTTCCTTGGGAGAGCCAGATTACCTCAGCTCCACACAGGATTCACGAACACACTTCTAGACTGTCCTCCATGCAATGGGTGGAACCTCATTCCCCTAGCTGAACTCTATTGAGAAAAACACTCTGCTTCTAATCCCTTTTCACATTTCACACTTAGAGTCACGCATCCGCAAGGAGGTGGTCGGCTTGCATTCCAAGTACAATTTAAGCACAGTTCTTGGTGTAACACTGCAGGTCCTTTGAAGATGCAAAGGCCCCTCAGTCTCGCTCGCGCATCCTTTGTTTTGGAACTTCGCTGCACGCGGAAAACCGCATGTAGAGAAAAGTTGATTCAGGGAAAGCCCCAGTGGGTATCGTGAATCTCTTTTGACTTGTGAGCATCAACATGTACTTATGCTGCGTGTCAACCTAAAAATGGAAGACTGATGGCACAAAGCTTGTTTTCCCGTTTTGAAAGCTCCATTCATGCGGCCTCGAAGCTACCTGAAAAGCACTGTTGTTACCGTGCTTTTACTTACAGCCGGCATGGCACATGGAAGAAAATGAGTTTTCTCGAAAGAAACCTTGTGCTTCCAGTTCCTAGTTGGAAGCTCACCCTGCTCTGCTCTATACCAAACGTGAAAGTCAATGTGAGCACTAGCCTCGAAGTAAGGCCCTGATTATGCTGGCAAAACGGGAGGCGTGCAGCAGCTCCATGAGGCCTTCATCGCTGTTCTGCTTTAGTTTCACGGTAGTAAGCTTTCCAAGACTCCTAGGGACTTTGCTTAAGCAACCGTTTCGGTACCAGAACACTGCGTAGAGACAGTAAGCTCTGGTCCTGCGTGTATGCTGCGTGTCAACCTAGAAATTGGAGACTGATGGCATAAGGCTTCTTTTCCCATTATGAAAGCTCCGTTCATGCGGCCTCGAAGCTACCTGAAAAGCATTGTTGTTGCCGGAGTTTTCCTCACTGCCGCCATGGTTCTGAGAAGAAAATGAGTTTTCTCCTAAGAAACCTTGGGTTTCCAGTTCCTTGTTGGAAGCTCACCCTGCTCTGCTCTATACCTAAAGTGAAAGTCAACGTGAGCCCAAGCTTCGAAGTAAGGCCCTGATTATCCTTGCAAAACGAGAGGCGTGCAGCAGCTCCATGAGGCCTTCATCGTTGTTCTGCTTTAGTTTCAAGGTAGTAAGCTTTTCAACACTCCTAGGGGCCTTGCATCAGCACCCGTTTCAGTACCAGAACACTGCGTAGAACCAGGAAGCTCTGCTCCTGCGTGTATGCTGCGTGTCAACCTAGAAATTAGAGACTGATGGCACAAGGCTTCTTTTCCCGTTTTGAAAGCTCCGTTCATGCGGCCTCGAAGGTACCTGAAAAGCACTGTTGTTACCGTGCTTTTACTTACAGCCGGCATGGCACATAGAAGAAAATGAGTTTTCTCGAAAGAAACCTTGTGCTTCCAGTTCCTAGTTGGAAGCTCACCCTGCTCTGCTCTATACCAAACGTGAAAGTCAATATGAGCTCTAGCCTCGAAGTAAGGCCCTGATTATGCTGGCAAAACGGGAGGCGTGCAGGAGCTCCATGAGGCCTTCATCGTTGTTCCGCTTTAGTTTCAAGGTAGTAAGCTTTTCAACACTCCTAGGGGACTTGCTTCAGCACCCGTTTCAGTACTAGGACACTGCGTAGAACCAGGAAGCTCTGCTCCTGCGTGTATGCTGCGTGTCAACCTAGAAATTAGAGACTGATGGCACAAGGCTAGTTTTCCCATTATGAAAGCTCCGTTGATGCGGCCCCGAAGGTACCTGAAAAGCACTGTTGTTACCGTGCTTTTACTTACAGCCGGCATGGTTCATAGAAGAAAATGAGTTTTCTCGAAAGAAACCTTGTGCTTCCAGTTCCTAGTTGGAAGCTCACCCTGCTCTGCTCTATACCTAAAGTGAAAGTCAACGTGAGCCCAAGCTTCGAAGTAAGGCCCTGATTATCCTTGCAAACGAGAGGCGTGCAGCAGCTCCATGAGGCCTTCATCGTTGTTTTGCTTTGGTTTCAAGGTAGTAAGCTTTTCAACACTCCTAGGGACCTTGCTTCAGCACCCGTTTCAGTACCAGAACACTGCGTAGAACCAGGAAGCTCTGCTCCTGCGTGTATGCTGCGTGTCAACCTAGAAATTAGAGACTGATGGCACAAGGCTTGTTTTCCCATTATGAAAGCTCCGTTGATGCGGCCCCGAAGCTACCTGAAAAGCACTGTTGTTACCGTGCTTTTACTTACAGCCGGCATGTCTCATAGAAGAAAATGAGTTTTCTCGAAAGAAACTTTGTGCTTCCAGTTCCTAGTTGGAAGCTCACCCTGCTCTGCTCTATACCAAAAGTGAAACTCAACGTGAGCAGTAGCCTCGAAGTACAGCCCTGCTTATCCTTGCAAAACGGGAGGTGTGCAGCAACTCCATGAGGCCTTCAAGGCTGTTCTGCTTTAGTTTAACGGTAGTAAGCTCTCCAAGACTCTTAGGGACCATGCTTCAGGACCCGTTTCGGTACCAGGACACTGCATAGAGCCAGGAAGCTCTGTTCCTGCGTTTATGCTGCTTGTCAGCCTAGAAATTGGAGACTGATGGCATAAGGCTTGTTTTCCCATTATGAAAGCTCCGTTCATGCGGCCTCGAAGCTACCTGAAAAGCATTGTTGTTGCCGGGGTTTTCCTCACTGCCGGCATGGTTCTGAGAAGAAAATGAGTTTTCTCCTAAGAAACCTTGGGTTTCCAGTTCCTTGTTGGAAGCTCACCCTGCTCTGCTCTATACCTAAAGTGAAAGTCAACGTGAACCCTAGCCTCGAAGTAAGGCTCTGATTTGCCTTGCCAATGGGGAGGTGTGCAGCAGCTCCATGAGGCCTTCATCACTGTTCTGCTTTAGTTTCACGGTAGTAAGCCTTTCAAAACTCCTAGGGTCCTTGCTTCAGCACCCGTTTCCGTACCAGAATACTGAGTAGAGCAAGGAAGCTCTGGTCCTGTTAAGCAACTTCCAGCCCCGTAGGCCTTTTTGGAACACCCCAGTGTTGGCTAGAGAGAACCAACACACTGCACTCTTCCTTGGGAGAGCCAGATTACCTCAGCTCCACACAGGATTCACGAACACACTTCTAGACTGTCCTCCATGCAATGGGTGGAACCTCATTCCCCTAGCTGAACTCTATTGAGAAAAACACTCTGCTTCTAATCCCTTTTCACATTTCACACTTAGAGTCACGCATCCGCAAGGAGGTGGTCGGCTTGCATTCCAAGTACAATTTAAGCACAGTTCTTGGTGTAACACTGCAGGTCCTTTGAAGATGCAAAGGCCCCTCAGTCTCGCTCGCGCATCCTTTGTTTTGGAACTTCGCTGCACGCGGAAAACCGCATGTAGAGAAAAGTTGATTCAGGGAAAGCCCCAGTGGGTATCGTGAATCTCTTTTGACTTGTGAGCATCAACATGTACTTATGCTGCGTGTCAACCTAAAAATGGAAGACTGATGGCACAAAGCTTGTTTTCCCGTTTTGAAAGCTCCATTCATGCGGCCTCGAAGCTACCTGAAAAGCACTGTTGTTACCGTGCTTTTACTTACAGCCGGCATGGCACATGGAAGAAAATGAGTTTTCTCGAAAGAAACCTTGTGCTTCCAGTTCCTAGTTGGAAGCTCACCCTGCTCTGCTCTATACCAAACGTGAAAGTCAATGTGAGCACTAGCCTCGAAGTAAGGCCCTGATTATGCTGGCAAAACGGGAGGCGTGCAGCAGCTCCATGAGGCCTTCATCGCTGTTCTGCTTTAGTTTCACGGTAGTAAGCTTTCCAAGACTCCTAGGGACTTTGCTTAAGCAACCGTTTCGGTACCAGAACACTGCGTAGAGACAGTAAGCTCTGGTCCTGCGTGTATGCTGCGTGTCAACCTAGAAATTGGAGACTGATGGCATAAGGCTTCTTTTCCCATTATGAAAGCTCCGTTCATGCGGCCTCGAAGCTACCTGAAAAGCATTGTTGTTGCCGGAGTTTTCCTCACTGCCGCCATGGTTCTGAGAAGAAAATGAGTTTTCTCCTAAGAAACCTTGGGTTTCCAGTTCCTTGTTGGAAGCTCACCCTGCTCTGCTCTATACCTAAAGTGAAAGTCAACGTGAGCCCAAGCTTCGAAGTAAGGCCCTGATTATCCTTGCAAAACGAGAGGCGTGCAGCAGCTCCATGAGGCCTTCATCGTTGTTCTGCTTTAGTTTCAAGGTAGTAAGCTTTTCAACACTCCTAGGGGCCTTGCTTCAGCACCCGTTTCAGTACCAGAACACTGCGTAGAACCAGGAAGCTCTGCTCCTGCGTGTATGCTGCGTGTCAACCTAGAAATTAGAGACTGATGGCACAAGGCTAGTTTTCCCATTATGAAAGCTCCGTTGATGCGGCCCCGAAGCTACCTGAAAAGCACTGTTGTTACCGTGCTTTTACTTACAGCCGGCATGGTTCATAGAAGAAAAAGAGTTTTCTCGAAAGAAACCTTGTGCTTCCAGTTCCTAGTTGGAAGCTCACCCTGCTCTGCTCTATACCTAAAGTGAAAGTCAACGTGAGCAGTAGCCTCGAAGTACAGCCCTGCTTATCCTTGCAAAACGGGAGGCGTGCAGCAACTCCATGAGGCCTTCAAGGCTGTTCTGCTTTAGTTTAACGGTAGTAAGCTCTCCAAGACTCTTAGGGACCATGCTTCAGGACCCGTTTCGGTACCAGGACACTGCATAGAGCCAGGAAGCTCTGTTCCTGCGTTTATGCTGCTTGTCAGCCTAGAAATTGGAGACTGATGGCATAAGGCTTGTTTTCCCATTATGAAAGCTCCGTTCATGCGGCCTCGAAGCTACCTGAAAAGCATTGTTGTTGCCGGGGTTTTCCTCACTGCCGGCATGGTTCTGAGAAGAAAATGAGTTTTCTCCTAAGAAACCTTGGGTTTCCAGTTCCTTGTTGGAAGCTCACCCTGCTCTGCTCTATACCTAAAGTGAAAGTCAACGTGAACCGTAGCCTCGAAGTAAGGCTCTGATTTGCCTTGCCAATGGGGAGGTGTGCAGCAGCTCCATGAGGCCTTCATCACTGTTCTGCTTTAGTTTCACGGTAGTAAGCCTTTCAAAACTCCTAGGGTCCTTGCTTCAGCACCCGTTTCCGTACCAGAATACTGAGTAGAGCAAGGAAGCTCTGGTCCTGTTAAGCAACTTCCAGCCCCGTAGGCCTTTTTGGAACACCCCAGTGTTGGCTAGAGAGAACCAACACACTGCACTCTTCCTTGGGAGAGCCAGATTACCTCAGCTCCACACAGGATTCACGAACACACTTCTAGACTGTCCTCCATGCAATGGGTGGAACCTCATTCCCCTAGCTGAACTCTATTGAGAAAAACACTCTGCTTCTAATCCCTTTTCACATTTCACACTTAGAGTCACGCATCCGCAAGGAGGTGGTCGGCTTGCATTCCAAGTACAATTTAAGCACAGTTCTTGGTGTAACACTGCAGGTCCTTTGAAGATGCAAAGGCCCCTCAGTCTCGCTCGCGCATCCTTTGTTTTGGAACTTCGCTGCACGCGGAAAACCGCATGTAGAGAAAAGTTGATTCAGGGAAAGCCCCAGTGGGTATCGTGAATCTCTTTTGACTTGTGAGCATCAACATGTACTTATGCTGCGTGTCAACCTAAAAATGGAAGACTGATGGCACAAAGCTTGTTTTCCCGTTTTGAAAGCTCCATTCATGCGGCCTCGAAGCTACCTGAAAAGCACTGTTGTTACCGTGCTTTTACTTACAGCCGGCATGGCACATGGAAGAAAATGAGTTTTCTCGAAAGAAACCTTGTGCTTCCAGTTCCTAGTTGGAAGCTCACCCTGCTCTGCTCTATACCAAACGTGAAAGTCAATGTGAGCACTAGCCTCGAAGTAAGGCCCTGATTATGCTGGCAAAACGGGAGGCGTGCAGCAGCTCCATGAGGCCTTCATCGCTGTTCTGCTTTAGTTTCACGGTAGTAAGCTTTCCAAGACTCCTAGGGACTTTGCTTAAGCAACCGTTTCGGTACCAGAACACTGCGTAGAGACAGTAAGCTCTGGTCCTGCGTGTATGCTGCGTGTCAACCTAGAAATTGGAGACTGATGGCATAAGGCTTCTTTTCCCATTATGAAAGCTCCGTTCATGCGGCCTCGAAGCTACCTGAAAAGCATTGTTGTTGCC
Organism: Eubalaena glacialis; assembly: GCF_028564815.1. NCBI lineage: Eukaryota > Metazoa > Chordata > Mammalia > Artiodactyla > Balaenidae > Eubalaena > Eubalaena glacialis. The sequence goes on from NC_083725.1 coordinate 28,285,875, forward strand.
GGAGTTTTCCTCACTGCCGCCATGGTTCTGAGAAGAAAATGAGTTTTCTCCTAAGAAACCTTGGGTTTCCAGTTCCTTGTTGGAAGCTCACCCTGCTCTGCTCTATACCTAAAGTGAAAGTCAACGTGAGCCCAAGCTTCGAAGTAAGGCCCTGATTATCCTTGCAAAACGAGAGGCGTGCAGCAGCTCCATGAGGCCTTCATCGTTGTTCTGCTTTAGTTTCAAGGTAGTAAGCTTTTCAACACTCCTAGGGGCCTTGCATCAGCACCCGTTTCAGTACCAGAACACTGCGTAGAACCAGGAAGCTCTGCTCCTGCGTGTATGCTGCGTGTCAACCTAGAAATTAGAGACTGATGGCACAAGGCTTCTTTTCCCGTTTTGAAAGCTCCGTTCATGCGGCCTCGAAGGTACCTGAAAAGCACTGTTGTTACCGTGCTTTTACTTACAGCCGGCATGGCACATAGAAGAAAATGAGTTTTCTCGAAAGAAACCTTGTGCTTCCAGTTCCTAGTTGGAAGCTCACCCTGCTCTGCTCTATACCAAACGTGAAAGTCAATATGAGCTCTAGCCTCGAAGTAAGGCCCTGATTATGCTGGCAAAACGGGAGGCGTGCAGGAGCTCCATGAGGCCTTCATCGTTGTTCCGCTTTAGTTTCAAGGTAGTAAGCTTTTCAACACTCCTAGGGGACTTGCTTCAGCACCCGTTTCAGTACTAGGACACTGCGTAGAACCAGGAAGCTCTGCTCCTGCGTGTATGCTGCGTGTCAACCTAGAAATTAGAGACTGATGGCACAAGGCTAGTTTTCCCATTATGAAAGCTCCGTTGATGCGGCCCCGAAGGTACCTGAAAAGCACTGTTGTTACCGTGCTTTTACTTACAGCCGGCATGGTTCATAGAAGAAAATGAGTTTTCTCGAAAGAAACCTTGTGCTTCCAGTTCCTAGTTGGAAGCTCACCCTGCTCTGCTCTATACCTAAAGTGAAAGTCAACGTGAGCCCAAGCTTCGAAGTAAGGCCCTGATTATCCTTGCAAACGAGAGGCGTGCAGCAGCTCCATGAGGCCTTCATCGTTGTTTTGCTTTGGTTTCAAGGTAGTAAGCTTTTCAACACTCCTAGGGACCTTGCTTCAGCACCCGTTTCAGTACCAGAACACTGCGTAGAACCAGGAAGCTCTGCTCCTGCGTGTATGCTGCGTGTCAACCTAGAAATTAGAGACTGATGGCACAAGGCTTGTTTTCCCATTATGAAAGCTCCGTTGATGCGGCCCCGAAGCTACCTGAAAAGCACTGTTGTTACCGTGCTTTTACTTACAGCCGGCATGTCTCATAGAAGAAAATGAGTTTTCTCGAAAGAAACCTTGTGCTTCCAGTTCCTAGTTGGAAGCTCACCCTGCTCTGCTCTATACCAAAAGTGAAACTCAACGTGAGCAGTAGCCTCGAAGTACAGCCCTGCTTATCCTTGCAAAACGGGAGGTGTGCAGCAACTCCATGAGGCCTTCAAGGCTGTTCTGCTTTAGTTTAACGGTAGTAAGCTCTCCAAGACTCTTAGGGACCATGCTTCAGGACCCGTTTCGGTACCAGGACACTGCATAGAGCCAGGAAGCTCTGTTCCTGCGTTTATGCTGCTTGTCAGCCTAGAAATTGGAGACTGATGGCATAAGGCTTGTTTTCCCATTATGAAAGCTCCGTTCATGCGGCCTCGAAGCTACCTGAAAAGCATTGTTGTTGCCGGGGTTTTCCTCACTGCCGGCATGGTTCTGAGAAGAAAATGAGTTTTCTCCTAAGAAACCTTGGGTTTCCAGTTCCTTGTTGGAAGCTCACCCTGCTCTGCTCTATACCTAAAGTGAAAGTCAACGTGAACCGTAGCCTCGAAGTAAGGCTCTGATTTGCCTTGCCAATGGGGAGGTGTGCAGCAGCTCCATGAGGCCTTCATCACTGTTCTGCTTTAGTTTCACGGTAGTAAGCCTTTCAAAACTCCTAGGGTCCTTGCTTCAGCACCCGTTTCCGTACCAGAATACTGAGTAGAGCAAGGAAGCTCTGGTCCTGTTAAGCAACTTCCAGGCCCGTAGGCCTTTTTGGAACACCCCAGTGTTGGCTAGAGAGAACCAACACACTGCACTCTTCCTTGGGAGAGCCAGATTACCTCAGCTCCACACAGGATTCACGAACACACTTCTAGACTGTCCTCCATGCAATGGGTGGAACCTCATTCCCCTAGCTGAACTCTATTGAGAAAAACACTCTGCTTCTAATCCCTTTTCACATTTCACACTTAGAGTCACGCATCCGCAAGGAGGTGGTCGGCTTGCATTCCAAGTACAATTTAAGCACAGTTCTTGGTGTAACACTGCAGGTCCTTTGAAGATGCAAAGGCCCCTCAGTCTCGCTCGCGCATCCTTTGTTTTGGAACTTCGCTGCACGCGGAAAACCGCATGTAGAGAAAAGTTGATTCAGGGAAAGCCCCAGTGGGTATCGTGAATCTCTTTTGACTTGTGAGCATCAACATGTACTTATGCTGCGTGTCAACCTAAAAATGGAAGACTGATGGCACAAAGCTTGTTTTCCCGTTTTGAAAGCTCCATTCATGCGGCCTCGAAGCTACCTGAAAAGCACTGTTGTTACCGTGCTTTTACTTACAGCCGGCATGGCACATGGAAGAAAATGAGTTTTCTCGAAAGAAACCTTGTGCTTCCAGTTCCTAGTTGGAAGCTCACCCTGCTCTGCTCTATACCAAACGTGAAAGTCAATGTGAGCACTAGCCTCGAAGTAAGGCCCTGATTATGCTGGCAAAACGGGAGGCGTGCAGCAGCTCCATGAGGCCTTCATCGCTGTTCTGCTTTAGTTTCACGGTAGTAAGCTTTTCAAGACTCCTAGGGACTTTGCTTAAGCAACCGTTTCGGTACCAGAACACTGCGTAGAGACAGTAAGCTCTGGTCCTGCGTGTATGCTGCGTGTCAACCTAGAAATTGGAGATGATGGCATAAGGCTTCTTTTCCCATTATGAAAGCTCCGTTCATGCGGCCTCGAAGCTACCTGAAAAGCATTGTTGTTGCCGGAGTTTTCCTCACTGCCGGCATGGTTCTGAGAAGAAAATGAGTTTTCTCCTGAGAAACCTAGGGTTTCCAGTTCCTTGTTGGAAGCTCACCCTGCTCTGCTCTATACCTAAAGTGAAAGTCAACGTGAGCCCAAGCTTCGAAGTAAGGCCCTGATTATCCTTGCAAAACGAGAGGCGTGCAGCAGCTCCATGAGGCCTTCATCGTTGTTCTGCTTTGGTTTCAAGGTAGTAAGCTTTTCAACACTCCTAGGGACCTTGCTTCAGCACCCGTTTCAGTACCAGAACACTGCGTAGAACCAGGAAGCTCTGCTCCTGCGTGTATGCTGCGTGTCAACCTAGAAATTAGAGACTGATGGCACAAGGCTTGTTTTCCCATTATGAAAGCTCCGTTGATGCGGCCCCGAAGCTACCTGAAAAGCACTGTTGTTACCGTGCTTTTACTTACAGCCGGCATGGTTCATAGAAGAAAATGAGTTTTCTCGAAAGAAACCTTGTGCTTCCAGTTCCTAGTTGGAAGCTCACCCTGCTCTGCTCTATACCAAAAGTGAAACTCAACGTGAGCAGTAGCCTCGAAGTACAGCCCTGCTTATCCTTGCAAAACGGGAGGCGTGCAGCAACTCCATGAGGCCTTCAAGGCTGTTCTGCTTTAGTTTAACGGTAGTAAGCTCTCCAAGACTCTTAGGGACCATGCTTCAGGACCCGTTTCGGTACCAGGACACTGCATAGAGCCAGGAAGCTCTGTTCCTGCGTTTATGCTGCTTGTCAGCCTAGAAATTGGAGACTGATGGCATAAGGCTTGTTTTCCCATTATGAAAGCTCCGTTCATGCGGCCTCGAAGCTACCTGAAAAGCATTGTTGTTGCCGGGGTTTTCCTCACTGCCGGCATGGTTCTGAGAAGAAAATGAGTTTTCTCCTAAGAAACCTTGGGTTTCCAGTTCCTTGTTGGAAGCTCACCCTGCTCTGCTCTATACCTAAAGTGAAAGTCAACGTGAACCCTAGCCTCGAAGTAAGGCTCTGATTTGCCTTGCCAATGGGGAGGTGTGCAGCAGCTCCATGAGGCCTTCATCACTGTTCTGCTTTAGTTTCACGGTAGTAAGCCTTTCAAAACTCCTAGGGTCCTTGCTTCAGCACCCGTTTCCGTACCAGAATACTGAGTAGAGCAAGGAAGCTCTGGTCCTGTTAAGCAACTTCCAGCCCCGTAGGCCTTTTTGGAACACCCCAGTGTTGGCTAGAGAGAACCAACACACTGCACTCTTCCTTGGGAGAGCCAGATTACCTCAGCTCCACACAGGATTCACGAACACACTTCTAGACTGTCCTCCATGCAATGGGTGGAACCTCATTCCCCTAGCTGAACTCTATTGAGAAAAACACTCTGCTTCTAATCCCTTTTCACATTTCACACTTAGAGTCACGCATCCGCAAGGAGGTGGTCGGCTTGCATTCCAAGTACAATTTAAGCACAGTTCTTGGTGTAACACTGCAGGTCCTTTGAAGATGCAAAGGCCCCTCAGTCTCGCTCGCGCATCCTTTGTTTTGGAACTTCGCTGCACGCGGAAAACCGCATGTAGAGAAAAGTTGATTCAGGGAAAGCCCCAGTGGGTATCGTGAATCTCTTTTGACTTGTGAGCATCAACATGTACTTATGCTGCGTGTCAACCTAAAAATGGAAGACTGATGGCACAAAGCTTGTTTTCCCGTTTTGAAAGCTCCATTCATGCGGCCTCGAAGCTACCTGAAAAGCACTGTTGTTACCGTGCTTTTACTTACAGCCGGCATGGCACTTAGAAGAAAATGAGTTTTCTCGAAAGAAACCTTGTGCTTCCAGTTCCTAGTTGGAAGCTCACCCTGCTCTGCTCTATACCAAACGTGAAAGTCAATGTGAGCACTGGCCTCGAAGTAAGGCCCTGATTATGCTGGCAAAACGGGAGGCGTGCAGCAGCTCCATGAGGCCTTCATCGCTGTTCTGCTTTAGTTTCACGGTAGTAAGCTTTCCAAGACTCCTAGGGACTTTGCTTAAGCAACCGTTTCGGTACCAGAACACTGCGTAGAGACAGTAAGCTCTGGTCCTGCGTGTATGCTGCGTGTCAACCTAGAAATTGGAGACTGATGGCATAAGGCTTCTTTTCCCATTATGAAAGCTCCGTTCATGCGGCCTCGAAGCTACCTGAAAAGCATTGTTGTTGCCGGGGTTTTCCTCACTGCCGGCATGGTTCTGAGAAGAAAATGAGTTTTCTCCTGAGAAACCTAGGGTTTCCAGTTCCTTGTTGGAAGCTCACCCTGCTCTGCTCTATACCTAAAGTGAAAGTCAACGTGAGCCCAAGCTTCGAAGTAAGGCCCTGATTATCCTTGCAAAACGAGAGGCGTGCAGCAGCTCCATGAGGCCTTCACCGTTGTTCTGCTTTGGTTTCAAGGTAGTAAGCTTTTCAACACTCCTAGGGACCTTGCTTCAGCACCCGTTTCAGTACCAGAACACTGCGTAGAACCAGGAAGCTCTGCTCCTGCGTGTATGCTGCGTGTCAACCTAGAAATTAGAGACTGATGGCACAAGGCTTGTTTTCCCATTATGAAAGCTCCGTTGATGCGGCCCCGAAGCTACCTGAAAAGCACTGTTGTTACCGTGCTTTTACTTACAGCCGGCATGTCTCATAGAAGAAAATGAGTTTTCTCGAAAGAAACCTTGTGCTTCCAGTTCCTAGTTGGAAGCTCACCCTGCTCTGCTCTATACCAAAAGTGAAACTCAACGTGAGCAGTAGCCTCGAAGTACAGCCCTGCTTATCCTTGCAAAACGGGAGGCGTGCAGCAACTCCATGAGGCCTTCAAGGCTGTTCTGCTTTAGTTTAACGGTAGTAAGCTCTCCAAGACTCTTAGGGACCATGCTTCAGGACCCGTTTCGGTACCAGGACACTGCATAGAGCCAGGAAGCTCTGTTCCTGCGTTTATGCTGCTTGTCAGCCTAGAAATTGGAGACTGATGGCATAAGGCTTGTTTTCCCATTATGAAAGCTCCGTTCATGCGGCCTCAAAGCTACCTGAAAAGCATTGTTGTTGCCGGGGTTTTCCTCACTGCCGGCATGGTTCTGAGAAGAAAATGAGTTTTCTCCTAAGAAACCTTGGGTTTCCAGTTCCTTGTTGGAAGCTCACCCTGCTCTGCTCTATACCTAAAGTGAAAGTCAACGTGAACCGTAGCCTCGAAGTAAGGCTCTGATTTGCCTTGCCAATGGGGAGGTGTGCAGCAGCTCCATGAGGCCTTCATCACTGTTCTGCTTTAGTTTCACGGTAGTAAGCCTTTCAAAACTCCTAGGGTCCTTGCTTCAGCACCCGTTTCCGTACCAGAATACTGAGTAGAGCAAGGAAGCTCTGGTCCTGTTAAGCAACTTCCAGGCCCGTAGGCCTTTTTGGAACACCCCAGTGTTGGCTAGAGAGAACCAACACACTGCACTCTTCCTTGGGAGAGCCAGATTACCTCAGCTCCACACAGGATTCACGAACACACTTCTAGACTGTCCTCCATGCAATGGGTGGAACCTCATTCCCCTAGCTGAACTCTATTGAGAAAAACACTCTGCTTCTAATCCCTTTTCACATTTCACACTTCGAGTCACGCATCCGCAAGGAGGTGGTCGGCTTGCATTCCAAGTACAATTTAAGCACAGTTCTTGGTGTAACACTGCAGGTCCTTTGAAGATGCAAAGGCCCCTCAGTCTCGCTCGCACATCCTTTGTTTTGGAACTTCGCTGCACGCGGAAAACCGCATGTAGAGAAAAGTTGATTCAGGGAAAGCCCCAGTGGGTATCGTGAATCTCTTTTGACTTGTGAGCATCAACATGTACTTATGCTGCGTGTCAACCTAAAAATGGAAGACTGATGGCACAAAGCTTGTTTTCCCGTTTTGAAAGCTCCATTCATGCGGCCTCGAAGCTACCTGAAAAGCACTGTTGTTACCGTGCTTTTACTTACAGCCGGCATGGCACATAGAAGAAAATGAGTTTTCTCGAAAGAAACCTTGTGCTTCCAGTTCCTAGTTGGAAGCTCACCCTGCTCTGCTCTATACCAAACGTGAAAGTCAATGTGAGCACTAGCCTCGAAGTAAGGCCCTGATTATGCTGGCAAAACGGGAGGCGTGCAGCAGCTCCATGAGGCCTTCATCGCTGTTCTGCTTTAGTTTCACGGTAGTAAGCTTTCCAAGACTCCTAGGGACTTTGCTTAAGCAACCGTTTCGGTACCAGAACACTGCGTAGAGACAGTAAGCTCTGGTCCTGCGTGTATGCTGCGTGTCAACCTAGAAATTGGAGACTGATGGCATAAGGCTTCTTTTCCCATTATGAAAGCTCCGTTCATGCGGCCTCGAAGCTACCTGAAAAGCATTGTTGTTGCCGGGGTTTTCCTCACTGCCGGCATGGTTCTGAGAAGAAAATGAGTTTTCTCCTGAGAAACCTAGGGTTTCCAGTTCCTTGTTGGAAGCTCACCCTGCTCTGCTCTATACCTAAAGTGAAAGTCAACGTGAGCCCAAGCTTCGAAGTAAGGCCCTGATTATCCTTGCAAAACGAGAGGCGTGCAGCAGCTCCATGAGGCCTTCATCGTTGTTCTGCTTTGGTTTCAAGGTAGTAAGCTTTTCAACACTCCTAGGGACCTTGCTTCAGCACCCGTTTCAGTACCAGAACACTGCGTAGAACCAGGAAGCTCTGCTCCTGCATGTATGCTGCGTGTCAACCTAGAAATTAGAGACTGATGGCACAAGGCTTGTTTTCCCATTATGAAAGCTCCGTTGATGCGGCCCCGAAGCTACCTGAAAAGCACTGTTGTTACCGTGCTTTTACTTACAGCCGGCATGTCTCATAGAAGAAAATGAGTTTTCTCGAAAGAAACCTTGTGCTTCCAGTTCCTAGTTGGAAGCTCACCCTGCTCTGCTCTATACCAAACGTGAAAGTCAATGTGAGCACTAGCCTCGAAGTAAGGCCCTGATTATGCTGGCAAAACGGGAGGCGTGCAGCAGCTCCATGAGGCCTTCATCGTTGTTCCGCTTTAGTTTCAAGGTAGTAAGCTTTTCAACACTCCTAGGGGACTTGCTTCAGCACCCGTTTCAGTACCAGAACACTGCGTAGAACCAGGAAGCTCTGCTCCTGCGTGTATGCTGCGTGTCAACCTAGAAATTAGAGACTGATGGCACAAGGCTAGTTTTCCCATTATGAAAGCTCCGTTGTTGCGGCCCCGAAGCTACCTGAAAAGCACTGTTGTTACCGTGCTTTTACTTACAGCCGGCATGGTTCATAGAAGAAAATGAGTTTTCTCGAAAGAAACCTTGTGCTTCCAGTTCCTAGTTGGAAGCTCACCCTGCTCTGCTCTATACCTAAAGTGAAAGTCAACGTGAGCCCAAGCTTCGAAGTAAGGCCCTGATTATCCTTGCAAAACGAGAGGCGTGCAGCAGCTCCATGAGGCCTTCATCGTTGTTCTGCTTTGGTTTCAAGGTAGTAAGCTTTTCAACACTCCTAGGGACCTTGCTTCAGCACCCGTTTCAGTACCAGAACACTGCGTAGAACCAGGAAGCTCTGCTCCTGCGTGTATGCTGCGTGTTAACCTAGAAATTAGAGACTGATGGCACAAGGCTTGTTTTCCCATTATGAAAGCTCCGTTGATGCGGCCCCGAAGCTACCTGAAAAGCACTGTTGTTACCGTGCTTTTACTTACAGCCGGCATGTCTCATAGAAGAAAATGAGTTTTCTCGAAAGAAACCTTGTGCTTCCAGTTCCTAGTTGGAAGCTCACCCTGCTCTGCTCTATACCAAAAGTGAAACTCAACGTGAGCAGTAGCCTCGAAGTACAGCCCTGCTTATCCTTGCAAAACGGGAGGCGTGCAGCAACTCCATGAGGCCTTCAAGGCTGTTCTGCTTTAGTTTAACGGTAGTAAGCTCTCCAAGACTCTTAGGGACCATGCTTCAGGACCCGTTTCGGTACCAGGACACTGCATAGAGCCAGGAAGCTCTGTTCCTGCGTTTATGCTGCTTGTCAGCCTAGAAATTGGAGAGTGATGGCATAAGGCTTGTTTTCCCATTATGAAAGCTCCGTTCATGCGGCCTCGAAGCTACCTGAAAAGCATTGTTGTTGCCGGGGTTTTCCTCACTGCCGGCATGGTTCTGAGAAGAAAATGAGTTTTCTCCTAAGAAACCTTGGGTTTCCAGTTCCTTGTTGGAAGCTCACCCTGCTCTGCTCTATACCTAAAGTGAAAGTCAACGTGAACCCTAGCCTCGAAGTAAGGCTCTGATTTGCCTTGCCAATGGGGAGGTGTGCAGCAGCTCCATGAGGCCTTCATCACTGTTCTGCTTTAGTTTCACGGTAGTAAGCCTTTCAAAACTCCTAGGGTCCTTGCTTCAGCACCCGTTTCCGTACCAGAATACTGAGTAGAGCAAGGAAGCTCTGGTCCTGTTAAGCAACTTCCAGCCCCGTAGGCCTTTTTGGAACACCCCAGTGTTGGCTAGAGAGAACCAACACACTGCACTCTTCCTTGGGAGAGCCAGATTACCTCAGCTCCACACAGGATTCACGAACACACTTCTAGACTGTCCTCCATGCAATGGGTGGAACCTCATTCCCCTAGCTGAACTCTATTGAGAAAAACACTCTGCTTCTAATCCCTTTTCACATTTCACACTTAGAGTCACACATCCGCAAGGAGGTGGTCGGCTTGCATTCCAAGTACAATTTAAGCACAGTTCTTGGTGTAACACTGCAGGTCCTTTGAAGATGCAAAGGCCCCTCAGTCTCGCTCGCGCATCCTTTGTTTTGGAACTTCGCTGCACGCGGAAAACCGCATGTAGAGAAAAGTTGATTCAGGGAAAGCCCCAGTGGATATCGTGAATCTCTTTTGACTTGTGAGCATCAACATGTACTTATGCTACGTGTCAACCTAAAAATGGAAGACTGATGGCACAAAGCTTGTTTTCCCATTTTGAAAGCTCCATTCATGCGGCCTCGAAGCTACCTGAAAAGCACTGTTGTTACCGTGCTTTTACTTACAGCCGGCATGGCACATAGAAGAAAATGAGTTTTCTCGAAAGAAACCTTGTGCTTCCAGTTCCTAGTTGGAAGCTCACCCTGCTCTGCTCTATACCAAACGTGAAAGTCAATGTGAGCACTAGCCTCGAAGTAAGGCCCTGATTATGCTGGCAAAACGGGAGGCGTGCAGCAGCTCCATGAGGCCTTCATCGCTGTTCTGCTTTAGTTTCACGGTAGTAAGCTTTCCAAGACTCCTAGGGACTTTGCTTAAGCAACCGTTTCGGTACCAGAACACTGCGTAGAGACAGTAAGCTCTGGTCCTGCGTGTATGCTGCGTGTCAACCTAGAAATTGGAGACTGATGGCATAAGGCTTCTTTTCCCATTATGAAAGCTCCGTTCATGCGGCCTCGAAGCTACCTGAAAAGCATTGTTGTTGCCGGGGTTTTCCTCACTGCCGGCATGGTTCTGAGAAGAAAATGAGTTTTCTCCTAAGAAACCTTGGGTATCCAGTTCCTTGTTGGAAGCTCACCCTGCTCTGCTCTATACCTAAAGTGAAAGTCAACGTGAGCCCAAGCTTCGAAGTAAGGCCCTGATTATCCTTGCAAAACGAGAGGCGTGTAGCTGCTCCATGAGGCCTTCATCGTTGTTCTGCTTTAGTTGCAAGGTAGTAAGCTTTTAAACACTCCTAGGGGCATTGCATCAGCACCCGTTTCAGTACCAGAACACTGCGTAGAACCAGGAAGCTCTGCTCCTGCGTGTATGCTGCGTGTCAACCTAGAAATTAGAGACTGATGGCACAAGGCTAGTTTTCCCATTATGAAAGCTCCGTTGTTGCGGCCCCGAAGCTACCTGAAAAGCACTGTTGTTACCGTGCTTTTACTTACAGCCGGCATGGTTCATAGAAGAAAATGAGTTTTCTCGAAAGAAACCTTGTGCTTCCAGTTCCTAGTTGGAAGCTCACCCTGCTCTGCTCTATACCTAAAGTGAAAGTCAACGTGAGCCCAAGCTTCGAAGTAAGGCCCTGATTATCCTTGCAAAACGAGAGGCGTGCAGCAGCTCCATGAGGCCTTCATCGTTGTTCTGCTTTGGTTTCAAGGTAGTAAGCTTTTCAACACTCCTAGGGACCTTGCTTCAGCACCCGTTTCAGTACCAGAACACTGCGTAGAACCAGGAAGCTCTGCTCCTGCGTGTATGCTGCGTGTCAACCTAGAAATTAGAGACTGATGGCACAAGGCTTGTTTTCCCATTATGAAAGCTCCGTTGATGCGGCCCCGAAGCTACCTGAAAAGCACTGTTGTTACCGTGCTTTTACTTACAGCCGGCATGTCTCATAGAAGAAAATGAGTTTTCTCGAAAGAAACCTTGTGCTTCCAGTTCCTAGTTGGAAGCTCACCCTGCTCTGCTCTATACCAAAAGTGAAACTCAACGTGAGCAGTAGCCTCGAAGTACAGCCCTGCTTATCCTTGCCAAACGGGAGGCGTGCAGCAACTCCATGAGGCCTTCAAGGCTGTTCTGCTTTAGTTTAACGGTAGTAAGCTCTCCAAGACTCTTAGGGACCATGCTTCAGGACCCGTTTCGGTACCAGGACACTGCATAGAGCCAGGAAGCTCTGTTCCTGCGTTTATGCTGCTTGTCAGCCTAGAAATTGGAGACTGATGGCATAAGGCTTGTTTTCCCATTATGAAAGCTCCGTTCATGCGGCCTCGAAGCTACCTGAAAAGCATTGTTGTTGCCGGGGTTTTCCTCACTGCCGGCATGGTTCTGAGAAGAAAATGAGTTTTCTCCTAAGAAACCTTGGGTTTCCAGTTCCTTGTTGGAAGCTCACCCTGCTCTGCTCTATACCTAAAGTGAAAGTCAACGTGAAACGTAGCCTCGAAGTAAGGCTCTGATTTGCCTTGCCAATGGGGAGGTGTGCAGCAGCTCCATGAGGCCTTCATCACTGTTCTGCTTTAGTTTCACGGTAGTAAGCCTTTCAAAACTCCTAGGGTCCTTGCTTCAGCACCCGTTTCCGTACCAGAATACTGAGTAGAGCAAGGAAGCTCTGGTCCTGTTAAGCAACTTCCAGCCCCGTAGGCCTTTTTGGAACACCCCAGTGTTGGCTAGAGAGAACCAACACACTGCACTCTTCCTTGGGAGAGCCAGATTACCTCAGCTCCACACAGGATTCACGAACACACTTCTAGACTGTCCTCCATGCAATGGGTGGAACCTCATTCCCCTAGCTGAACTCTATTGAGAAAAACACTCTGCTTCTAATCCCTTTTCACATTTCACACTTAGAGTCACGCATCCGCAAGGAGGTGGTCGGCTTGCATTCCAAGTACAATTTAAGCACAGTTCTTGGTGTAACACTGCAGGTCCTTTGAAGATGCAAAGGCCCCTCAGTCTCGCTCGCGCATCCTTTGTTTTGGAACTTCGCTGCACGCGGAAAACCGCATGTAGAGAAAAGTTGATTCAGGGAAAGCCCCAGTGGGTATCGTGAATCTCTTTTGACTTGTGAGCATCAACATGTACTTATGCTGCGTGTCAACCTAAAAATGGAAGACTGATGGCACAAAGCTTGTTTTCCCGTTTTGAAAGCTCCATTCATGCGGCCTCGAAGCTACCTGAAAAGCACTGTTGTTACCGTGCTTTTACTTACAGCCGGCATGGCACATAGAAGAAAATGAGTTTTCTCGAAAGAAACCTTGTGCTTCCAGTTCCTAGTTGGAAGCTCACCCTGCTCTGCTCTATACCAAACGTGAAAGTCAATGTGAGCACTAGCCTCGAAGTAAGGCCCTGATTATGCTGGCAAAACGGGAGGCGTGCAGCAGCTCCATGAGGCCTTCATCGTTGTTCCGCTTTAGTTTCAAGGTAGTAAGCTTTTCAACACTCCTAGGGACCTTGCTTCAGCACCCGTTTCAGTACCAGAACACTGCGTAGAACCAGGAAGCTCTGCTCCTGCGTGTATGCTGCGTGTTAACCTAGAAATTAGAGACTGATGGCACAAGGCTTGTTTTCCCATTATGAAAGCTCCGTTGATGCGGCCCCGAAGCTACCTGAAAAGCACTGTTGTTACCGTGCTTTTACTTACAGCCGGCATGTCTCATAGAAGAAAATGAGTTTTCTCGAAAGAAACCTTGTGCTTCCAGTTCCTAGTTGGAAGCTCACCCTGCTCTGCTCTATACCAAAAGTGAAACTCAACGTGAGCAGTAGCCTCGAAGTACAGCCCTGCTTATCCTTGCAAAACGGGAGGCGTGCAGCAACTCCATGAGGCCTTCAAGGCTGTTCTGCTTTAGTTTAACGGTAGTAAGCTCTCCAAGACTCTTAGGGACCATGCTTCAGGACCCGTTTCGGTACCAGGACACTGCATAGAGCCAGGAAGCTCTGTTCCTGCGTTTATGCTGCTTGTCAGCCTAGAAATTGGAGAGTGATGGCATAAGGCTTGTTTTCCCATTATGAAAGCTCCGTTCATGCGGCCTCGAAGCTACCTGAAAAGCATTGTTGTTGCCGGGGTTTTCCTCACTGCCGGCATGGTTCTGAGAAGAAAATGAGTTTTCTCCTAAGAAACCTTGGGTTTCCAGTTCCTTGTTGGAAGCTCACCCTGCTCTGCTCTATACCTAAAGTGAAAGTCAACGTGAACCCTAGCCTCGAAGTAAGGCTCTGATTTGCCTTGCCAATGGGGAGGTGTGCAGCAGCTCCATGAGGCCTTCATCACTGTTCTGCTTTAGTTTCACGGTAGTAAGCCTTTCAAAACTCCTAGGGTCCTTGCTTCAGCACCCGTTTCCGTACCAGAATACTGAGTAGAGCAAGGAAGCTCTGGTCCTGTTAAGCAACTTCCAGCCCCGTAGGCCTTTTTGGAACACCCCAGTGTTGGCTAGAGAGAACCAACACACTGCACTCTTCCTTGGGAGAGCCAGATTACCTCAGCTCCACACAGGATTCACGAACACACTTCTAGACTGTCCTCCATGCAATGGGTGGAACCTCATTCCCCTAGCTGAACTCTATTGAGAAAAACACTCTGCTTCTAATCCCTTTTCACATTTCACACTTAGAGTCACACATCCGCAAGGAGGTGGTCGGCTTGCATTCCAAGTACAATTTAAGCACAGTTCTTGGTGTAACACTGCAGGTCCTTTGAAGATGCAAAGGCCCCTCAGTCTCGCTCGCGCATCCTTTGTTTTGGAACTTCGCTGCACGCGGAAAACCGCATGTAGAGAAAAGTTGATTCAGGGAAAGCCCCAGTGGATATCGTGAATCTCTTTTGACTTGTGAGCATCAACATGTACTTATGCTACGTGTCAACCTAAAAATGGAAGACTGATGGCACAAAGCTTGTTTTCCCATTTTGAAAGCTCCATTCATGCGGCCTCGAAGCTACCTGAAAAGCACTGTTGTTACCGTGCTTTTACTTACAGCCGGCATGGCACATAGAAGAAAATGAGTTTTCTCGAAAGAAACCTTGTGCTTCCAGTTCCTAGTTGGAAGCTCACCCTGCTCTGCTCTATACCAAACGTGAAAGTCAATGTGAGCACTAGCCTCGAAGTAAGGCCCTGATTATGCTGGCAAAACGGGAGGCGTGCAGCAGCTCCATGAGGCCTTCATCGCTGTTCTGCTTTAGTTTCACGGTAGTAAGCTTTCCAAGACTCCTAGGGACTTTGCTTAAGCAACCGTTTCGGTACCAGAACACTGCGTAGAGACAGTAAGCTCTGGTCCTGCGTGTATGCTGCGTGTCAACCTAGAAATTGGAGACTGATGGCATAAGGCTTCTTTTCCCATTATGAAAGCTCCGTTCATGCGGCCTCGAAGCTACCTGAAAAGCATTGTTGTTGCCGGGGTTTTCCTCACTGCCGGCATGGTTCTGAGAAGAAAATGAGTTTTCTCCTAAGAAACCTTGGGTATCCAGTTCCTTGTTGGAAGCTCACCCTGCTCTGCTCTATACCTAAAGTGAAAGTCAACGTGAGCCCAAGCTTCGAAGTAAGGCCCTGATTATCCTTGCAAAACGAGAGGCGTGTAGCTGCTCCATGAGGCCTTCATCGTTGTTCTGCTTTAGTTGCAAGGTAGTAAGCTTTTAAACACTCCTAGGGGCATTGCATCAGCACCCGTTTCAGTACCAGAACACTGCGTAGAACCAGGAAGCTCTGCTCCTGCGTGTATGCTGCGTGTCAACCTAGAAATTAGAGACTGATGGCACAAGGCTAGTTTTCCCATTATGAAAGCTCCGTTGTTGCGGCCCCGAAGCTACCTGAAAAGCACTGTTGTTACCGTGCTTTTACTTACAGCCGGCATGGTTCATAGAAGAAAATGAGTTTTCTCGAAAGAAACCTTGTGCTTCCAGTTCCTAGTTGGAAGCTCACCCTGCTCTGCTCTATACCTAAAGTGAAAGTCAACGTGAGCCCAAGCTTCGAAGTAAGGCCCTGATTATCCTTGCAAAACGAGAGGCGTGCAGCAGCTCCATGAGGCCTTCATCGTTGTTCTGCTTTGGTTTCAAGGTAGTAAGCTTTTCAACACTCCTAGGGACCTTGCTTCAGCACCCGTTTCAGTACCAGAACACTGCGTAGAACCAGGAAGCTCTGCTCCTGCGTGTATGCTGCGTGTCAACCTAGAAATTAGAGACTGATGGCACAAGGCTTGTTTTCCCATTATGAAAGCTCCGTTGATGCGGCCCCGAAGCTACCTGAAAAGCACTGTTGTTACCGTGCTTTTACTTACAGCCGGCATGTCTCATAGAAGAAAATGAGTTTTCTCGAAAGAAACCTTGTGCTTCCAGTTCCTAGTTGGAAGCTCACCCTGCTCTGCTCTATACCAAAAGTGAAACTCAACGTGAGCAGTAGCCTCGAAGTACAGCCCTGCTTATCCTTGCCAAACGGGAGGCGTGCAGCAACTCCATGAGGCCTTCAAGGCTGTTCTGCTTTAGTTTAACGGTAGTAAGCTCTCCAAGACTCTTAGGGACCATGCTTCAGGACCCGTTTCGGTACCAGGACACTGCATAGAGCCAGGAAGCTCTGTTCCTGCGTTTATGCTGCTTGTCAGCCTAGAAATTGGAGACTGATGGCATAAGGCTTGTTTTCCCATTATGAAAGCTCCGTTCATGCGGCCTCGAAGCTACCTGAAAAGCATTGTTGTTGCCGGGGTTTTCCTCACTGCCGGCATGGTTCTGAGAAGAAAATGAGTTTTCTCCTAAGAAACCTTGGGTTTCCAGTTCCTTGTTGGAAGCTCACCCTGCTCTGCTCTATACCTAAAGTGAAAGTCAACGTGAAACGTAGCCTCGAAGTAAGGCTCTGATTTGCCTTGCCAATGGGGAGGTGTGCAGCAGCTCCATGAGGCCTTCATCACTGTTCTGCTTTAGTTTCACGGTAGTAAGCCTTTCAAAACTCCTAGGGTCCTTGCTTCAGCACCCGTTTCCGTACCAGAATACTGAGTAGAGCAAGGAAGCTCTGGTCCTGTTAAGCAACTTCCAGCCCCGTAGGCCTTTTTGGAACACCCCAGTGTTGGCTAGAGAGAACCAACACACTGCACTCTTCCTTGGGAGAGCCAGATTACCTCAGCTCCACACAGGATTCACGAACACACTTCTAGACTGTCCTCCATGCAATGGGTGGAACCTCATTCCCCTAGCTGAACTCTATTGAGAAAAACACTCTGCTTCTAATCCCTTTTCACATTTCACACTTAGAGTCACGCATCCGCAAGGAGGTGGTCGGCTTGCATTCCAAGTACAATTTAAGCACAGTTCTTGGTGTAACACTGCAGGTCCTTTGAAGATGCAAAGGCCCCTCAGTCTCGCTCGCGCATCCTTTGTTTTGGAACTTCGCTGCACGCGGAAAACCGCATGTAGAGAAAAGTTGATTCAGGGAAAGCCCCAGTGGGTATCGTGAATCTCTTTTGACTTGTGAGCATCAACATGTACTTATGCTGCGTGTCAACCTAAAAATGGAAGACTGATGGCACAAAGCTTGTTTTCCCGTTTTGAAAGCTCCATTCATGCGGCCTCGAAGCTACCTGAAAAGCACTGTTGTTACCGTGCTTTTACTTACAGCCGGCATGGCACATAGAAGAAAATGAGTTTTCTCGAAAGAAACCTTGTGCTTCCAGTTCCTAGTTGGAAGCTCACCCTGCTCTGCTCTATACCAAACGTGAAAGTCAATGTGAGCACTAGCCTCGAAGTAAGGCCCTGATTATGCTGGCAAAACGGGAGGCGTGCAGCAGCTCCATGAGGCCTTCATCGTTGTTCCGCTTTAGTTTCAAGGTAGTAAGCTTTTCAACACTCCTAGGGGACTTGCTTCAGCACCCGTTTCAGTACCAGAACACTGCGTAGAACCAGGAAGCTCTGCTCCTGCGTGTATGCTGCGTGTCAACCTAGAAATTAGAGACTGATGGCACAAGGCTAGTTTTCCCATTATGAAAGCTCCGTTGTTGCGGCCCCGAAGCTACCTGAAAAGCACTGTTGTTACCGTGCTTTTACTTACAGCCGGCATGGTTCATAGAAGAAAATGAGTTTTCTCGAAAGAAACCTTGTGCTTCCAGTTCCTAGTTGGAAGCTCACCCTGCTCTGCTCTATACCTAAAGTGAAAGTCAACGTCAGCCCAAGCTTCGAAGTAAGGCCCTGATTATCCTTGCAAAACGAGAGGCGTGCAGCAGCTCCATGAGGCCTTCATCGTTGTTCTGCTTTGGTTTCAAGGTAGTAAGCTTTTCAACACTCCTAGGGACCTTGCTTCAGCACCCGTTTCAGTACCAGAACACTGCGTAGAACCAGGAAGCTCTGCTCCTGCGTGTATGCTGCGTGTCAACCTAGAAATTAGAGACTGATGGCACAAGGCTAGTTTTCCCATTATGAAAGCTCCGTTGATGCGGCCCCGAAGCTACCTGAAAAGCACTGTTGTTACCGTGCTTTTACTTACAGCCGGCATGTCTCATAGAAGAAAATGAGTTTTCTCGAAAGAAACCTTGTGCTTCCAGTTCCTAGTTGGAAGCTCACCCTGCTCTGCTCTATACCTAAAGTGAAAGTCAACGTGAGCAGTAGCCTCGAAGTACAGCCCTGCTTATCCTTGCAAAACGGGAGGCGTGCAGCAACTCCATGAGGCCTTCAAGGCTGTTCTGCTTTAGTTTAACGGTAGTAAGCTCTCCAAGACTCTTAGGGACCATGCTTCAGGACCCGTTTCGGTACCAGGACACTGCATAGAGCCAGGAAGCTCTGTTCCTGCGTTTATGCTGCTTGTCAGCCTAGAAATTGGAGACTGATGGCATAAGGCTTGTTTTCCCATTATGAAAGCTCCGTTCATGCGGCCTCGAAGCTACCTGAAAAGCATTGTTGTTGCCGGGGTTTTCCTCACTGCCGGCATGGTTCTGAGAAGAAAATGAGTTTTCTCCTAAGAAACCTTGGGTTTCCAGTTCCTTGTTGGAAGCTCACCCTGCTCTGCTCTATACCTAAAGTGAAAGTCAACGTGAACCCTAGCCTCGAAGTAAGGCTCTGATTTGCCTTGCCAATGGGGAGGTGTGCAGCAGCTCCATGAGGCCTTCATCACTGTTCTGCTTTAGTTTCACGGTAGTAAGCCTTTCAAAACTCCTAGGGTCCTTGCTTCAGCACCCGTTTCCGTACCAGAATACTGAGTAGAGCAAGGAAGCTCTAGGCCTGTTAAGCAACTTCCAGCCCCGTAGGCCTTTTTGGAACACCCCAGTGTTGGCTAGAGAGAACCAACACACTGCACTCTTCCTTGGGAGAGCCAGATTACCTCAGCTCCACACAGGATTCACGAACACACTTCTAGACTGTCCTCCATGCAATGGGTGGAACCTCATTCCCCTAGCTGAACTCTATTGAGAAAAACACTCTGCTTCTAATCCCTTTTCACATTTCACACTTAGAGTCACGCATCCGCAAGGAGGTGGTCGGCTTGCATTCCAAGTACAATTTAAGCACAGTTCTTGGTGTAACACTGCAGGTCCTTTGAAGATGCAAAGGCCCCTCAGTCTCGCTCGCGCATCCTTTGTTTTGGAACTTCGCTGCACGCGGAAAACCGCATGTAGAGAAAAGTTGATTCAGGGAAAGCCCCAGTGGGTATCGTGAATCTCTTTTGACTTGTGAGCATCAACATGTACTTATGCTGCGTGTCAACCTAAAAATGGAAGACTGATGGCACAAAGCTTGTTTTCCCGTTTTGAAAGCTCCATTCATGCGGCCTCGAAGCTACCTGAAAAGCACTGTTGTTACCGTGCTTTTACTTACAGCCGGCATGGCACATAGAAGAAAATGAGTTTTCTCGAAAGAAACCTTGTGCTTCCAGTTCCTAGTTGGAAGCTCACCCTGCTCTGCTCTATACCAAACGTGAAAGTCAATGTGAGCACTAGCCTCGAAGTAAGGCCCTGATTATGCTGGCAAAACGGGAGGCGTGCAGCAGCTCCATGAGGCCTTCATCGCTGTTCTGCTTTAGTTTCACGGTAGTAAGCTTTCCAAGACTCCTAGGGACTTTGCTTAAGCAACCGTTTCGGTACCAGAACACTGCGTAGAGACAGTAAGCTCTGGTCCTGCGTGTATGCTGCGTGTCAACCTAGAAATTGGAGACTGATGGCATAAGGCTTCTTTTCCCATTATGAAAGCTCCGTTCATGCGGCCTCGAAGCTACCTGAAAAGCATTGTTGTTGCCGGAGTTTTCCTCACTGCCGCCATGGTTCTGAGAAGAAAATGAGTTTTCTCCTAAGAAACCTTGGGTTTCCAGTTCCTTGTTGGAAGCTCACCCTGCTCTGCTCTATACCTAAAGTGAAAGTCAACGTGAGCCCAAGCTTCGAAGTAAGGCCCTGATTATCCTTGCAAAACGAGAGGCGTGTAGCAGCTCCATGAGGCCTTCATCGTTGTTCTGCTTTAGTTGCAAGGTAGTAAGCTTTTCAACACTCCTAGGGGCCTTGCATCAGCACCCGTTTCAGTACCAGAACACTGCGTAGAACCAGGAAGCTCTGCTCCTGCGTGTATGCTGCGTGTCAACCTAGAAATTAGAGACTGATGGCACAAGGCTTCTTTTCCCGTTTTGAAAGCTCCATTCATGCGGCCTCGAAGCTAACTGAAAAGCACTGTTGTTACCGTGCTTTTACTTACAGCCGGCATGGCACATAGAAGAAAATGAGTTTTCTCGAAAGAAACCTTGTGCTTCCAGTTCCTAGTTGGAAGCTCACCCTGCTCTGCTCTATACCAAACGTGAAAGTCAATGTGAGCACTAGCCTCGAAGTAAGGCCCTGATTATGCTGGCAAAACGGGAGGTGTGCAGCAGCTCCATGAGGCCTTCATCACTGTTCTGCTTTAGTTTCACGGTAGTAAGCTTTCCAAGACTCCTAGGGACTTTGCTTAAGCAACCGTTTCGGTACCAGAACACTGCGTAGAGACAGTAAGCTCTGGTCCTGCGTGTATGCTGCGTGTCAACCTAGAAATTGGAGACTGATGGCATAAGGCTTCTTTTCCCATTATGAAAGCTCCGTTCATGCGGCCTCGAAGCTACCTGAAAAGCATTGTTGTTGCCGGGGTTTTCCTCACTGCCGGCATGGTTCTGAGAAGAAAATGAGTTTTCTCCTGAGAAACCTAGGGTTTCCAGTTCCTAGTTGGAAGCTCACCCTGCTCTGCTCTATACCTAAAGTGAAAGTCAACGTGAGCCCAAGCTTCGAAGTCAGGCCCTGATTATCCTTGCAAAACGAGAGGCGTGCAGCAGCTCCATGAGGCCTTCATCGTTGTTCTGCTTTGGTTTCAAGGTAGTAAGCTTTTCAACACTCCTAGGGACCTTGCTTCAGCACCCGTTTCAGTACCAGAACACTGCGTAGAACCAGGAAGCTCTGCTCCTGCGTGTATGCTGCGTGTCAACCTAGAAATTAGAGACTGATGGCACAAGGCTTGTTTTCCCATTATGAAAGCTCCGTTGATGCGGCCCCGAAGCTACCTGAAAAGCACTGTTGTTACCGTGCTTTTACTTACAGCCGGCATGTCTCATAGAAGAAAATGAGTTTTTTCGAAAGAAACCTTGTGCTTCCAGTTCCTAGTTGGAAGCTCACCCTGCTCTGCTCTATACCAAAAGTGAAACTCAACGTGAGCAGTAGCCTCGAACTACAGCCCTGCTTATCCTTGCAAAACGGGAGGTGTGCAGCAACTCCATGAGGCCTTCAAGGCTGTTCTGCTTTAGTTTAACGGTAGTAAGCTCTCCAAGACTCTTAGGGACCATGCTTCAGGACCCGTTTCGGTACCAGGACACTGCATAGAGCCAGGAAGCTCTGTTCCTGCGTTTATGGTGCTTGTCAGCCTAGAAATTGGAGACTGATGGCATAAGGCTTGTTTTCCCATTATGAAAGCTCCGTTCATGCGGCCTCGAAGCTACCTGAAAAGCATTGTTGTTGCCGGGGTTTTCCTCACTGCCGGCATGGTTCTGAGAAGAAAATGAGTTTTCTCCTAAGAAACCTTGGGTTTCCAGTTCCTTGTTGGAAGCTCACTCTGCTCTGCTCTATACCTAAAGTGAAAGTCAACGTGAACCCTAGCCTCGAAGTAAGGCTCTGATTTGCCTTGCCAATGGGGAGGTGTGCAGCAGCTCCATGAGGCCTTCATCACTGTTCTGCTTTAGTTTCACGGTAGTAAGCCTTTCAAAACTCCTAGGGTCCTTGCTTCAGCACCCGTTTCCGTACCAGAATACTGAGTAGAGCAAGGAAGCTCTGGTCCTGTTAAGCAACTTCCAGGCCCGTAGGCCTTTTTGGAACACCCCAGTGTTGGCTAGAGAGAACCAACACACTGCACTCTTCCTTGGGAGAGCCAGATTACCTCAGCTCCACACAGGATTCACGAACACACTTCTAGACTGTCCTCCATGCAATGGGTGGAACCTCATTCCCCTAGCTGAACTCTATTGAGAAAAACACTCTGCTTCTAATCCCTTTTCACATTTCACACTTAGAGTCACGCATCCGCAAGGAGGTGGTCGGCTTGCATTCCAAGTACAATTTAAGCACAGTTCTTGGTGTAACACTGCAGGTCCTTTGAAGATGCAAAGGCCCCTCAGTCTCGCTCGCGCATCCTTTGTTTTGGAACTTCGCTGCACGCGGAAAACCGCATGTAGAGAAAAGTTGATTCAGGGAAAGCCCCAGTGGGTATCGTGAATCTCTTTTGACTTGTGAGCATCAACATGTACTTATGCTGCGTGTCAACCTAAAAATGGAAGACTGATGGCACAAAGCTTGTTTTCCCGTTTTGAAAGCTCCATTCATGCGGCCTCGAAGCTACCTGAAAAGCACTGTTGTTACCGTGCTTTTACTTACAGCCGGCATGGCACATGGAAGAAAATGAGTTTTCTCGAAAGAAACCTTGTGCTTCCAGTTCCTAGTTGGAAGCTCACCCTGCTCTGCTCTATACCAAACGTGAAAGTCAATGTGAGCACTAGCCTCGAAGTAAGGCCCTGATTATGCTGGCAAAACGGGAGGCGTGCAGCAGCTCCATGAGGCCTTCATCGCTGTTCTGCTTTAGTTTCACGGTAGTAAGCTTTCCAAGACTCCTAGGGACTTTGCTTAAGCAACCGTTTCGGTACCAGAACACTGCGTAGAGACAGTAAGCTCTGGTCCTGCGTGTATGCTGCGTGTCAACCTAGAAATTGGAGACTGATGGCATAAGGCTTCTTTTCCCATTATGAAAGCTCCGTTCATGCGGCTTCGAAGCTACCTGAAAAGCATTGTTGTTGCCGGGGTTTTCCTCACTGCTGGCATGGTTTTGAGAAGAAAATGAGTTTTCTCCTGAGAAACCTAGGGTTTCCAGTTCCTTGTTGGAAGCTCACCCTGCTCTGCTCTATACCTAAAGTGAAAGTCAACGTGAGCCCAAGCTTCGAAGTAAGGCCCTGATTATCCTTGCAAAACGAGAGGCGTGCAGCAGCTCCATGAGGCCTTCATCGTTGTTCTGCTTTGGTTTCAAGGTAGTAAGCTTTTCAACACTCCTAGGGACCTTGCTTCAGCACCCGTTTCAGTACCAGAACACTGCGTAGAACCAGGAAGCCCTGCTCCTGCGTGTATGCTGCGTGTCAACCTAGAAATTAGAGACTGATGGCACAAGGCTTGTTTTCCCATTATGAAAGCTCCGTTGATGCGGCCCCGAAGCTACCTGAAAAGCACTGTTGTTACCGTGCTTTTACTTACAGCCGGCATGTCTCATAGAAGAAAATGAGTTTTCTCGAAAGAAACCTTGTGCTTCCAGTTCCTAGTTGGAAGCTCACCCTGCTCTGCTCTATACCAAACGTGAAAGTCAATGTGAGCACTAGCCTCGAAGTAAGGCCCTGATTATGCTGGCAAAAGGGAGGCGTGCAGCAGCTCCATGAGGCTTTCATCGTTGTTCTGCTTTGGTTTCAAGGTAGTAAGCTTTTCAACACTCCTAGGGACCTTGCTTCAGCACCCGTTTCAGTACCAGAACACTGCGTAGAACCAGGAAGCCCTGCTCCTGCGTGTATGCTGCGTGTCAACCTAGAAATTAGAGACTGATGGCACAAGGCTAGTTTTCCCATTATGAAAGCTCCGTTGTTGCGGCCCCGAAGCTACCTGAAAAGCACTGTTGTTACCGTGCTTTTACTTACAGCCGGCATGGTTCATAGGAGAAAATGAGTTTTCTCGAAAGAAACCTTGTGCTTCCAGTTCCTAGTTGGAAGCTCACCCTGCTCTGCTCTATACCTAAAGTGAAAGTCAACGTGAGCCCAAGCTTCGAAGTAAGGCCCTGATTATCCTTGCAAAACGAGAGGCGTGCAGCAGCTCCATGAGGCCTTCATCGTTGTTCTGCTTTGGTTTCAAGGTAGTAAGCTTTTCAACACTCCTAGGGACCTTGCTTCAGCACCCGTTTCAGTACCAGAACACTGCGTAGAACCAGGAAGCTCTGCTCCTGCGTGTATGCTGCGTGTCAACCTAGAAATTAGAGACTGATGGCACAAGGCTTGTTTTCCCATTATGAAAGCTCCGTTGATGCGGCCCCGAAGCTACCTGAAAAGCACTGTTGTTACCGTGCTTTTACTTACAGCCGGCATGTCTCATAGAAGAAAATGAGTTTTCTCGAAAGAAACCTTGTGCTTCCAGTTCCTAGTTGGAAGCTCACCCTGCTCTGCTCTATACCAAAAGTGAAACTCAACGTGAGCAGTAGCCTCGAAGTACAGCCCTGCTTATCCTTGCAAAACGGGAGGCGTGCAGCAACTCCATGAGGCCTTCAAGGCTGTTCTGCTTTAGTTTAACGGTAGTAAGCTCTCCAAGACTCTTAGGGACCATGCTTCAGGACCCGTTTCGGTACCAGGACACTGCATAGAGCCAGGAAGCTCTGTTCCTGCGTTTATGCTGCTTGTCAGCCTAGAAATTGGAGACTGATGGCATAAGGCTTGTTTTCCCATTATGAAAGCTCCGTTCAT
This sequence comes from Eubalaena glacialis, assembly GCF_028564815.1. Lineage (NCBI taxonomy): Eukaryota > Metazoa > Chordata > Mammalia > Artiodactyla > Balaenidae > Eubalaena > Eubalaena glacialis. The sequence continues at coordinate 28,310,288 of NC_083725.1, forward strand.
GCGGCCTCGAAGCTACCTGAAAAGCATTGTTGTTGCCGGGGTTTTCCTCACTGCCGGCATGGTTCTGAGAAGAAAATGAGTTTTCTCCTAAGAAACCTTGGGTTTCCAGTTCCTTGTTGGAAGCTCACCCTGCTCTGCTCTATACCTAAAGTGAAAGTCAACGTGAACCGTAGCCACGAAGTAAGGCTCTGATTTGCCTTGCCAATGGGGAGGTGTGCAGCAGCTCCATGAGGCCTTCATCACTGTTCTGCTTTAGTTTCACGGTAGTAAGCCTTTCAAAACTCCTAGGGTCCTTGCTTCAGCACCCGTTTCCGTACCAGAATACTGAGTAGAGCAAGGAAGCTCTGGTCCTGTTAAGCAACTTCCAGCCCCGTAGGCCTTTTTGGAACACCCCAGTGTTGGCTAGAGAGAACCAACACACTGCACTCTTCCTTGGGAGAGCCAGATTACCTCAGCTCCACACAGGATTCACGAACACACTTCTAGACTGTCCTCCATGCAATGGGTGGAACCTCATTCCCCTAGCTGAACTCTATTGAGAAAAACATTCTGCTTCTAATCCCTTTTCACATTTCACACTTAGAGTCACGCATCCGCAAGGAGGTGGTCGGCTTGCATTCCAAGTACAATTTAAGCACAGTTCTTGGTGTAACACTGCAGGTCCTTTGAAGATGCAAAGGCCCCTCAGTCTCGCTCGCGCATCCTTTGTTTTGGAACTTCGCTGCACGCGGAAAACCGCATGTAGAGAAAAGTTGATTCAGGGAAAGCCCCAGTGGGTATCGTGAATCTCTTTTGAATTGTGAGCATCAACATGTACGTATGCTGCGTGTCAACCTAAAAATGGAAGACTGATGGCACAAAGCTTGTTTTCCCGTTTTGAAAGCTCCATTCATGCGGCCTCGAAGCTACCTGAAAAGCACTGTTGTTACCGTGCTTTTACTTACAGCCGGCATGGCACATGGAAGAAAATGAGTTTTCTCGAAAGAAACCTTGTGCTTCCAGTTCCTAGTTGGAAGCTCACCCTGCTCTGCTCTATACCAAACGTGAAAGTCAATGTGAGCACTAGCCTCGAAGTAAGGCCCTGATTATGCTGGCAAAACGGGAGGTGTGCAGCAGCTCCATGAGGCCTTCATCGCTGTTCTGCTTTAGTTTCACGGTAGTAGCTTTCCAACATTCCTAGGGACTTTGCTTAAGCAACCGTTTCGGTACCAGAACACTGCGTAGAGACAGTAAGCTCTGGTCCTGCGTGTATGCTGCGTGTCAACCTAGAAATTGGAGACTGATGGCATAAGGCTTCTTTTCCCATTATGAAAGCTCCGTTCATGCGGCCTCGAAGCTACCTGAAAAGCATTGTTGTTGCCGGGGTTTTCCTCACTGCCGGCATGGTTCTGAGAAGAAAATGAGTTTTCTCCTGAGAAACCTTGGGTTTCCAGTTCCTTGTTGGAAGCTCACCCTGCTCTGCTCTATACCTAAAGTGAAAGTCAACGTGAGCCCAAGCTTCGAAGTAAGGCCCTGATTATCCTTGCAAAACGAGAGGCGTGCAGCAGCTCCATGAGGCCTTCATCGTTGTTCTGCTTTGGTTTCAAGGTAGTAAGCTTTTCAACACTCCTAGGGACCTTGCTTTAGCACCCGTTTCAGTACCAGAACACTGCGTAGAACCAGGAAGCTCTGCTCCTGCGTGTATGCTGCGTGTCAACCTAGAAATTAGAGACTGATGGCACAAGGCTTGTTTTCCCATTATGAAAGCTCCGTTGATGCGGCCCCGAAGCTACCTGAAAAGCACTGTTGTTACCGTGCTTTTACTTACAGCCGGCATGTCTCATAGAAGAAAATGAGTTTTCTCGAAAGAAACCTTGTGCTTCCAGTTCCTAGTTGGAAGCTCACCCTGCTCTGCTCTATACCAAAAGTGAAACTCAACGTGAGCAGTAGCCTCGAAGTACAGCCCTGCTTATCCTTGCAAAACGGGAGGCGAGCAGCAACTCCATGAGGCCTTCAAGGCTGTTCTGCTTTAGTTTAACGGTAGTAAGCTCTCCAAGACTCTTAGGGACCATGCTTCAGGACCCGTTTCGGTACCAGGACACTGCATAGAGCCAGGAAGCTCTGTTCCTGCGTTTATGCTGCTTGTCAGCCTAGAAATTGGAGACTGATGGCATAAGGCTTGTTTTCCCATTATGAAAGCTCCGTTCATGCGGCCTCGAAGCTACCTGAAAAGCATTGTTGTTGCCGGGGTTTTCCTCACTGCCGGCATGGTTCTGAGAAGAAAATGAGTTTTCTCCTAAGAAACCTTGGGTTTCCAGTTCCTTGTTGGAAGCTCACTCTGCTCTGCTCTATACCTAAAGTGAAAGTCAACGTGAACCCTAGCCTCGAAGTAAGGCTCTGATTTGCCTTGCCAATGGGGAGGTGTGCAGCAGCTCCATGAGGCCTTCATCACTGTTCTGCTTTAGTTTCACGGTAGTAAGCCTTTCAAAACTCCTAGGGTCCTTGCTTCAGCACCCGTTTCCGTACCAGAATACTGAGTAGAGCAAGGAAGCTCTGGTCCTGTTAAGCAACTTCCAGGCCCGTAGGCCTTTTTGGAACACCCCAGTGTTGGCTAGAGAGAACCAACACACTGCACTCTTCCTTGGGAGAGCCAGATTACCTCAGCTCCACACAGGATTCACGAACACACTTCTAGACTGTCCTCCATGCAATGGGTGGAACCTCATTCCCCTAGCTGAACTCTATTGAGAAAAACACTCTGCTTCTAATCCCTTTTCACATTTCACACTTAGAGTCACGCATCCGCAAGGAGGTGGTCGGCTTGCATTCCAAGTACAATTTAAGCACAGTTCTTGGTGTAACACTGCAGGTCCTTTGAAGATGCAAAGGCCCCTCAGTCTCGCTCGCGCATCCTTTGTTTTGGAACTTCGCTGCACGCGGAAAACCGCATGTAGAGAAAAGTTGATTCAGGGAAAGCCCCAGTGGGTATCGTGAATCTCTTTTGACTTGTGAGCATCAACATGTACTTATGCTGCGTGTCAACCTAAAAATGGAAGACTGATGGCACAAAGCTTGTTTTCCCGTTTTGAAAGCTCCATTCATGCGGCCTCGAAGCTACCTGAAAAGCACTGTTGTTACCGTGCTTTTACTTACAGCCGGCATGGCACATAGAAGAAAATGAGTTTTCTCGAAAGAAACCTTGTGCTTCCAGTTCCTAGTTGGAAGCTCACCCTGCTCTGCTCTATACCAAACGTGAAAGTCAATGTGAGCACTAGCCTCGAAGTAAGGCCCTGATTATGCTGGCAAAACGGGAGGCGTGCAGCAGCTCCATGAGGCCTTCATCGCTGTTCTGCTTTAGTTTCACGGTAGTAAGCTTTCCAAGACTCCTAGGGACTTTGCTTAAGCAACCGTTTCGGTACCAGAACACTGCGTAGAGACAGTAAGCTCTGGTCCTGCGTGTATGCTGCGTGTCAACCTAGAAATTGGAGACTGATGGCATAAGGCTTCTTTTCCCATTATGAAAGCTCCGTTCATGCGGCTTCGAAGCTACCTGAAAAGCATTGTTGTTGCCGGGGTTTTCCTCACTGCTGGCATGGTTTTGAGAAGAAAATGAGTTTTCTCCTGAGAAACCTAGGGTTTCCAGTTCCTTGTTGGAAGCTCACCCTGCTCTGCTCTATACCTAAAGTGAAAGTCAACGTGAGCCCAAGCTTCGAAGTAAGGCCCTGATTATCCTTGCAAAACGAGAGGCGTGCAGCAGCTCCATGAGGCCTTCATCGTTGTTCTGCTTTGGTTTCAAGGTAGTAAGCTTTTCAACACTCCTAGGGACCTTGCTTCAGCACCCGTTTCAGTACCAGAACACTGCGTAGAACCAGGAAGCCCTGCTCCTGCGTGTATGCTGCGTGTCAACCTAGAAATTAGAGACTGATGGCACAAGGCTTGTTTTCCCATTATGAAAGCTCCGTTGATGCGGCCCCGAAGCTACCTGAAAAGCACTGTTGTTACCGTGCTTTTACTTACAGCCGGCATGTCTCATAGAAGAAAATGAGTTTTCTCGAAAGAAACCTTGTGCTTCCAGTTCCTAGTTGGAAGCTCACCCTGCTCTGCTCTATACCAAACGTGAAAGTCAATGTGAGCACTAACCTCGAAGTAAGGCCCTGATTATGCTGGCAAAACGGGAGGCGTGCAGCAGCTCCATGAGGCCTTCATCGTTGTTCTGCTTTGGTTTCAAGGTAGTAAGCTTTTCAACACTCCTAGGGACCTTGCTTCAGCACCCGTTTCAGTACCAGAACACTGCGTAGAACCAGGAAGCCCTGCTCCTGCGTGTATGCTGCGTGTCAACCTAGAAATTAGAGACTGATGGCACAAGGCTAGTTTTCCCATTATGAAAGCTCCGTTGTTGCGGCCCCGAAGCTACCTGAAAAGCACTGTTGTTACCGTGCTTTTACTTACAGCCGGCATGGTTCATAGAAGAAAATGAGTTTTCTCGAAAGAAACCTTGTGCTTCCAGTTCCTAGTTGGAAGCTCACCCTGCTCTGCTCTATACCTAAAGTGAAAGTCAACGTGAGCCCAAGCTTCGAAGTAAGGCCCTGATTATCCTTGCAAAACGAGAGGCGTGCAGCAGCTCCATGAGGCCTTCATCGTTGTTCTGCTTTGGTTTCAAGGTAGTAAGCTTTTCAACACTCCTAGGGACCTTGCTTCAGCACCCGTTTCAGTACCAGAACACTGCGTAGAACCAGGAAGCTCTGCTCCTGCGTGTATGCTGCGTGTCAACCTAGAAATTAGAGACTGATGGCACAAGGCTTGTTTTCCCATTATGAAAGCTCCGTTGATGCGGCCCCGAAGCTACCTGAAAAGCACTGTTGTTACCGTGCTTTTACTTACAGCCGGCATGTCTCATAGAAGAAAATGAGTTTTCTCGAAAGAAACCTTGTGCTTCCAGTTCCTAGTTGGAAGCTCACCCTGCTCTGCTCTATACCAAAAGTGAAACTCAACGTGAGCAGTAGCCTCGAAGTACAGCCCTGCTTATCCTTGCAAAACGGGAGGCGTGCAGCAACTCCATGAGGCCTTCAAGGCTGTTCTGCTTTAGTTTAACGGTAGTAAGCTCTCCAAGACTCTTAGGGACCATGCTTCAGGACCCGTTTCGGTACCAGGACACTGCATAGAGCCAGGAAGCTCTGTTCCTGCGTTTATGCTGCTTGTCAGCCTAGAAATTGGAGACTGATGGCATAAGGCTTGTTTTCCCATTATGAAAGCTCCGTTCATGCGGCCTCGAAGCTACCTGAAAAGCATTGTTGTTGCCGGGGTTTTCCTCACTGCCGGCATGGTTCTGAGAAGAAAATGAGTTTTCTCCTAAGAAACCTTGGGTTTCCAGTTCCTTGTTGGAAGCTCACCCTGCTCTGCTCTATACCTAAAGTGAAAGTCAACGTGAACCGTAGCCACGAAGTAAGGCTCTGATTTGCCTTGCCAATGGGGAGGTGTGCAGCAGCTCCATGAGGCCTTCATCACTGTTCTGCTTTAGTTTCACGGTAGTAAGCCTTTCAAAACTCCTAGGGTCCTTGCTTCAGCACCCGTTTCCGTACCAGAATACTGAGTAGAGCAAGGAAGCTCTGGTCCTGTTAAGCAACTTCCAGCCCCGTAGGCCTTTTTGGAACACCCCAGTGTTGGCTAGAGAGAACCAACACACTGCACTCTTCCTTGGGAGAGCCAGATTACCTCAGCTCCACACAGGATTCACGAACACACTTCTAGACTGTCCTCCATGCAATGGGTGGAACCTCATTCCCCTAGCTGAACTCTATTGAGAAAAACATTCTGCTTCTAATCCCTTTTCACATTTCACACTTAGAGTCACGCATCCGCAAGGAGGTGGTCGGCTTGCATTCCAAGTACAATTTAAGCACAGTTCTTGGTGTAACACTGCAGGTCCTTTGAAGATGCAAAGGCCCCTCAGTCTCGCTCGCGCATCCTTTGTTTTGGAACTTCGCTGCACGCGGAAAACCGCATGTAGAGAAAAGTTGATTCAGGGAAAGCCCCAGTGGGTATCGTGAATCTCTTTTGAATTGTGAGCATCAACATGTACGTATGCTGCGTGTCAACCTAAAAATGGAAGACTGATGGCACAAAGCTTGTTTTCCCGTTTTGAAAGCTCCATTCATGCGGCCTCGAAGCTACCTGAAAAGCACTGTTGTTACCGTGCTTTTACTTACAGCCGGCATGGCACATGGAAGAAAATGAGTTTTCTCGAAAGAAACCTTGTGCTTCCAGTTCCTAGTTGGAAGCTCACCCTGCTCTGCTCTATACCAAACGTGAAAGTCAATGTGAGCACTAGCCTCGAAGTAAGGCCCTGATTATGCTGGCAAAACGGGAGGTGTGCAGCAGCTCCATGAGGCCTTCATCGCTGTTCTGCTTTAGTTTCACGGTAGTAGCTTTCCAACATTCCTAGGGACTTTGCTTAAGCAACCGTTTCGGTACCAGAACACTGCGTAGAGACAGTAAGCTCTGGTCCTGCGTGTATGCTGCGTGTCAACCTAGAAATTGGAGACTGATGGCATAAGGCTTCTTTTCCCATTATGAAAGCTCCGTTCATGCGGCCTCGAAGCTACCTGAAAAGCATTGTTGTTGCCGGGGTTTTCCTCACTGCCGGCATGGTTCTGAGAAGAAAATGAGTTTTCTCCTGAGAAACCTAGGGTTTCCAGTTCCTTGTTGGAAGCTCACCCTGCTCTGCTCTATACCTAAAGTGAAAGTCAACGTGAGCCCAAGCTTCGAAGTAAGGCCCTGATTATCCTTGCAAAACGAGAGGCGTGCAGCAGCTCCATGAGGCCTTCATCGTTGTTCTGCTTTGGTTTCAAGGTAGTAAGCTTTTCAACACTCCTAGGGACCTTGCTTCAGCACCCGTTTCAGTACCAGAACACTGCGTAGAACCAGGAAGCTCTGCTCCTGCGTGTATGCTGCGTGTCAACCTAGAAATTAGAGACTGATGGCACAAGGCTTGTTTTCCCATTATGAAAGCTCCGTTGATGCGGCCCCGAAGCTACCTGAAAAGCACTGTTGTTACCGTGCTTTTACTTACAGCCGGCATGTCTCATAGAAGAAAATGAGTTTTCTCGAAAGAAACCTTGTGCTTCCAGTTCCTAGTTGGAAGCTCACCCTGCTCTGCTCTATACCAAAAGTGAAACTCAACGTGAGCAGTAGCCTCGAAGTACAGCCCTGCTTATCCTTGCAAAACGGGAGGCGTGCAGCAACTCCATGAGGCCTTCAAGGCTGTTCTGCTTTAGTTTAACGGTAGTAAGCTCTCCAAGACTCTTAGGGACCATGCTTCAGGACCCGTTTCGGTACCAGGACACTGCATAGAGCCAGGAAGCTCTGTTCCTGCGTTTATGCTGCTTGTCAGCCTAGAAATTGGAGACTGATGGCATAAGGCTTGTTTTCCCATTATGAAAGCTCCGTTCATGCGGCCTCGAAGCTACCTGAAAAGCATTGTTGTTGCCGGGGTTTTCCTCACTGCCGGCATGGTTCTGAGAAGAAAATGAGTTTTCTCCTAAGAAACCTTGGGTTTCCAGTTCCTTGTTGGAAGCTCACCCTGCTCTGCTCTATACCTAAAGTGAAAGTCAACGTGAACCGTAGCCTCGAAGTAAGGCTCTGATTTGCCTTGCCAATGGGGAGGTGTGCAGCAGCTCCATGAGGCCTTCATCACTGTTCTGCTTTAGTTTCACGGTAGTAAGCCTTTCAAAACTCCTAGGGTCCTTGCTTCAGCACCCGTTTCCGTACCAGAATACTGAGTAGAGCAAGGAAGCTCTGGTCCTGTTAAGCAACTTCCAGGCCCGTAGGCCTTTTTGGAACACCCCAGTGTTGGCTAGAGAGAACCAACACACTGCACTCTTCCTTGGGAGAGCCAGATTACCTCAGCTCCACACAGGATTCACGAACACACTTCTAGACTGTCCTCCATGCAATGGGTGGAACCTCATTCCCCTAGCTGAACTCTATTGAGAAAAACACTCTGCTTCTAATCCCTTTTCACATTTCACACTTAGAGTCACGCATCCGCAAGGAGGTGGTCGGCTTGCATTCCAAGTACAATTTAAGCACAGTTCTTGGTGTAACACTGCAGGTCCTTTGAAGATGCAAAGGCCCCTCAGTCTCGCTCGCGCATCCTTTGTTTTGGAACTTCGCTGCACGCGGAAAACCGCATGTAGAGAAAAGTTGATTCAGGGAAAGCCCCAGTGGGTATCGTGAATCTCTTTTGACTTGTGAGCATCAACATGTACGTATGCTGCGTGTCAACCTAAAAATGGAAGACTGATGGCACAAAGCTTGTTTTCCCGTTTTGAAAGCTCCATTCATGCGGCCTCGAAGCTACCTGAAAAGCACTGTTGTTACCGTGCTTTTACTTACAGCCGGCATGGCACATAGAAGAAAATGAGTTTTCTCGAAAGAAACCTTGTGCTTCCAGTTCCTAGTTGGAAGCTCACCCTGCTCTGCTCTATACCAAACGTGAAAGTCAATGTGAGCACTAGCCTCGAAGTAAGGCCCTGATTATGCTGGCAAAACGGGAGGCGTGCAGCAGCTCCATGAGGCCTTCATCGCTGTTCTGCTTTAGTTTCACGGTAGTAAGCTTTCCAAGACTCCTAGGGACTTTGCTTAAGCAACCGTTTCGGTACCAGAACACTGCGTAGAGACAGTAAGCTCTGGTCCTGCGTGTATGCTGCGTGTCAACCTAGAAATTGGAGACTGATGGCATAAGGCTTCTTTTCCCATTATGAAAGCTCCGTTCATGCGGCCTCGAAGCTACCTGAAAAGCATTGTTGTTGCCGGGGTTTTCCTCACTGCCGGCATGGTTCTGAGAAGAAAATGAGTTTTCTCCTGAGAAACCTAGGGTTTCCAGTTCCTTGTTGGAAGCTCACCCTGCTCTGCTCTATACCTAAAGTGAAAGTCAACGTGAGCCCAAGCTTCGAAGTAAGGCCCTGATTATCCTTGCAAAACGAGAGGCGTGCAGCAGCTCCATGAGGCCTTCATCGTTGTTCTGCTTTGGTTTCAAGGTAGTAAGCTTTTCAACACTCCTAGGGACCTTGCTTCAGCACCCGTTTCAGTACCAGAACACTGCGTAGAACCAGGAAGCTCTGCTCCTGCATGTATGCTGCGTGTCAACCTAGAAATTAGAGACTGATGGCACAAGGCTTGTTTTCCCATTATGAAAGCTCCGTTGATGCGGCCCCGAAGCTACCTGAAAAGCACTGTTGTTACCGTGCTTTTACTTACAGCCGGCATGTCTCATAGAAGAAAATGAGTTTTCTCGAAAGAAACCTTGTGCTTCCAGTTCCTAGTTGGAAGCTCACCCTGCTCTGCTCTATACCAAACGTGAAAGTCAATGTGAGCACTAGCCTCGAAGTAAGGCCCTGATTATGCTGGCAAAACGGGAGGCGTGCAGCAGCTCCATGAGGCCTTCATCGTTGTTCCGCTTTAGTTTCAAGGTAGTAAGCTTTTCAACACTCCTAGGGGACTTGCTTCAGCACCCGTTTCAGTACCAGAACACTGCGTAGAACCAGGAAGCTCTGCTCCTGCGTGTATGCTGCGTGTCAACCTAGAAATTAGAGACTGATGGCACAAGGCTAGTTTTCCCATTATGAAAGCTCCGTTGTTGCGGCCCCGAAGCTACCTGAAAAGCACTGTTGTTACCGTGCTTTTACTTACAGCCGGCATGGTTCATAGAAGAAAATGAGTTTTCTCGAAAGAAACCTTGTGCTTCCAGTTCCTAGTTGGAAGCTCACCCTGCTCTGCTCTATACCTAAAGTGAAAGTCAACGTGAGCCCAAGCTTCGAAGTAAGGCCCTGATTATCCTTGCAAAACGAGAGGCGTGCAGCAGCTCCATGAGGCCTTCATCGTTGTTCTGCTTTGGTTTCAAGGTAGTAAGCTTTTCAACACTCCTAGGGACCTTGCTTCAGCACCCGTTTCAGTACCAGAACACTGCGTAGAACCAGGAAGCTCTGCTCCTGCGTGTATGCTGCGTGTCAACCTAGAAATTAGAGACTGATGGCACAAGGCTTGTTTTCCCATTATGAAAGCTCCGTTGATGCGGCCCCGAAGCTACCTGAAAAGCACTGTTGTTACCGTGCTTTTACTTACAGCCGGCATGTCTCATAGAAGAAAATGAGTTTTCTCGAAAGAAACCTTGAGCTTCCAGTTCCTAGTTGGAAGCTCACCCTGCTCTGCTCTATACCAAAAGTGAAACTCAACGTGAGCAGTAGCCTCGAAGTACAGCCCTGCTTATCCTTGCAAAACGGGAGGCGTGCAGCAACTCCATGAGGCCTTCAAGGCTGTTCTGCTTTAGTTTAACGGTAGTAAGCTCTCCAAGACTCTTAGGGACCATGCTTCAGGACCCGTTTCGGTACCAGGACACTGCATAGAGCCAGGAAGCTCTGTTCCTGCGTTTATGCTGCTTGTCAGCCTAGAAATTGGAGAGTGATGGCATAAGGCTTGTTTTCCCATTATGAAAGCTCTGTTCATGCGGCCTCGAAGCTACCTGAAAAGCATTGTTGTTGCCGGGGTTTTCCTCACTGCCGGCATGGTTCTGAGAAGAAAATGAGTTTTCTCCTAAGAAACCTTGGGTTTCCAGTTCCTTGTTGGAAGCTCACCCTGCTCTGCTCTATACCTAAAGTGAAAGTCAACGTGAACCCTAGCCTCGAAGTAAGGCTCTGATTTGCCTTGCCAATGGGGAGGTGTGCAGCAGCTCCATGAGGCCTTCATCACTGTTCTGCTTTAGTTTCACGGTAGTAAGCCTTTCAAAACTCCTAGGGTCCTTGCTTCAGCACCCGTTTCCGTACCAGAATACTGAGTAGAGCAAGGAAGCTCTGGTCCTGTTAAGCAACTTCCAGCCCCGTAGGCCTTTTTGGAAAACCCCAGTGTTGGCTAGAGAGAACCAACACACTGCAATCTTCCTTGGGAGAGCCAGATTACCTCAGCTCCACACAGGATTCACGAACACACTTCTAGACTGTCCTCCATGCAATGGGTGGAACCTCATTCCCCTAGCTGAACTCTATTGAGAAAAACACTCTGCTTCTAATCCCTTTTCACATTTCACACTTAGAGTCACCCATCCGCAAGGAGGTGGTCGGCTTGCATTCCAAGTACAATTTAAGCACAGTTCTTGGTGTAACACTGCAGGTCCTTTGAAGATGCAAAGGCCCCTCAGTCTCGCTCGCGCATCCTTTGTTTTGGAACTTCGCTGCACGCGGAAAACCGCATGTAGAGAAAAGTTGATTCAGGGAAAGCCCCAGTGGGTATCGTGAATCTCTTTTGACTTGTGAGCATCAACATGTACTTATGCTACGTGTCAACCTAAAAATGGAAGACTGATGGCACAAAGCTTGTTTTCCCGTTTTGAAAGCTCCATTCATACGGCCTCGAAGCTACCTGAAAAGCACTGTTGTTACCGTGCTTTTACTTACAGCCGGCATGGCACATAGAAGAAAATGAGTTTTCTCGAAAGAAACCTTGTGCTTCCAGTTCCTAGTTGGAAGCTCACCCTGCTCTGCTCTATACCAAACGTGAAAGTCAATGTGAGCACTAGCCTCGAAGTAAGGCCCTGATTATGCTGGCAAAACGGGAGGCGTGCAGCAGCTCCATGAGGCCTTCATCGCTGTTCTGCTTTAGTTTCACGGTAGTAAGCTTTCCAAGACTCCTAGGGACTTTGCTTAAGCAACTGTTTCGGTACCAGAACACTGCATAGAGACAGTAAGCTCTGGTCCTGCGTGTATGCTGCGTGTCAACCTAGAAATTGGAGACTGATGGCATAAGGCTTCTTTTCCCATTATGAAAGCTCCGTTCATGCGGCCTCGAAGCTACCTGAAAAGCATTGTTGTTGCCGGGGTTTTCCTCACTGCCGGCATGGTTCTGAGAAGAAAATGAGTTTTCTCCTGAGAAACCTAGGGTTTCCAGTTCCTTGTTGGAAGCTCACCCTGCTCTGCTCTATACCTAAAGTGAAAGTCAACGTGAGCCCCAGCTTCGAAGTAAGGCCCTGATTATCCTTGCAAAACGAGAGGCGTGCAGCAGCTCCATGAGGCCTTCATCGTTGTTCTGCTTTGGTTTCAAGGTAGTAAGCTTTTCAACACTCCTAGGGACCTTGCTTCAGCACCCGTTTCAGTACCAGAACACTGCGTAGAACCAGGAAGCCCTGCTCCTGCGTGTATGCTGCGTGTCAACCTAGAAATTAGAGACTGATGGCACAAGGCTTGTTTTCCCATTATGAAAGCTCCGTTGATGCGGCCCCGAAGCTACCTGAAAAGCACTGTTTTTACCGTGCTTTTACTTACAGCCGGCATGTCTCATAGAAGAAAATGAGTTTTCTCGAAAGAAACCTTGTGCTTCCAGTTCCTAGTTGGAAGCTCACCCTGCTCTGCTCTATACCAAACGTGAAAGTCAATGTGAGCACTAGCCTCGAAGTAAGGCCCAGATTATGCTGGCAAAACGAGAGGCGTGCAGCAGCTCCATGAGGCCTTCATCGTTGTTCCGCTTTAGTTTCAAGGTAGTAAGCTTTTCAACACTCCTAGGGGACTTGCTTCAGCACCCGTTTCAGTACCAGAACACTGCGTAGAACCAGGAAGCTCTGCTCCTGCGTGTATGCTGCGTGTCAACCTAGAAATTAGAGACTGATGGCACAAGGCTAGTTTTCCCATTATGAAAGCTCCATTGATGCGGCCCCTAAGCTACCTGAAAAGCACTGTTGTTACCGTGCTTTTACTTACAGCCGGCATGGTTCATAGAAGAAAATGAGTTTTCTCGAAAGAAACCTTGTGCTTCCAGTTCCTAGTTGGAAGCTCACCCTGCTCTGCTCTATACCAAAAGTGAAACTCAACGTGAGCAGTAGCCTCGAAGTACAGCCCTGCTTATCCTTGCAAAACGGGAGGCGTGCAGCAACTCCATGAGGCCTTCAAGGCTGTTCTGCTTTAGTTTAACGGTAGTAAGCTCTCCAAGACTCTTAGGGACCATGCTTCAGGACCCGTTTCGGTACCAGGACACTGCATAGAGCCAGGAAGCTCTGTTCCTGCGTTTATGCTGCTTGTCAGCCTAGAAATTGGAGACTGATGGCATAAGGCTTGTTTTCCCATTATGAAAGCTCCGTTCATGCGGCCTCGAAGCTACCTGAAAAGCATTGTTGTTGCCGGGGTTTTCCTCACTGCCGGCATGGTTCTGAGAAGAAAATGAGTTTTCTCCTAAGAAACCTTGGGTTTCCAGTTCCTTGTTGGAAGCTCACCCTGCTCTGCTCTATACCTAAAGTGAAAGTCAACGTGAACCGTAGCCTCGAAGTAAGGCTCTGATTTGCCTTGCCAATGGGGAGGTGTGCAGCAGCTCCATGAGGCCTTCATCACTGTTCTGCTTTAGTTTCACGGTAGTAAGCCTTTCAAAACTCCTAGGGTCCTTGCTTCAGCACCCGTTTCCGTACCAGAATACTGAGTAGAGCAAGGAAGCTCTGGTCCTGTTAAGCAACTTCCAGCCCCGTAGGCCTTTTTGGAACACCCCAGTGTTGGCTAGAGAGAACCAACACACTGCACTCTTCCTTGGGAGAGCCAGATTACCTCAGCTCCACACAGGATTCACGAACACACTTCTAGACTGTCCTCCATGCAATGGGTGGAACCTCATTCCCCTAGCTGAACTCTATTGAGAAAAACACTCTGCTTCTAATCCCTTTTCACATTTCACACTTAGAGTCACGCATCCGCAAGGAGGTGGTCGGCTTGCATTCCAAGTACAATTTAAGCACAGTTCTTGGTGTAACACTGCAGGTCCTTTGAAGATGCAAAGGCCCCTCAGTCTCGCTCGCGCATCCTTTGTTTTGGAACTTCGCTGCACGCGGAAAACCGCATGTAGAGAAAAGTTGATTCAGGGAAAGCCCCAGTGGGTATCGTGAATCTCTTTTGACTTGTGAGCATCAACATGTACTTATGCTGCGTGTCAACCTAAAAATGGAAGACTGATGGCACAAAGCTTGTTTTCCCGTTTTGAAAGCTCCATTCATGCGGCCTCGAAGCTACCTGAAAAGCACTGTTGTTACCGTGCTTTTACTTACAGCCGGCATGGCACATAGAAGAAAATGAGTTTTCTCGAAAGAAACCTTGTGCTTCCAGTTCCTAGTTGGAAGCTCACCCTGCTCTGCTCTATACCAAACGTGAAAGTCAATGTGAGCACTAGCCTCGAAGTAAGGCCCAGATTATGCTGGCAAAACGAGAGGCGTGCAGCAGCTCCATGAGGCCTTCATCGTTGTTCCGCTTTAGTTTCAAGGTAGTAAGCTTTTCAACACTCCTAGGGGACTTGCTTCAGCACCCGTTTCAGTACCAGAACACTGCGTAGAACCAGGAAGCTCTGCTCCTGCGTGTATGCTGCGTGTCAACCTAGAAATTAGAGACTGATGGCACAAGGCTAGTTTTCCCATTATGAAAGCTCCATTGATGCGGCCCCGAAGCTACCTGAAAAGCACTGTTGTTACCGTGCTTTTACTTACAGCCGGCATGGTTCATAGAAGAAAATGAGTTTTCTCGAAAGAAACCTTGTGCTTCCAGTTCCTAGTTGGAAGCTCACCCTGCTCTGCTCTATACCAAAAGTGAAACTCAACGTGAGCAGTAGCCTCGAAGTACAGCCCTGCTTATCCTTGCAAAACGGGAGGCGTGCAGCAACTCCATGAGGCCTTCAAGGCTGTTCTGCTTTAGTTTAACGGTAGTAAGCTCTCCAAGACTCTTAGGGACCATGCTTCAGGACCCGTTTCGGTACCAGGACACTGCATAGAGCCAGGAAGCTCTGTTCCTGCGTTTATGCTGCTTGTCAGCCTAGAAATTGGAGACTGATGGCATAAGGCTTGTTTTCCCATTATGAAAGCTCCGTTCATGCGGCCTCGAAGCTACCTGAAAAGCATTGTTGTTGCCGGGGTTTTCCTCACTGCCGGCATGGTTCTGAGAAGAAAATGAGTTTTCTCCTAAGAAACCTTGGGTTTCCAGTTCCTTGTTGGAAGCTCACCCTGCTCTGCTCTATACCTAAAGTGAAAGTCAACGTGAACCGTAGCCTCGAAGTAAGGCTCTGATTTGCCTTGCCAATGGGGAGGTGTGCAGCAGCTCCATGAGGCCTTCATCACTGTTCTGCTTTAGTTTCACGGTAGTAAGCCTTTCAAAACTCCTAGGGTCCTTGCTTCAGCACCCGTTTCCGTACCAGAATACTGAGTAGAGCAAGGAAGCTCTGGTCCTGTTAAGCAACTTCCAGCCCCGTAGGCCTTTTTGGAACACCCCAGTGTTGGCTAGAGAGAACCAACACACTGCACTCTTCCTTGGGAGAGCCAGATTACCTCAGCTCCACACAGGATTCACGAACACACTTCTAGACTGTCCTCCATGCAATGGGTGGAACCTCATTCCCCTAGCTGAACTCTATTGAGAAAAACACTCTGCTTCTAATCCCTTTTCACATTTCACACTTAGAGTCACGCATCCGCAAGGAGGTGGTCGGCTTGCATTCCAAGTACAATTTAAGCACAGTTCTTGGTGTAACACTGCAGGTCCTTTGAAGATGCAAAGGCCCCTCAGTCTCGCTCGCGCATCCTTTGTTTTGGAACTTCGCTGCACGCGGAAAACCGCATGTAGAGAAAAGTTGATTCAGGGAAAGCCCCAGTGGGTATCGTGAATCTCTTTTGACTTGTGAGCATCAACATGTACTTATGCTGCGTGTCAACCTAAAAATGGAAGACTGATGGCACAAAGCTTGTTTTCCCGTTTTGAAAGCTCCATTCATGCGGCCTCGAAGCTACCTGAAAAGCACTGTTGTTACCGTGCTTTTACTTACAGCCGGCATGGCACATAGAAGAAAATGAGTTTTCTCGAAAGAAACCTTGTGCTTCCAGTTCCTAGTTGGAAGCTCACCCTGCTCTGCTCTATACCAAACGTGAAAGTCAATGTGAGCACTAGCCTCGAAGTAAGGCCCTGATTATGCTGGCAAAACGGGAGGCGTGCAGCAGCTCCATGAGGCCTTCATCGCTGTTCTGCTTTAGTTTCACGGTAGTAAGCTTTCCAAGACTCCTAGGGACTTTGCTTAAGCAACCGTTTCGGTACCAGAACACTGCGTAGAGACAGTAAGCTCTGGTCCTGCGTGTATGCTGCGTGTCAACCTAGAAATTGGAGACTGATGGCATAAGGCTTCTTTTCCCATTATGAAAGCTCCGTTCATGCGGCCTCGAAGCTACCTGAAAAGCATTGTTGTTGCCGGGGTTTTCCTCACTGCCGGCATGGTTCTGAGAAGAAAATGAGTTTTCTCCTGAGAAACCTAGGGTTTCCAGTTCCTTGTTGGAAGCTCACCCTGCTCTGCTCTATACCTAAAGTGAAAGTCAACGTGAGCCCAAGCTTCGAAGTAAGGCCCTGATTATCCTTGCAAAACGAGAGGCGTGCAGCAGCTCCATGAGGCCTTCATCGTTGTTCTGCTTTGGTTTCAAGGTAGTAAGCTTTTCAACACTCCTAGGGACCTTGCTTCAGCACCCGTTTCAGTACCAGTACACTGCGTAGAACCAGGAAGCTCTGCTCCTGCATGTATGCTGCGTGTCAACCTAGAAATTAGAGACTGATGGCACAAGGCTTGTTTTCCCATTATGAAAGCTCCGTTGATGCGGCCCCGAAGCTACCTGAAAAGCACTGTTGTTACCGTGCTTTTACTTACAGCCGGCATGTCTCATAGAAGAAAATGAGTTTTCTCGAAAGAAACCTTGTGCTTCCAGTTCCTAGTTGGAAGCTCACCCTGCTCTGCTCTATACCAAACGTGAAAGTCAATGTGAGCACTAGCCTCGAAGTAAGGCCCTGATTATGCTGGCAAAACGGGAGGCGTGCAGCAGCTCCATGAGGCCTTCATCGTTGTTCCGCTTTAGTTTCAAGGTAGTAAGCTTTTCAACACTCCTAGGGGACTTGCTTCAGCACCCGTTTCAGTACCAGAACACTGCGTAGAACCAGGAAGCTCTGCTCCTGCGTGTATGCTGCGTGTCAACCTAGAAATTAGAGACTGATGGCACAAGGCTAGTTTTCCCATTATGAAAGCTCCGTTGTTGCGGCCCCGAAGCAACCTGAAAAGCACTGTTGTTACCGTGCTTTTACTTACAGCCGGCATGGTTCATAGAAGAAAATGAGTTTTCTCGAAAGAAACCTTGTGCTTCCAGTTCCTAGTTGGAAGCTCACCCTGCTCTGCTCTATACCTAAAGTGAAAGTCAACGTGAGCCCAAGCTTCGAAGTAAGGCCCTGATTATCCTTGCAAAACGAGAGGCGTGCAGCAGCTCCATGAGGCCTTCATCGTTGTTCTGCTTTGGTTTCAAGGTAGTAAGCTTTTCAACACTCCTAGGGACCTTGCTTCAGCACCCGTTTCAGTACCAGAACACTGCGTAGAACCAGGAAGCTCTGCTCCTGCGTGTATGCTGCGTGTCAACCTAGAAATTAGAGACTGATGGCACAAGGCTTGTTTTCCCATTATGAAAGCTCCGTTGATGCGGCCCCGAAGCTACCTGAAAAGCACTGTTGTTACCGTGCTTTTACTTACAGCCGGCATGTCTCATAGAAGAAAATGAGTTTTCTCGAAAGAAACCTTGTGCTTCCAGTTCCTAGTTGGAAGCTCACCCTGCTCTGCTCTATACCAAAAGTGAAACTCAACGTGAGCAGTAGCCTCGAAGTACAGCCCTGCTTATCCTTGCAAAACGGGAGGCGTGCAGCAACTCCATGAGGCCTTCAAGGCTGTTCTGCTTTAGTTTAACGGTAGTAAGCTCTCCAAGACTCTTAGGGACCATGCTTCAGGACCCGTTTCGGTACCAGGACACTGCATAGAGCCAGGAAGCTCTGTTCCTGCGTTTATGCTGCTTGTCAGCCTAGAAATTGGAGAGTGATGGCATAAGGCTTGTTTTCCCATTATGAAAGCTCTGTTCATGCGGCCTCGAAGCTACCTGAAAAGCATTGTTGTTGCCGGGGTTTTCCTCACTGCCGGCATGGTTCTGAGACGAAAATGAGTTTTCTCCTAAGAAACCTTGGGTTTCCAGTTCCTTGTTGGAAGCTCACCCTGCTCTGCTCTATACCTAAAGTGAAAGTCAACGTGAACCCTAGCCTCGAAGTAAGGCTCTGATTTGCCTTGCCAATGGGGAGGTGTGCAGCAGCTCCATGAGGCCTTCATCACTGTTCTGCTTTAGTTTCACGGTAGTAAGCCTTTCAAAACTCCTAGGGTCCTTGCTTCAGCACCCGTTTCCGTACCAGAATACTGAGTAGAGCAAGGAAGCTCTGGTCCTGTTAAGCAACTTCCAGCCCCGTAGGCCTTTTTGGAACACCCCAGTGTTGGCTAGAGAGAACCAACACACTGCACTCTTCCTTGGGAGAGCCAGATTACCTCAGCTCCACACAGGATTCACGAACACACTTCTAGACTGTCCTCCATGCAATGGGTGGAACCTCATTCCCCTAGCTGAACTCTATTGAGAAAAACACTCTGCTTCTAATCCCTTTTCACATTTCACACTTAGAGTCACGCATCCGCAAGGAGGTGGTCGGCTTGCATTCCAAGTACAATTTAAGCACAGTTCTTGGTGTAACACTGCAGGTCCTTTGAAGATGCAAAGGCCCCTCAGTCTCGCTCGCGCATCCTTTGTTTTGGAACTTCGCTGCACGAGGAAAACCGCATGTAGAGAAAAGTTGATTCAGGGAAAGCCCCAGTGGGTATCGTGAATCTCTTTTGACTTGTGAGCATCAACATGTACTTATGCTGCGTGTCAACCTAAAAATGGAAGACTGATGGCACAAAGCTTGTTTTCCCGTTTTGAAAGCTCCATTCATGCGGCCTCGAAGCTACCTGAAAAGCACTGTTGTTACCGTGCTTTTACTTACAGCCGGCATGGCACATAGAAGAAAATGAGTTTTCTCGAAAGAAACCTTGTGCTTCCAGTTCCTAGTTGGAAGCTCACCCTGCTCTGCTCTATACCAAACGTGAAAGTCAATGTGAGCACTAGCCTCGAAGTAAGGCCCTGATTATGCTGGCAAAACGGGAGGCGTGCAGCAGCTCCATGAGGCCTTCATCGCTGTTCTGCTTTAGTTTCACGGTAGTAAGCTTTCCAAGACTCCTAGGGACTTTGCTTAAGCAATCGTTTCGGTACCAGAACACTGCGTAGAGACAGTAAGCTCTGGTCCTGCGTGTATGCTGCGTGTCAACCTAGAAATTGGAGACTGATGGCATAAGGCTTCTTTTCCCATTATGAAAGCTCCGTTCATGCGGCCTCGAAGCTACCTGAAAAGCATTGTTGTTGCCGGGGTTTTCCTCACTGCCGGCATGGTTCTGAGAAGAAAATGAGTTTTCTCCTGAGAAACCTAGGGTTTCCAGTTCCTTGTTGGAAGCTCACCCTGCTCTGCTCTATACCTAAAGTGAAAGTCAACGTGAGCCCAAGCTTCGAAGTAAGGCCCTGATTATCCTTGCAAAACGAGAGGCGTGCAGCAGCTCCATGAGGCCTTCATCGTTGTTCTGCTTTGGTTTCAAGGTAGTAAGCTTTTCAACACTCCTAGGGACCTTGCTTCAGCACCCGTTTCAGTACCAGAACACTGCGTAGAACCAGGAAGCTCTGCTCCTGCATGTATGCTGCGTGTCAACCTAGAAATTAGAGACTGATGGCACAAGGCTTGTTTTCCCATTATGAAAGCTCCGTTGATGCGGCCCCGAAGCTACCTGAAAAGCACTGTTGTTACCGTGCTTTTACTTACAGCCGGCATGTCTCATAGAAGAAAATGAGTTTTCTCGAAAGAAACCTTGTGCTTCCAGTTCCTAGTTGGAAGCTCACCCTGCTCTGCTCTATACCAAACGTGAAAGTCAATGTGAGCACTAGCCTCGAAGTAAGGCCCTGATTATGCTGGCAAAACGGGAGGC
Source organism: Eubalaena glacialis (assembly GCF_028564815.1). Lineage (NCBI taxonomy): Eukaryota > Metazoa > Chordata > Mammalia > Artiodactyla > Balaenidae > Eubalaena > Eubalaena glacialis. Next base: position 28,330,172 of record NC_083725.1, read on the forward strand.
GTGCAGCAGCTCCATGAGGCCTTCATCGTTGTTCCGCTTTAGTTTCAAGGTAGTAAGCTTTTCAACACTCCTAGGGGACTTGCTTCAGCACCCGTTTCAGTACCAGAACACTGCGTAGAACCAGGAAGCTCTGCTCCTGCGTGTATGCTGCGTGTCAACCTAGAAATTAGAGACTGATGGCACAAGGCTAGTTTTCCCATTATGAAAGCTCCGTTGTTGCGGCCCCGAAGCTACCTGAAAAGCACTGTTGTTACCGTGCTTCTACTTACAGCCGGCATGGTTCATAGAAGAAAATGAGTTTTCTCGAAAGAAACCTTGTGCTTCCAGTTCCTAGTTGGAAGCTCACCCTGCTCTGCTCTATACCTAAAGTGAAAGTCAACGTGAGCCCAAGCTTCGAAGTAAGGCCCTGATTATCCTTGCAAAACGAGAGGCGTGCAGCAGCTCCATGAGGCCTTCATCGTTGTTCTGCTTTGGTTTCAAGGTAGTAAGCTTTTCAACACTCCTAGGGACCTTGCTTCAGCACCCGTTTCAGTACCAGAACACTGCGTAGAACCAGGAAGCTCTGCTCCTGCGTGTATGCTGCGTGTCAACCTAGAAATTAGAGACTGATGGCACAAGGCTTGTTTTCCCATTATGAAAGCTCCGTTGATGCGGCCCCGAAGCTACCTGAAAAGCACTGTTGTTACCGTGCTTTTACTTACAGCCGGCATGTCTCATAGAAGAAAATGAGTTTTCTCGAAAGAAACCTTGTGCTTCCAGTTCCTAGTTGGAAGCTCACCCTGCTCTGCTCTATACCAAAAGTGAAACTCAACGTGAGCAGTAGCCTCGAAGTACAGCCCTGCTTATCCTTGCAAAACGGGAGGCGTGCAGCAACTCCATGAGGCCTTCAAGGCTGTTCTGCTTTAGTTTAACGGTAGTAAGCTCTCCAAGACTCTTAGGGACCATGCTTCAGGACCCGTTTCGGTACCAGGACACTGCATAGAGCCAGGAAGCTCTGTTCCTGCGTTTATGCTGCTTGTCAGCCTAGAAATTGGAGAGTGATGGCATAAGGCTTGTTTTCCCATTATGAAAGCTCTGTTCATGCGGCCTCGAAGCTACCTGAAAAGCATTGTTGTTGCCGGGGTTTTCCTCACTGCCGGCATGGTTCTGAGAAGAAAATGAGTTTTCTCCTAAGAAACCTTGGGTTTCCAGTTCCTTGTTGGAAGCTCACCCTGCTCTGCTCTATACCTAAAGTGAAAGTCAACGTGAACCGTAGCCTCGAAGTAAGGCTCTGATTTGCCTTGCCAATTGGGAGGTGTGCAGCAGCTCCATGAGGCCTTCATCACTGTTCTGCTTTAGTTTCACGGTAGTAAGCCTTTCAAAACTCCTAGGGTCCTTGCTTCAGCACCCGTTTCCGTACCAGAATACTGAGTAGAGCAAGGAAGCTCTGGTCCTGTTAAGCAACTTCCAGCCCCGTAGGCCTTTTTGGAACACCCCAGTGTTGGCTAGAGAGAACCAACACACTGCACTCTTCCTTGGGAGAGCCAGATTACCTCAGCTCCACACAGGATTCACGAACACACTTCTAGACTGTCCTCCATGCAATGGGTGGAACCTCATTCCCCTAGCTGAACTCTATTGAGAAAAACACTCTGCTTCTAATCCCTTTTCACATTTCACACTTAGAGTCACGCATCCGCAAGGAGGTGGTCGGCTTGCATTCCAAGTACAATTTAAGCACAGTTCTTGGTGTAACACTGCAGGTCCTTTGAAGATGCAAAGGCCCCTCAGTCTCGCTCGCGCATCCTTTGTTTTGGAACTTCGCTGCACGCGGAAAACCGCATGTAGAGAAAAGTTGATTCAGGGAAAGCCCCAGTGGGTATCGTGAATCTCTTTTGACTTGTGAGCATCAACATGTACTTATGCTGCGTGTCAACCTAAAAATGGAAGACTGATGGCACAAAGCTTGTTTTCCCGTTTTGAAAGCTCCATTCATGCGGCCTCGAAGCTACCTGAAAAGCACTGTTGTTACCGTGCTTTTACTTACAGCCGGCATGGCACATAGAAGAAAATGAGTTTTCTCGAAAGAAACCTTGTGCTTCCAGTTCCTAGTTGGAAGCTCACCCTGCTCTGCTCTATACCAAACGTGAAAGTCAATGTGAGCACTAGCCTCGAAGTAAGGCCCTGATTATGCTGGCAAAACGGGAGGCGTGCAGCAGCTCCATGAGGCCTTCATCGCTGTTCTGCTTTAGTTTCACGGTAGTAAGCTTTCCAAGACTCCTAGGGACTTTGCTTAAGCAACCGTTTCGGTACCACAACACTGCGTAGAGACAGTAAGCTCTGGTCCTGCGTGTATGCTGCGTGTCAACCTAGAAATTGGAGACTGATGGCATAAGGCTTCTTTTCCCATTATGAAAGCTCCGTTCATGCGGCCTCGAAGCTACCTGAAAAGCATTGTTGTTGCCGGGGTTTTCCTCACTGCCGGCATGGTTCTGAGAAGAAAATGAGTTTTCTCCTAAGAAACCTTGGGTTTCCAGTTCCTTCTTGGAAGCTCACTCTGCTCTGCTCTGTACCTAAAGTGAAAGTCAACGTGAACCCTAGCCTCGAAGTAAGGCTCTGATTTGCCTTGCCAATGGGGAGGTGTGCAGCAGCTCCATGAGGCCTTCATCACTGTTCTGCTTTAGTTTCACGGTAGTAAGCCTTTCAAAACTCCTAGGGTCCTTGCTTCAGCACCCGTTTCCGTACCAGAATACTGAGTAGAGCAAGGAAGCTCTGGTCCTGTTAAGCAACTTCCAGCCCCGTAGGCCTTTTTGGAACACCCCAGTGTTGGCTAGAGAGAACCAACACACTGCACTCTTCCTTGGGAGAGCCAGATTACCTCAGCTCCACACAGGATTCACGAACACACTTCTAGACTGTCCTCCATGCAATGGGTGGAACCTCATTCCCCTAGCTGAACTCTATTGAGAAAAACACTCTGCTTCTAATCCCTTTTCACATTTCACACTTAGAGTCACGCATCCGCAAGGAGGTGGTCGGCTTGCATTCCAAGTACAATTTAAGCACAGTTCTTGGTGTAACACTGCAGGTCCTTTGAAGATGCAAAGGCCCCTCAGTCTCGCTCGCGCATCCTTTGTTTTGGAACTTCGCTGCACGCGGAAAACCGCATGTAGAGAAAAGTTGATTCAGGGAAAGCCCCAGTGGGTATCGTGAATCTCTTTTGACTTGTGAGCATCAACATGTACTTATGCTGCGTGTCAACCTAAAAATGGAAGACTGATGGCACAAAGCTTGTTTTCCCGTTTTGAAAGCTCCATTCATGCGGCCTCGAAGCTACCTGAAAAGCACTGTTGTTACCGTGCTTTTACTTACAGCCGGCATGGCACATAGAAGAAAATGAGTTTTCTCGAAAGAAACCTTGTGCTTCCAGTTCCTAGTTGGAAGCTCACCCTGCTCTGCTCTATACCAAACGTGAAAGTCAATGTGAGCACTAGCCTCGAAGTAAGGCCCTGATTATGCTGGCAAAACGGGAGGCGTGCAGCAGCTCCATGAGGCCTTCATCGCTGTTCTGCTTTAGTTTCACGGTAGTAAGCTTTCCAAGACTCCTAGGGACTTTGCTTAAGCAACCGTTTCGGTACCAGAACACTGCGTAGAGACAGTAAGCTCTGGTCCTGCGTGTATGCTGCGTGTCAACCTAGAAATTGGAGACTGATGGCATAAGGCTTCTTTTCCCATTATGAAAGCTCCGTTCATGCGGCCTCGAAGCTACCTGAAAAGCATTGTTGTTGCCGGGGTTTTCCTCACTGCCGGCATGGTTCTGAGAAGAAAATGAGTTTTCTCCTAAGAAACCTAGGGTTTCCAGTTCCTTGTTGGAAGCTCACCCTGCTCTGCTCTATACCTAAAGTGAAAGTCAACGTGAGCCCAAGCTTCGAAGTAAGGCCCTGATTATCCTTGCAAAACGAGAGGCGTGCAGCAGCTCCATGAGGCCTTCATCGTTGTTCTGCTTTGGTTTCAAGGTAGTAAGCTTTTCAACACTCCTACGGACCTTGCTTCAGCACCCGTTTCAGTACCAGAACACTGCGTAGAACCAGGAAGCTCTGCTCCTGCGTGTATGCTGCGTGTCAACCTAGAAATTAGAGACTGATGGCACAAGGCTTGTTTTCCCATTATGAAAGCTCCGTTGATGCGGCCCCGAAGCTACCTGAAAAGCACTGTTGTTACCGTGCTTTTACTTACAGCCGGCATGGTTCATAGAAGAAAAAGAGTTTTCTCGAAAGAAACCTTGTGCTTCCAGTTCCTAGTTGGAAGCTCACCCTGCTCTGCTCTATACCAAAAGTGAAAGTCAACGTGAGCAGTAGCCTCGAAGTACAGCCCTGCTTATCCTTGCAAAACGGGAGGCGTGCAGCAACTCCATGAGGCCGTCAAGGCTGTTCTGCTTTAGTTTAACCATAGTAAGCTCTCCAAGACTCTTAGGGACCATGCTTCAGGACCCGTTTCGGTACCAGGACACTGCATAGAGCCAGGAAGTTCTGTTCCTGAGTTTATGCTGCTTGTCAGCCTAGAAATTGGAGACTGATGGCATAAGGCTTGTTTTCCCATTATGAAAGCTCCGTTCATGCGGCCTCGAAGCTACCTGAAAATCATTGTTGTTGCCGGGGTTTTCCTCACTGCCGGCATGGTTCTGAGAAGAAAATGAGTTTTCTCCTAAGAAACCTTGGGTTTCCAGTTCCTTGTTGGAAGCTCACCCTGCTCTGCTCTATACCTAAAGTGAAAGTCAACGTGAACCCTAGCCTCGAAGTAAGGCTCTGATTTGCCTTGCCAATGGGGAGGTGTGCAGCAGCTCCATGAGGCCTTCATCACTGTTCTGCTTTAGTTTCACGGTAGTAAGCCTTTCAAAACTCCTAGGGTCCTTGCTTCAGCACCCGTTTCCGTACCAGAATACTGAGTAGAGCAAGGAAGCTCTGGTCCTGTTAAGCAACTTCCAGGCCCGTAGGCCTTTTTGGAACACCCCAGTGTTGGCTAGAGAGAACCAACACACTGCACTCTTCCTTGGGAGAGCCAGATTACCTCAGCTCCACACAGGATTCACGAACACACTTCTAGACTGTCCTCCATGCAATGGGTGGAACCTCATTCCCCTAGCTGAACTCTATTGAGAAAAACACTCTGCTTCTAATCCCTTTTCACATTTCACACTTAGAGTCACGCATCCGCAAGGAGGTGGTCGGCTTGCATTCCAAGTACAATTTAAGCACAGTTCTTGGTGTAACACTGCAGGTCCTTTGAAGATGCAAAGGCCCCTCAGTCTCGCTCGCGCATCCTTTGTTTTGGAACTTCGCTGCACGCGGAAAACCGCATGTAGAGAAAAGTTGATTCAGGGAAAGCCCCAGTGGGTATCGTGAATCTCTTTTGACTTGTGAGCATCAACATGTACTTATGCTGCGTGTCAACCTAAAAATGGAAGACTGATGGCACAAAGCTTGTTTTCCCGTTTTGAAAGCTCCATTCATGCGGCCTCGAAGCTACCTGAAAAGCACTGTTGTTACCGTGCTTTTACTTACAGCCGGCATGGCACATAGAAGAAAATGAGTTTTCTCGAAAGAAACCTTGTGCTTCCAGTTCCTAGTTGGAAGCTCACCCTGCTCTGCTCTATACCAAACGTGAAAGTCAATGTGAGCACTAGCCTCGAAGTAAGGCCCTGATTATGCTGGCAAAACGGGAGGCGTGCAGCAGCTCCATGAGGCCTTCATCGCTGTTCTGCTTTAGTTTCACGGTAGTAAGCTTTCCAAGACTCCTAGGGACTTTGCTTAAGCAACCGTTTCGGTACCACAACACTGCGTAGAGACAGTAAGCTCTGGTCCTGCGTGTATGCTGCGTGTCAACCTAGAAATTGGAGACTGATGGCATAAGGCTTCTTTTCCCATTATGAAAGCTCCGTTCATGCGGCCTCGAAGCTACGTGAAAAGCATTGTTGTTGCCGGGGTTTTCCTCACTGCCGCCATGGTTCTGAGAAGAAAATGAGTTTTCTCCTAAGAAACCTTGGGTTTCCAGTTCCTTGTTGGAAGCTCACCCTGCTCTGCTCTATACCTAAAGTGAAAGTCAACGTGAGCCCAAGCTTCGAAGTAAGGCCCTGATTATCCTTGCAAAACGAGAGGCGTGCAGCAGCTCCATGAGGCCTTCATCGTTGTTCTGCTTTAGTTTCAAGGTAGTAAGCTATTCAACACTCCTAGGGGCCTTGCTTCAGCACCCGTTTCAGTACCAGAACACTGCGTACAACCAGGAAGCTCTGCTCCTGCGTGTATGCTGCGTGTCAACCTAGAAATTAGAGACTGATGGCACAAGGCTTGTTTTCCCATTATGAAAGCTCCGTTGATGCGGCCCCGAAGCTACCTGAAAAACACTGTTGTTACCGTGCTTTTACTTACAGCCGGCATGTCTCATAGAAGAAAATGAGTTTTCTCGAAAGAAACCTTGTGCTTCCAGTTCCTAGTTGGAAGCTCACCCTGCTCTGCTCTATACCAAAAGTGAAACTCAACGTGATCAGTAGCCTCGAAGTACAGCCCTGCTTATCCTTGCAAAACGGGAGGCGTGCAGCAACTCCATGAGGCCTTCAAGGCTGTTCTGCTTTAGTTTAACGGTAGTAAGCTCTCCAAGACTCTTAGGGACCATGCTTCAGGACCCGTTTCGGTACCAGGACACTGCATAGAGCCAGGAAGCTCTGTTCCTGCGTTTATGCTGCTTGTCAGCCTAGAAATTGGAGACTGATGGCATAAGGCTTGTTTTCCCATTATGAAAGCTCCGTTCATGCGGCCTCGAAGCTACCTGAAAAGCATTGTTGTTGCCGGGGTTTTCCTCACTGCCGGCATGGTTCTGAGAAGAAAATGAGTTTTCTCCTAAGAAACCTTGGGTTTCCAGTTCCTTGTTGGAAGCTCACCCTGCTCTGCTCTATACCTAAAGTGAAAGTCAACGTGAACCCTAGCCTCGAAGTAAGGCTCTGATTTGCCTTGCCAATGGGGAGGTGTGCAGCAGCTCCATGAGGCCTTCATCACTGTTCTGCTTTAGTTTCACGGTAGTAAGCCTTTCAAAACTCCTAGGGTCCTTGCTTCAGCACCCGTTTCCGTACCAGAATACTGAGTAGAGCAAGGAAGCTCTGGTCCTGTTAAGCAACTTCCAGCCCCGTAGGCCTTTTTGGAACACCCCAGTGTTGGCTAGAGAGAACCAACACACTGCACTCTTCCTTGGGAGAGCCAGATTACCTCAGCTCCACACAGGATTCACGAACACACTTCTAGACTGTCCTCCATGCAATGGGTGGAAGCTCATTCCCCTAGCTGAACTCTATTGAGAAAAACACTCTGCTTCTAATCCCTTTTCACATTTCACACTTAGAGTCACGCATCCGCAAGGAGGTGGTCGGCTTGCATTCCAAGTACAATTTAAGCACAGTTCTTGGTGTAACACTGCAGGTCCTTTGAAGATGCAAAGGCCCCTCAGTCTCGCTCGCGCATCCTTTGTTTTGGAACTTCGCTGCACGCGGAAAACCGCATGTAGAGAAAAGTTGATTCAGGGAAAGCCCCAGTGGGTATCGTGAATCTCTTTTGACTTGTGAGCATCAACATGTACTTATGCTGCGTGTCAACCTAAAAATGGAAGACTGATGGCACAAAGCTTGTTTTCCCGTTTTGAAAGCTCCATTCAAGCGGCCTCGAAGCTACCTGAAAAGCACTGTTGTTACCGTGCTTTTACTTACAGCCGGCATGGCACATAGAAGAAAATGAGTTTTCTCGAAAGAAACCTTGTGCTTCCAGTTCCTAGTTGGAAGCTCACCCTGCTCTGCTCTATACCAAACGTGAAAGTCAATGTGAGCACTAGCCTCGAAGTAAGGCCCTGATTATGCTGGCAAAACGGGAGGCGTGCAGCAGCTCCATGAGGCCTTCATCGCTGTTCTGCTTTAGTTTCACGGTAGTAAGCTTTCCAAGACTCCTAGGGACTTTGCTTAAGCAACCGTTTCGGTACCAGAACACTGCGTAGAGACAGTAAGCTCTGGTCCTGCGTGTATGCTGCGTGTCAACCTAGAAATTGGAGACTGATGGCATAAGGCTTCTTTTCCCATTATGAAAGCTCCGTTCATGCGGCCTCGAAGCTACCTGAAAAGCATTGTTGTTGCCGGGGTTTTCCTCACTGCCGCCATGGTTCTGAGAAGAAAATGAGTTTTCTCCTAAGAAACCTTGGGTTTCCAGTTCCTTGTTGGAAGCTCACCCTGCTCTGCTCTATACCTAAAGTGAAAGTCAACGTGAGCCCAAGCTTCGAAGTAAGGCCCTGATTATCCTTGCAAAACGAGAGGCGTGCAGCAGCTCCATGAGGCCTTCATCGTTGTTCTGCTTTAGTTTCAAGGTAGTAAGCTATTCAACACTCCTAGGGGCCTTGCTTCAGCACCCGTTTCAGTACCAGAACACTGCGTACAACCAGGAAGCTCTGCTCCTGCGTGTATGCTGCGTGTCAACCTAGAAATTAGAGACTGATGGCACAAGGCTTGTTTTCCCATTATGAAAGCTCCGTTGATGCGGCCCCGAAGCTACCTGAAAAACACTGTTGTTACCGTGCTTTTACTTACAGCCGGCATGTCTCATAGAAGAAAATGAGTTTTCTCGAAAGAAACCTTGTGCTTCCAGTTCCTAGTTGGAAGCTCACCCTGCTCTGCTCTATACCAAAAGTGAAACTCAACGTGAGCAGTAGCCTCGAAGTACAGCCCTGCTTATCCTTGCAAAACGGGAGGCGTGCAGCAACTCCATGAGGCCTTCAAGGCTGTTCTGCTTTAGTTTAACGGTAGTAAGCTCTCCAAGACTCTTAGGGACCATGCTTCAGGACCCGTTTCGGTACCAGGACACTGCATAGAGCCAGGAAGCTCTGTTCCTGCGGTTATGCTGCTTGTCAGCCTAGAAATTGGAGACTGATGGCATAAGGCTTGTTTTCCCATTATGAAAGCTCCGTTCATGCGGCCTCGAAGCTACCTGAAAAGCATTGTTGTTGCCGGGGTTTTCCTCACTGCCGGCATGGTTCTGAGAAGAAAATGAGTTTTCTCCTAAGAAACCTTGGGTTTCCAGTTCCTTGTTGGAAGCTCACCCTGCTCTGCTCTATACCTAAAGTGAAAGTCAACGTGAACCCTAGCCTCGAAGTAAGGCTCTGATTTGCCTTGCCAATGGGGAGGTGTGCAGCAGCTCCATGAGGCCTTCATCACTGTTCTGCTTTAGTTTCACGGTAGTAAGCCTTTCAAAACTCCTAGGGTCCTTGCTTCAGCACCCGTTTCCGTACCAGAATACTGAGTAGAGCAAGGAAGCTCTGGTCCTGTTAAGCAACTTCCAGGCCCGTAGGCCTTTTTGGAACACCCCAGTGTTGGCTAGAGAGAACCAACACACTACACTCTTCCTTGGGAGAGCCAGATTACCTCAGCTCCACACAGGATTCACGAACACACTTCTAGACTGTCCTCCATGCAATGGGTGGAACCTCATTCCCCTAGCTGAACTCTATTGAGAAAAACACTCTGCTTCTAATCCCTTTTCACATTTCACACTTAGAGTCACGCATCCGCAAGGAGGTGGTCGGCTTGCATTCCAAGTACAATTTAAGCACAGTTCTTGGTGTAACACTGCAGGTCCTTTGAAGATGCAAAGGCCCCTCAGTCTCGCTCGCGCATCCTTTGTTTTGGAACTTCGCTGCACGCGGAAAACCGCATGTAGAGAAAAGTTGATTCAGGGAAAGCCCCAGTGGGTATCGTGAATCTCTTTTGACTTGTGAGCATCAACATGTACTTATGCTGCGTGTCAACCTAAAAATGGAAGACTGATGGCACAAAGCTTGTTTTCCCGTTTTGAAAGCTCCATTCATGCGGCCTCGAAGCTACCTGAAAAGCACTGTTGTTACCGTGCTTTTACTTACAGCCGGCATGGCACATAGAAGAAAATGAGTTTTCTCGAAAGAAACCTTGTGCTTCCAGTTCCTAGTTGGAAGCTCACCCTGCTCTGCTCTATACCAAACGTGAAAGTCAATGTGAGCACTAGCCTCGAAGTAAGGCCCTGATTATGCTGGCAAAACGGGAGGCGTGCAGCAGCTCCATGAGGCCTTCATCGCTGTTCTGCTTTAGTTTCACGGTAGTAAGCTTTCCAAGACTCCTAGGGACTTTGCTTAAGCAACCGTTTCGGTACCAGAACACTGCGTAGAGACAGTAAGCTCTGGTCCTGCGTGTATGCTGCGTGTCAACCTAGAAATTGGAGACTGATGGCATAAGGCTTCTTTTCCCATTATGAAAGCTCCGTTCATGCGGCCTCGAAGCTACGTGAAAAGCATTGTTGTTGCCGGGGTTTTCCTCACTGCCGCCATGGTTCTGAGAAGAAAATGAGTTTTCTCCTAAGAAACCTTGGGTTTCCAGTTCCTTGTTGGAAGCTCACCCTGCTCTGCTCTATACCTAAAGTGAAAGTCAACGTGAGCCCAAGCTTCGAAGTAAGGCCCTGATTATCCTTGCAAAACGAGAGGCGTGCAGCAGCTCCATGAGGCCTTCATCGTTGTTCTGCTTTAGTTTCAAGGTAGTAAGCTATTCAACACTCCTAGGGGCCTTGCTTCAGCACCCGTTTCAGTACCAGAACACTGCGTACAACCAGGAAGCTCTGCTCCTGCGTGTATGCTGCGTGTCAACCTAGAAATTAGAGACTGATGGCACAAGGCTTGTTTTCCCATTATGAAAGCTCCGTTGATGCGGCCCCGAAGCTACCTGAAAAACACTGTTGTTACCGTGCTTTTACTTACAGCCGGCATGTCTCATAGAAGAAAATGAGTTTTCTCGAAAGAAACCTTGTGCTTCCAGTTCCTAGTTGGAAGCTCACCCTGCTCTGCTCTATACCAAAAGTGAAACTCAACGTGATCAGTAGCCTCGAAGTACAGCCCTGCTTATCCTTGCAAAACGGGAGGCGTGCAGCAACTCCATGAGGCCTTCAAGGCTGTTCTGCTTTAGTTTAACGGTAGTAAGCTCTCCAAGACTCTTAGGGACCATGCTTCAGGACCCGTTTCGGTACCAGGACACTGCATAGAGCCAGGAAGCTCTGTTCCTGCGTTTATGCTGCTTGTCAGCCTAGAAATTGGAGACTGATGGCATAAGGCTTGTTTTCCCATTATGAAAGCTCCGTTCAGGCGGCCTCGAAGCTACCTGAAAAGCATTGTTGTTGCCGGGGTTTTCCTCACTGCCGGCATGGTTCTGAGAAGAAAATGAGTTTTCTCCTAAGAAACCTTGGGTTTCCAGTTCCTTGTTGGAAGCTCACCCTGCTCTGCTCTATACCTAAAGTGAAAGTCAACGTGAACCCTAGCTTCGAAGTAAGGCTCTGATTTGCCTTGCCAATGGGGAGGTGTGCAGCAGCTCCATGAGGCCTTCATCACTGTTCTGCTTTAGTTTCACGGTAGTAAGCCTTTCAAAACTCCTAGGGTCCTTGCTTCAGCACCCGTTTCCGTACCAGAATACTGAGTAGAGCAAGGAAGCTCTGGTCCTGTTAAGCAACTTCCAGCCCCGTAGGCCTTTTTGGAACACCCCAGTGTTGGCTAGAGAGAACCAACACACTGCACTCTTCCTTGGGAGAGCCAGATTACCTCAGCTCCACACAGGATTCACGAACACACTTCTAGACTGTCCTCCATGCAATGGGTGGAACCTCATTCCCCTAGCTGAACTCTATTGAGAAAAACACTCTGCTTCTAATCCCTTTTCACATTTCACACTTAGAGTCACGCATCCGCAAGGAGGTGGTCGGCTTGCATTCCAAGTACAATTTAAGCACAGTTCTTGGTGTAACACTGCAGGTCCTTTGAAGATGCAAAGGCCCCTCAGTCTCGCTCGCGCATCCTTTGTTTTGGAACTTCGCTGCACGCGGAAAACCGCATGTAGAGTAAAGTTGATTCAGGGAAAGCCCCAGTGGGTATCGTGAATCTCTTTTGACTTGTGAGCATCAACATGTACTTATGCTGCGTGTCAACCTAAAAATGGAAGACTGATGGCACAAAGCTTGTTTTCCCGTTTTGAAAGCTCCATTCATGCGGCCTCGAAGCTACCTGAAAAGCACTGTTGTTACCGTGCTTTTACTTACAGCCGGCATGGCACATAGAAGAAAATGAGTTTTCTCGAAAGAAACCTTGTGCTTCCAGTTCCTAGTTGGAAGCTCACCCTGCTCTGCTCTATACCAAACGTGAAAGTCAATGTGAGCACTAGCCTCGAAGTAAGGCCCTGATTATGCTGGCAAAACGGGAGGCGTGCAGCAGCTCCATGAGGCCTTCATCGCTGTTCTGCTTTAGTTTCACGGTAGTAAGCTTTCCAAGACTCCTAGGGACTTTGCTTAAGCAACCGTTTCGGTACCAGAACACTGCGTAGAGACAGTAAGCTCTGGTCCTGCGTGTATGCTGCGTGTCAACCTAGAAATTGGAGACTGATGGCATAAGGCTTCTTTTCCCATTATGAAAGCTCCGTTCATGCGGCCTCGAAGCTACGTGAAAAGCATTGTTGTTGCCGGGGTTTTCCTCACTGCCGCCATGGTTCTGAGAAGAAAATGAGTTTTCTCCTAAGAAACCTTGGGTTTCCAGTTCCTTGTTGGAAGCTCACCCTGCTCTGCTCTATACCTAAAGTGAAAGTCAACGTGAGCCCAAGCTTCGAAGTAAGGCCCTGATTATCCTTGCAAAACGAGAGGCGTGCAGCAGCTCCATGAGGCCTTCATCGTTGTTCTGCTTTAGTTTCAAGGTAGTAAGCTATTCAACACTCCTAGGGGCCTTGCTTCAGCACCCGTTTCAGTACCAGAACACTGCGTAGAACCAGGAAGCTCTGCTCCTGCGTGTATGCTGCGTGTCAACCTAGAAATTAGAGACTGATGGCACAAGGCTTGTTTTCCCATTATGAAAGCTCCGTTGATGCGGCCCCGAAGCTACCTGAAAAACACTGTTGTTACCGTGCTTTTACTTACAGCCGGCATGTCTCATAGAAGAAAATGAGTTTTCTCGAAAGAAACCTTGTGCTTCCAGTTCCTAGTTGGAAGCTCACCCTGCTCTGCTCTATACCAAAAGTGAAACTCAACGTGAGCAGTAGCCTCGAAGTACAGCCCTGCTTATCCTTGCAAAACGGGAGGCGTGCAGCAACTCCATGAGGCCTTCAAGGCTGTTCTGCTTTAGTTTAACGGTAGTAAGCTCTCCAAGACTCTTAGGGACCATGCTTCAGGACCCGTTTCGGTACCAGGACACTGCATAGAGCCAGGAAGCTCTGTTCCTGCGTTTATGCTGCTTGTCAGCCTAGAAATTGGAGACTGATGGCATAAGGCTTGTTTTCCCATTATGAAAGCTCCGTTCATGCGGCCTCGAAGCTACCTGAAAAGCATTGTTGTTGCCGGGGTTTTCCTCACTGCCGGCATGGTTCTGAGAAGAAAATGAGTTTTCTCCTAAGAAACCTTGGGTTTCCAGTTCCTTGTTGGAAGCTCACCCTGCTCTGCTCTATACCTAAAGTGAAAGTCAACGTGAACCGTAGCCTCGAAGTAAGGCTCTGATTTGCCTTGCCAATGGGGAGGTGTGCAGCAGCTCCATGAGGCCTTCATCACTGTTCTGCTTTAGTTTCACGGTAGTAAGCCTTTCAAAACTCCTAGGGTCCTTGCTTCAGCACCCGTTTCCGTACCAGAATACTGAGTAGAGCAAGGAAGCTCTGGTCCTGTTAAGCAACTTCCAGCCCCGTAGGCCTTTTTGGAACACCCCAGTGTTGGCTAGAGAGAACCAACACACTGCACTCTTCCTTGGGAGAGCCAGATTACCTCAGCTCCACACAGGATTCACGAACACACTTCTAGACTGTCCTCCATGCAATGGGTGGAACCTCATTCCCCTAGCTGAACTCTATTGAGAAAAACACTCTGCTTCTAATCCCTTTTCACATTTCACACTTAGAGTCACGCATCCGCAAGGAGGTGGTCGGCTTGCATTCCAAGTACAATTTAAGCACAGTTCTTGGTGTAACACTGCAGGTCCTTTGAAGATGCAAAGGCCCCTCGGTCTCGCTCGCGCATCCTTTGTTTTGGAACTTCGCTGCACGCGGAAAACCGCATGTAGAGAAAAGTTGATTCAGGGAAAGCCCCAGTGGGTATCGTGAATCTCTTTTGACTTGTGAGCATCAACATGTACTTATGCTGCGTGTCAACCTAAAAATGGAAGACTGATGGCACAAAGCTTGTTTTCCCGTTTTGAAAGCTCCATTCATGCGGCCTCGAAGCTACCTGAAAAGCACTGTTGTTACCGTGCTTTTACTTACAGCCGGCATGGCCCATGGAAGAAAATGAGTTTTCTCGAAAGAAACCTTGTGCTTCCAGTTCCTAGTTGGAAGCTCACCCTGCTCTGCTCTATACCAAACGTGAAAGTCAATGTGAGCACTAGCCTCGAAGTAAGGCCCTGATTATGCTGGCAAAACGGGAGGCGTGCAGCAGCTCCATGAGGCCTTCATCGCTGTTCTGCTTTAGTTTCACGGTAGTAAGCTTTCCAAGACGCCTAGGGACTTTGCTTAAGCAACCGTTTCGGTACCACAACACTGCGTAGAGGCAGTAAGCTCTGGTCCTGCGTGTATGCTGCGTGTCAACCTAGAAATTGGAGACTGATGGCATAAGGCTTCTTTTCCCATTATGAAAGCTCCGTTCATGCGGCCTCGAAGCTACCTGAAAAGCATTGTTGTTGCCGGGGTTTTCCTCACTGCCGGCATGGTTCTGAGAAGAAAATGAGTTTTCTCCTGAAAAACCTAGGGTTTCCAGTTCCTTGTTGGAAGCTCACCCTGCTCTGCTCTATACCTAAAGTGAAAGTCAACGTGAGCCCAAGCTTCGAAGTAAGGCCCTGATTATCCTTGCAAAACGAGAGGCGTGCAGCAGCTCCATGAGGCCTTCATCGTTGTTCTGCTTTAGTTTCAAGGTAGTAAGCTTTTCAACACTCCTAGGGGCCTTGCTTCAGCACCCGTTTCAGTACCAGAACACTGCGTAGAACCAGGAAGCTCTGCTCCTGCGTGTATGCTGCGTGTCAACCTAGAAATTAGAGACTGATGGCACAAGGCTAGTTTTCCCATTATGAAAGCTCCGTTGATGCGGCCCCGAAGCTACCTGAAAAGCACTGTTGTTACCGTGCTTTTACTTACAGCCGGCATGTCTCATAGAAGAAAATGAGTTTTCTCGAAAGAAACCTTGTGCTTCCAGTTCCTAGTTGGAAGCTCACCCTGCTCTGCTCTATGCCAAAAGTGAAACTCAACGTGAGCAGTAGCCTCGAAGTACAGCCCTGCTTATCCTTGCAAAATGGGAGGCGTGCAGCAACTCCATGAGGCCTTCAAGGCTGTTCTGCTTTAGTTTAACGGTAGTAAGCTCTCCAAGACTCTTAGGGACCATGCTCCAGGACCCGTTTCGGTACCAGGACACTGCATAGAGCCAGGAAGCTCTGTTCCTGCGTTTATGCTGCTTGTCAGCCTAGAAATTGGAGAGTGATGGCATAAGGCTTGTTTTCCCATTATGAAAGCTCCGTTCATGCGGCCTCGAAGCTACCTGAAAAGCATTGTTGTTGCCGGGGTTTTCCTCACTGCCGGCATGGTTCTGAGAAGAAAATGAGTTTTCTCCTAAGAAACCTTGGGTTTCCAGTTCCTTGTTGGAAGCTCACCCTGCTCTGCTCTATACCTAAAGTGAAAGTCAACGTGAACCCTAGCCTCGAAGTAAGGCTCTGATTTGCCTTGCCAATGGGGAGGTGTGCAGCAGCTCCATGAGGCCTTCATCACTGTTCTGCTTTAGTTTCACGGTAGTAAGCCTTTCAAAACTCCTAGGGTCCTTGCTTCAGCACCCGTTTCCGTACCAGAATACTGAGTAGAGCAAGGAAGCTCTGGTCCTGTTAAGCAACTTCCAGCCCCGTAGGCCTTTTTGGAACACCCCAGTGTTGGCTAGAGAGAACCAACACACTGCACTCTTCCTTGGGAGAGCCAGATTACCTCAGCTCCACACAGGATTCACGAACACACTTCTAGACTGTCCTCCATGCAATGGGTGGAACCTCATTCCCCTAGCTGAACTCTATTGAGAAAAACACTCTGCTTCTAATCCCTTTTCACATTTCACACTTAGAGTCACGCATCCGCAAGGAGGTGGTCGGCTTGCATTCCAAGTACAATTTAAGCACAGTTCTTGGTGTAACACTGCAGGTCCTTTGAAGATGCAAAGGCCCCTCAGTCTCGCTCGCGCATCCTTTGTTTTGGAACTTCGCTGCACGCGGAAAACCGCATGTAGAGAAAAGTTGATTCAGGGAAAGCCCCAGTGGGTATCGTGAATCTCTTTTGACTTGTGAGCATCAACATGTACTTATGCTGCGTGTCAACCTAAAAATGGAAGACTGATGGCACAAAGCTTGTTTTCCCGTTTTGAAAGCTCCATTCATGCGGCCTCGAAGCTACCTGAAAAGCACTGTTGTTACCGTGCTTTTACTTACAGCCGGCATGGCACATAGAAGAAAATAAGTTTTCTCGAAAGAAACCTTGTGCTTCCAGTTCCTAGTTGGAAGCTCACCCTGCTCTGCTCTATACCAAACGTGAAAGTCAATGTGAGCACTAGCCTCGAAGTAAGGCCCTGATTATGCTGGCAAAACGGGAGGCGTGCAGCAGCTCCATGAGGCCTTCATCGCTGTTCTGCTTTAGTTTCACGGTATTAAGCTTTCCAAGACTCCTAGGGACTTTGCTTAAGCAACCGTTTCGGTACCAGAACACTGCGTAGAGACAGTAAGCTCTGGTCCTGCGTGTATGCTGCGTGTCAACCTAGAAGTTGGAGACTGATGGCATAGGGCTTCTTTTCCCATTATGAAAGCTCCGTTCATGCGGCCTCGAAGCTACCTGAAATGCATTGTTGTTGCCGGAGTTTTCCTCACTGCCGCCATGGTTCTGGAAAGAAAATGAGTTTTCTCCTAAGAAACCTTGGGTTTCCAGTTCCTTGTTGGAAGCTCACCCTGCTCTGCTCTATACCTAAAGTGAAAGTCAACGTGAGCCCAAGCTTCGAAGTAAGGCCCTGATTATCCTTGCAAAACGAGAGGCGTGCAGCAGCTCCATGAGGCCTTCATCGTTGTTCTGCTTTAGTTGCAAGGTAGTAAGCTTTTCAACACTCCTAGGGGCCTTGCTTCAGCACCCGTTTCAGTACCAGAACACTGTGTAAAACCAGGAAGCTCTGCTCCTGCGTGTATGCTGCGTGTCAACCTAGAAATTAGAGACTGATGGCACAAGGCTAGTTTTCCCATTATGAAAGCTCCGTTGATGCGGCCCCGAAGCTACCTGAAAAGCACTGTTGTTACCGTGCTTTTACTTACAGCCGGCATGGTTCATAGAAGAAAAAGAGTTTTCTCGAAAGGAACCTTGTGCTTCCAGTTCCTAGTTGGAAGCTCACCCTGCTCTGCTCTATACCTAAAGTGAAAGTCAACGTGAGCAGTAGCCTCGAAGTACAGCCCTGCTTATCCTTGCAAAACGGGAGGCGTGCAGCAACTCCATGAGGCCTTCAAGGCTGTTCTGCTTTAGTTTAACGGTAGTAAGCTCTCCAAGACTCTTAGGGACCATGCTTCAGGACCCGTTTCGGTACCAGGACACTGCATAGAGCCAGGAAGCTCTGTTCCTGCGTTTATGCTGCTTGTCAGCCTAGAAATTGGAGACTGATGGCATAAGGCTTGTTTTCCCATTATGAAAGCTCCGTTCATGCGGCCTCGAAGCTACCTGAAAAGCATTGTTGTTGCCGGGGTTTTCCTCACTGCCGGCATGGTTCTGAGAAGAAAATGATTTTTCTCCTAAGAAACCTTGGGTTTCCAGTTCCTTGTTGGAAGCTCACCCTGCTCTGCTCTATACCTAAAGTGAAAGTCAACGTGAACCCTAGCCTCGAAGTAAGGCTCTGATTTGCCTTGCCAATGGGGAGGTGTGCAGCAGCTCCATGAGGCCTTCATCACTGTTCTGCTTTAGTTTCACGGTAGTAAGCCTTTCAAAACTCCAAGGGTCCTTGCTTCAGCACCCGTTTCCGTACCAGAATACTGAGTAGAGCAAGGAAGCTCTGGTCCTGTTAAGCAACTTCCAGCCCCGTAGGCCTTTTTGGAACACCCCAGTGTTGGCTAGAGAGAACCAACACACTGCACTCTTCCTTGGGAGAGCCAGATTACCTCAGCTCCACACAGGATTCACGAACACACTTCTAGACTGTCCTCCATGCAATGGGTGGAACCTCATTCCCCTAGCTGAACTCTATTGAGAAAAACACTCTGCTTCTAATCCCTTTTCACATTTCACACTTAGAGTCACGCATCCGCAAGGAGGTGGTCGGCTTGCATTCCAAGTACAATTTAAGCACAGTTCTTGGTGTAACACTGCAGGTCCTTTGAAGATGCAAAGGCCCCTCAGTCTCGCTCGCGCATCCTTTGTTTTGGAACTTCGCTGCACGCGGAAAACCGCATGTAGAGAAAAGTTGATTCAGGGAAAGCCCCAGTGGGTATCGTGAATCTCTTTTGACTTGTGAGCATCAACATGTACTTATGCTGCGTGTCAACCTAAAAATGGAAGACTGATGGCACAAAGCTTGTTTTCCCGTTTTGAAAGCTCCATTCATGCGGCCTCGAAGCTACCTGAAAAGCACTGTTGTTACCGTGCTTTTACTTACAGCCGGCATGGCACATAGAAGAAAATAAGTTTTCTCGAAAGAAACCTTGTGCTTCCAGTTCCTAGTTGGAAGCTCACCCTGCTCTGCTCTATACCAAACGTGAAAGTCAATGTGAGCACTAGCCTCGAAGTAAGGCCCTGATTATGCTGGCAAAACGGGAGGCGTGCAGCAGCTCCATGAGGCCTTCATCGCTGTTCTGCTTTAGTTTCACGGTAGTAAGCTTTCCAAGACTCCTAGGGACTTTGCTTAAGCAACCGTTTCGGTACCAGAACACTGCGTAGAGACAGTAAGCTCTGGTCCTGCGTGTATGCTGCGTGTCAACCTAGAAGTTGGAGACTGATGGCATAAGGCTTCTTTTCCCATTATGAAAGCTCCGTTCATGCGGCCTCGAAGCTACCTGAAAAGCATTGTTGTTGCCGGAGTTTTCCTCACTGCCGCCATGGTTCTGGAAAGAAAATGAGTTTTCTCCTAAGAAACCTTGGGTTTCCAGTTCCTTGTTGCAAGCTCACCCTGCTCTGCTCTATACCTAAAGTGAAAGTCAACGTGAGCCCAAGCTTCGAAGTAAGGCCCTGATTATCCTTGCAAAACGAGAGGCGTGCAGCAGCTCCATGAGGCCTTCATCGTTGTTCTGCTTTAGTTTCAAGGTAGTAAGCTTTTCAACACTCCTAGGGGCCTTGCTTCAGCACCCGTTTCAGTACCAGAACACTGCGTAGAACCAGGAAGCTCTGCTCCTGCGTGTATGCTGCGTGTCAACCTAGAAATTAGAGACTGATGGCACAAGGCTAGTTTTCCCATTATGAAAGCTCCGTTGATGGGGCCCCGAAGCTACCTGAAAAGCACTGTTGTTACCGTGCTTTTACTTACAGCCGGCATGGTTCATAGAAGAAAAAGAGTTTTCTCGAAAGAAACCTTGTGCTTCCAGTTCCTAGTTGGAAGCTCACCCTGCTCTGCTCTATACCTAAAGTGAAAGTCAACGTGAGCAGTAGCCTCGAAGTACAGCCCTGCTTATCCTTGCAAAACGGGAGGCGTGCAGCAACTCCATGAGGCCTTCAAGGCTGTTCTGCTTTAGTTTAATGGTAGTAAGCTCTCCAAGACTCTTAGGGACCATGCTTCAGGACCCGTTTTGGTACCAGGACACTGCATAGAGCCAGGAAGCTCTGTTCCTGCGTTTATGCTGCTTGTCAGCCTAGAAATTGGAGACTGATGGCATAAGGCTTGTTTTCCCATTATGAAAGCTCCGTTCATGCGGCCTCGAAGCTACCTGAAAAGCACTGTTGTTGCCGGGGTTTTCCTCACTGCCGGCATGGTTCTGAGAAGAAAATGAGTTTTCTCCTAAGAAACCTTGGGTTTCCAGTTCCTTGTTGGAAGCTCACCCTGCTCTGCTCTATACCTAAAGTGAAAGTCAACGTGAGCCCAAGCTTCGAAGTAAGGCCCTGATTATCCTTGCAAAACGAGAGGCGTGCAGCAGCTCCATGAGGCCTTCATCGTTGTTCTGCTTTGGTTTCAAGGTAGTAAGCTTTTCAACACTCCTAGGGACCTTGCTTCAGCACCCGTTTCAGTACCAGAACACTGCGTAGAACCAGGAAGCTCTGCTCCTGCGTGTATGCTGCGTGTCAACCTAGAAATTAGAGACTGATGGCACAAGGCTAGTTTTCCCATTATGAAAGCTCCGTTGATGCGGCCCCGAAGCTACCTGAAAAACACTGTTGTTACCGTGCTTTTACTTACAGCCGGCATGTCTCATAGAAGAAAATGAGTTTTCTCGAAAGAAACCTTGTGCTTCCAGTTCCTAGTTGGAAGCTCACCCTGCTCTGCTCTATACCAAACGTGAAAGTCAATGTGAGCACTAGCCTCGAAGTAAGGCCCTGATTATGCTGGCAAAACGGGAGGCGTGCAGCAACTCCATGAGGCCTTCAAGGCTGTTCTGCTTTAGTTTAACGGTAGTAAGCTCTCCAAGACTCTTAGGGACCATGCTTCAGGACCCGTTTCGGTACCAGGACACTGCATAGAGCCAGGAAGCTCTGTTCCTGCGTTTATGCTGCTTGTCAGCCTAGAAATTGGAGACTGATGGCATAAGGCTTGTTTTCCCATTATGAAATCTCCGTTCATGCGGCCTCGAAGCTACCTGAAAAGCATTGTTGTTGCCGGGGTTTTCCTCACTGCCGGCATGGTTCTGAGAAGAAAATGAGTTTTCTCCTAAGAAACCTTGGGTTTCCAGTTCCTTGTTGGAAGCTCACCCTGCTCTGCTCTATACCTAAAGTGAAAGTCAACGTGAACCGTAGCCTCGAAGTAAGGCTCTGATTTGCCTTGCCAATGGGGAGGTGTGCAGCAGCTCCATGAGGCCTTCATCACTGTTCTGCTTTAGTTTCACGGTAGTAAGCCTTTCAAAACTCCTAGGGTCCTTGCTTCAGCACCCGTTTCCGTACCAGAATACTGAGTAGAGCAAGGAAGCTCTGGTCCTGTTAAGCAACTTCCAGCCCCGTAGGCCTTTTTGGAACACCCCAGTGTTGGCTAGAGAGAACCAACACACTGCACTCTTCCTTGGGAGAGCCAGATTACCTCAGCTCCACACAGGATTCACGAAAACACTTCTAGACTGTCCTCCATGCAATGGGTGGAACCTCATTCCCCTAGCTGAACTCTATTGAGAAAAACACTCTGCTTCTAATCCCTTTTCACATTTCACACTTAGAGTCACGCATCCGCAAGGAGGTGGTCGGCTTGCATTCCAAGTACAATTTAAGCACAGTTCTTGGTGTAACACTGCAGGTCCTTTGAAGATGCAAAGGCCCCTCGGTCTCGCTCGCGCATCCTTTGTTTTGGAACTTCGCTGCACGCGGAAAACCGCATGTAGAGAAAAGTTGATTCAGGGAAAGCCCCAGTGGGTATCGTGAATCTCTTTTGACTTGTGAGCATCAACATGTACTTATGCTGCGTGTCAACCTAAAAATGGAAGACTGATGGCACAAAGCTTGTTTTCCCGTTTTGAAAGCTCCATTCATGCGGCCTCGAAGCTACCTGAAAAGCACTGTTGTTACCGTGCTTTTACTTACAGCCGGCATGGCCCATGGAAGAAAATGAGTTTTCTCGAAAGAAACCTTGTGCTTCCAGTTCCTAGTTGGAAGCTCACCCTGCTCTGCTCTATACCAAACGTGAAAGTCAATGTGAGCACTAGCCTCGAAGTAAGGCACTGATTATGCTGGCAAAACGGGAGGCGTGCAGCAGCTCCATGAGGCCTTCATCGCTGTTCTGCTTTAGTTTCACGGTAGTAAGCTTTCCAAGACTCCTAGGGACTTTGCTTAAGCAACCGTTTCGGTACCACAACACTGCGTAGAGGCAGTAAGCTCTGGTCCTGCGTGTATGCTGCGTGTCAACCTAGAAATTGGAGACTGATGGCATAAGGCTTCTTTTCCCATTATGAAAGCTCCGTTCATGCGGCCTCGAAGCTACCTGAAAAGCATTGTTGTTGCCGGGGTTTTCCTCACTGCCGCCATGGTTCTGAGAAGAAAATGAGTTTTCTCCTAAGAAACCTTGGGTTTCCAGTTCCTTGTTGGAAGCTCACCCTGCTCTGCTCTATACCTAAAGTGAAAGTCAACGTGAGCCCAAGCTTCGAAGTAAGGCCCTGATTATCCTTGCAAAACGAGAGGCGTGCAGCAGCTCCATGAGGCCTTCATCGTTGTTCTGCTTTAGTTTCAAGGTAGTAAGCTATTCAACACTCCTAGGGGCCTTGCTTCAGCACCCGTTTCAGTACCAGAACACTGCGTACAACCAGGAAGCTCTGCTCCTGCGTGTATGCTGCGTGTCAACCTAGAAATTAGAGACTGATGGCACAAGGCTTGTTTTCCCATTATGAAAGCTCCGTTGATGCGGCCCCGAAGCTACCTGAAAAACACTGTTGTTACCGTGCTTTTACTTACAGCCGGCATGTCTCATAGAAGAAAATGAGTTTTCTCGAAAGAAACCTTGTGCTTCCAGTTCCTAGTTGGAAGCTCACCCTGCTCTGCTCTATACCAAAAGTGAAACTCAACGTGATCAGTAGCCTCGAAGTACAGCCCTGCTTATCCTTGCAAAACGGGAGGCGTGCAGCAACTCCATGAGGCCTTCAAGGCTGTTCTGCTTTAGTTTAACGGTAGTAAGCTCTCCAAGACTCTTAGGGACCATGCTTCAGGACCCGTTTCGGTACCAGGACACTGCATAGAGCCAGGAAGCTCTGTTCCTGCGTTTATGCTGCTTGTCAGCCTAGAAATTGGAGACTGATGGCATAAGGCTTGTTTTCCCATTATGAAAGCTCCGTTCATGCGGCCTCGAAGCTACCTGAAAAGCATTGTTGTTGCCGGGGTTTTCCTCACTGCCGGCATGGTTCTGAGAAGAAAATGAGTTTTCTCCTAAGAAACCTTGGGTTTCCAGTTCCTTGTTGGAAGCTCACCCTGCTCTGCTCTATACCTAAAGTGAAAGTCAACGTGAACCCTAGCCTCGAAGTAAGGCTCTGATTTGCCTTGCCAATGGGGAGGTGTGCAGCAGCTCCATGAGGCCTTCATCACTGTTCTGCTTTAGTTTCACGGTAGTAAGCCTTTCAAAACTCCTAGGGTCCTTGCTTCAGCACCCGTTTCCGTACCAGAATACTGAGTAGAGCAAGGAAGCTCTGGTCCTGTTAAGCAACTTCCAGGCCCGTAGGCCTTTTTGGAACACCCCAGTGTTGGCTAGAGAGAACCAACACACTGCACTCTTCCTTGGGAGAGCCAGATTACCTCAGCTCCACACAGGATTCACGAACACACTTCTAGACTGTCCTCCATGCAATGGGTGGAACCTCATTCCCCTAGCTGAACTCTATTGAGAAAAACACTCTGCTTCTAATCCCTTTTCACATTTCACACTTAGAGTCACGCATCCGCAAGGAGGTGGTCGGCTTGCATTCCAAGTACAATTTAAGCACAGTTCTTGGTGTAACACTGCAGGTCCTTTGAAGATGCAAAGGCCCCTCAGTCTCGCTCGCGCATCCTTTGTTTTGGAACTTCGCTGCACGCGGAAAACCGCATGTAGAGAAAAGTTGATTCAGGGAAAGCCCCAGTGGGTATCGTGAATCTCTTTTGACTTGTGAGCATCAACATGTACTTATGCTGCGTGTCAACCTAAAAATGGAAGACTGATGGCACAAAGCTTGTTTTCCCGTTTTGAAAGCTCCATTCATGCGGCCTCGAAGCTACCTGAAAAGCACTGTTGTTACCGTGCTTTTACTTACAGCCGGCATGGCACATAGAAGAAAATGAGTTTTCTCGAAAGAAACCTTGTGCTTCCAGTTCCTAGTTGGAAGCTCACCCTGCTCTGCTCTATACCAAACGTGAAAGTCAATGTGAGCACTAGCCTCGAAGTAAGGCCCTGATTATGCTGGCAAAACGGGAGGCGTGCAGCAGCTCCATGAGGCCTTCATCGCTGTTCTGCTTTAGTTTCACGGTAGTAAGCTTTCCAAGACTCCTAGGGACTTTGCTTAAGCAACCGTTTCGGTACCAGAACACTGCGTAGAGACAGTAAGCTCTGGTCCTGCGTGTATGCTGCGTGTCAACCTAGAAATTGGAGACTGATGGCATAAGGCTTCTTTTCCCATTATGAAAGCTCCGTTCATGCGGCCTCGAAGCTACGTGAAAAGCATTGTTGTTGCCGGGGTTTTCCTCACTGCCGCCATGGTTCTGAGAAGAAAATGAGTTTTCTCCTAAGAAACCTTGGGTTTCCAGTTCCTTGTTGGAAGCTCACCCTGCTCTGCTCTATACCTAAAGTGAAAGTCAACGTGAGCCCAAGCTTCGAAGTAAGGCCCTGATTATCCTTGCAAAACGAGAGGCGTGCAGCAGCTCCATGAGGCCTTCATCGTTGTTCTGCTTTAGTTTCAAGGTAGTAAGCTATTCAACACTCCTAGGGGCCTTGCTTCAGCACCCGTTTCAGTACCAGAACACTGCGTAGAACCAGGAAGCTCTGCTCCTGCGTGTATGCTGCGTGTCAACCTAGAAATTAGAGACTGATGGCACAAGGCTTGTTTTCCCATTATGAAAGCTCCGTTGATGCGGCCCCGAAGCTACCTGAAAAACACTGTTGTTACCGTGCTTTTACTTACAGCCGGCATGGCACATGGAAGAAAATGAGTTTTCTCGAAAGAAACCTTGTGCTTCCAGTTCCTAGTTGGAAGCTCACCCTGCTCTGCTCTATACCAAAAGTGAAACTCAACGTGAGCAGTAGCCTCGAAGTACAGCCCTGCTTATCCTTGCAAAACGGGAGGCGTGCAGCAACTCCATGAGGCCTTCAAGGCTGTTCTGCTTTAGTTTAACGGTAGTAAGCTCTCCAAGACTCTTAGGGACCATGCTTCAGGACCCGTTTCGGTACCAGGACACTGCATAGAGCCAGGAAGCTCTGTTCCTGCGTTTATGCTGCTTGTCAGCCTAGAAATTGGAGACTGATGGCATAAGGCTTGTTTTCCCATTATGAAAGCTCCGTTCATGCGGCCTCGAAGCTACCTGAAAAGCATTGTTGTTGCCGGGGTTTTCCTCACTGCCGGCATGGTTCTGAGAAGAAAATGAGTTTTCTCCTAAGAAACCTTGGGTTTCCAGTTCCTTGTTGGAAGCTCACCCTGCTCTGCTCTATACCTAAAGTGAAAGTCAACGTGAACCGTAGCCTCGAAGTAAGGCTCTGATTTGCCTTGCCAATGGGGAGGTGTGCAGCAGCTCCATGAGGCCTTCATCACTGTTCTGCTTTAGTTTCACGGTAGTAAGCCTTTCAAAACTCCTAGGGTCCTTGCTTCAGCACCCGTTTCCGTACCAGAATACTGAGTAGAGCAAGGAAGCTCTGGTCCTGTTAAGCAACTTCCAGCCCCGTAGGCCTTTTTGGAACACCCCAGTGTTGGCTAGAGAGAACCAACACACTGCACTCTTCCTTGGGAGAGCCAGATTACCTCAGCTCCACACAGGATTCACGAACACACTTCTAGACTGTCCTCCATGCAATGGGTGGAACCTCATTCCCCTAGCTGAACTCTATTGAGAAAAACACTCTGCTTCTAATCCCTTTTCACATTTCACACTTAGAGTCACGCATCCGCAAGGAGGTGGTCGGCTTGCATTCCAAGTACAATTTAAGCACAGTTCTTGGTGTAACACTCCAGGTCCTTTGAAGATGCAAAGGCCCCTCGGTCTCGCTCGCGCATCCTTTGTTTTGGAACTTCGCTGCACGCGGAAAACCGCATGTAGAGAAAAGTTGATTCAGGGAAAGCCCCAGTGGGTATCGTGAATCTCTTTTGACTTGTGAGCATCAACATGTACTTATGCTGCGTGTCAACCTAAAAATGGAAGACTGATGGCACAAAGCTTGTTTTCCCATTTTGAAAGCTCCATTCATGCGGCCTCGAAGCTACCTGAAAAGCACTGTTGTTACCGTGCTTTTACTTACAGCCGGCATGGCCCATGGAAGAAAATGAGTTTTCTCGAAAGAAACCTTGTGCTTCCAGTTCCTAGTTGGAAGCTCACCCTGCTCTGCTCTATACCAAACGTGAAAGTCAATGTGAGCACTAGCCTCGAAGTAAGGCCCTGATTATGCTGGCAAAACGGGAGGCGTGCAGCAGCTCCATGAGGCCTTCATCGCTGTTCTGCTTTAGTTTCACGGTAGTAAGCTTTCCAAGACGCCTAGGGACTTTGCTTAAGCAACCGTTTCGGTACCACAACACTGCGTAGAGGCAGTAAGCTCTGGTCCTGCGTGTATGCTGCGTGTCAACCTAGAAATTGGAGACTGATGGCATAAGGCTTCTTTTCCCATTATGAAAGCTCCGTTCATGCGGCCTCGAAGCTACCTGAAAAGCATTGTTGTTGCCGGGGTTTTCCTCACTGCCGGCATGGTTCTGAGAAGAAAATGAGTTTTCTCCTGAAAAACCTAGGGTTTCCAGTTCCTTGTTGGAAGCTCACCCTGCTCTGCTCTATACCTAAAGTGAAAGTCAACGTGAGCCCAAGCTTCGAAGTAAGGCCCTGATTATCCTTGCAAAATGAGAGGCGTGCAGCAGCTCCATGAGGCCTTCATCGTTGTTCTGCTTTGGTTTCAAGGTAGTAAGCTTTTCAACACTCCTAGGGACCTTGCTTCAGCACCCGTTTCAGTACCAGAACACTGCGTAGAACCAGGAAGCTCTGCTCCTGCGTGTATGCTGCGTGTCAACCTAGAAATTAGAGACTGATGGCACAAGGCTTGTTTTCCCATTATGAAAGCTCCGTTGATGCGGCCCCGAAGCTACCTGAAAAGCACTGTTGTTACCGTGCTTTTACTTACAGCCGGCATGTCTCATAGAAGAAAATGAGTTTTCTCGAAAGAAACCTTGTGCTTCCAGTTCCTAGTTGGAAGCTCACCCTGCTCTGCTCTATACCAAAAGTGAAACTCAACGTGAGCAGTAGCCTCGAAGTACAGCCCTGCTTATCCTTGCAAAACGGGAGGCGTGCAGCAACTCCATGAGGCCTTCAAGGCTGTTCTGCTTTAGTTTAACGGTAGTAAGCTCTCCAAGACTCTTAGGGACCATGCTTCAGGACCCGTTTCGGTACCAGGACACTGCATAGAGCCAGGAAGCTCTGTTCCTGCGTTTATGCTGCTTGTCAGCCTAGAAATTGGAGACTGATGGCATAAGGCTTGTTTTCCCATTATGAAAGCTCCGTTCATGCGGCCTCGAAGCTACCTGAAAAGCATTGTTGTTGCCGGGGTTTTCCTCACTGCCGGCATGGTTCTGAGAAGAAAATGAGTTTTCTCCTAAGAAACCTTGGGTTTCCAGTTCCTTGTTGGAAGCTCACCCTGCTCTGCTCTATACCTAAAGTGAAAGTCAACGTGAACCCTAGCCTCGAAGTAAGGCTCTGATTTGCCTTGCCAATGGGGAGGTGTGCAGCAGCTCCATGAGGCCTTCATCACTGTTCTGCTTTAGTTTCACGGTAGTAAGCCTTTCAAAACTCCTAGGGTCCTTGCTTCAGCACCCGTTTCCGTACCAGAATACTGAGTAGAGCAAGGAAGCTCTGGTCCTGTTAAGCAACTTCCAGCCCCGTAGGCCTTTTTGGAACACCCCAGTGTTGGCTAGAGAGAACCAACACACTGCACTCTTCCTTGGGAGAGCCAGATTACCTCAGCTCCACACAGGATTCACGAACACACTTCTAGACTGTCCTCCATGCAATGGGTGGAACCTCATTCCCCTAGCTGAACTCTATTGAGAAAAACACTCTGCTTCTAATCCCTTTTCACATTTCACACTTAGAGTCACGCATCCGCAAGGAGGTGGTCGGCTTGCATTCCAAGTACAATTTAAGCACAGTTCTTGGTGTAACACTGCAGGTCCTTTGAAGATGCAAAGGCCCCTCAGTCTCGCTCGCGCATCCTTTGTTTTGGAACTTCGCTGCACGCGGAAAACCGCATGTAGAGAAAAGTTGATTCAGGGAAAGCTCCAGTGGGTATCGTGAATCTCTTTTGACTTGTGAGCATCAACATGTACTTATGCTGCGTGTCAACCTAAAAATGGAAGACTGATGGCACAAAGCTTGTTTTCCCGTTTTGAAAGCTCCATTCATGCGGCCTCGAAGCTACCTGAAAAGCACTGTTGTTACCGTGCTTTTACTTACAGCCAGCATGGCACATAGAAGAAAATGAGTTTTCTCGAAAGAAACCTTGTGCTTCCAGTTCCTAGTTGGAAGCTCACCCTGCTCTGCTCTATACCAAACGTGAAAGTCAATGTGAGCACTAGCCTCGAAGTAAGGCCCTGATTATGCTGGCAAAACGGGAGGCGTGCAGCAGCTCCATGAGGCCTTCATCGTTGTTCCGCTTTAGTTTCAAGGTAGTAAGCTTTTCAACACTCCTAGGGGACTTACTTCAGCACCCGTTTCAGTACCAGAACACTGCGTAGAGACAGTAAGCTCTGGTCCTGCGTGTATGCTGCGTGTCAACCTAGAAATTAGAGACTGATGGCACAAGGGTAGTTTTCGCATTATGAAAGCTCCGTTGATGCGGCCCCGAAGCTACCTGAAAAGCACTGTTGTTACCGTGCTTTTACTTACAGCCGGCATGGTTCATAGAAGAAAATGAGTTTTCTCGAAAGAAACCTTGTGCTTCCAGTTCCTAGTTGGAAGCTCACCCTGCTCTGCTCTATACCTAAAGTGAAAGTCAACGTGAGCCCAAGCTTCGAAGTAAGGCCCTGATTATCCTTGCAAAACGAGAGGCGTGCAGCAGCTCCATGAGGCCTTCATCGTTGTTCTGCTTTAGTTTCAAGGTAGTAAGCTTTTCAACACTCCTAGGGGCCTTGCTTCAGCACCCGTTTCAGTACCAGAACACTGCGTAGAACCAGGAAGCTCTGCTCCTGCGTGTATGCTGCGTGTCAACCTAGAAATTAGAGACTGATGGCACAAGGCTAGTTTTCCCATTATGAAAGCTCCGTTGATGCGGCCCCGAAGCTACCTGAAAAGCACTGTTGTTACCGTGCTTTTACTTACAGCCGGCATGTCTCATAGAAGAAAATGAGTTTTCTCGAAAGAAACCTTGTGCTTCCAGTTCCTAGTTGGAAGCTCACCCTGCTCTGCTCTATACCAAAAGTGAAACTCAACGTGAGCAGTAGCCTCGAAGTACAGCCCTGCTTATCCTTGCAAAATGGGAGGCGTGCAGCAACTCCATGAGGCCTTCAAGGCTGTTCTGCTTTAGTTTAACGGTAGTAAGCTCTCCAAGACTCTTAGGGACCATGCTCCAGGACCCGTTTCGGTACCAGGACACTGCATAGAGCCAGGAAGCTCTGTTCCTGCGTTTATGCTGCTTGTCAGCCTAGAAATTGGAGAGTGATGGCATAAGGCTTGTTTTCCCATTATGAAAGCTCCGTTCATGCGGCCTCGAAGCTACCTGAAAAGCATTGTTGTTGCCGGGGTTTTCCTCACTGCCGGCATGGTTCTGAGAAGAAAATGAGTTTTCTCCTAAGAAACCTTGGGTTTCCAGTTCCTTGTTGGAAGCTCACCCTGCTCTGCTCTATACCTAAAGTGAAAGTCAACGTGAACCCTAGCCTCGAAGTAAGGCTCTGATTTGCCTTGCCAATGGGGAGGTGTGCAGCAGCTCCATGAGGCCTTCATCACTGTTCTGCTTTAGTTTCACGGTAGTAAGCCTTTCAAAACTCCTAGGGTCCTTGCTTCAGCACCCGTTTCCGTACCAGAATACTGAGTAGAGCAAGGAAGCTCTGGTCCTGTTAAGCAACTTCCAGCCCCGTAGGCCTTTTTGGAACACCCCAGTGTTGGCTAGAGAGAACCAACACACTGCACTCTTCCTTGGGAGAGCCAGATTACCTCAGCTCCACACAGGATTCACGAACACACTTCTAGACTGTCCTCCATGCAATGGGTGGAACCTCATTCCCCTAGCTGAACTCTATTGAGAAAAACACTCTGCTTCTAATCCCTTTTCACATTTCACACTTAGAGTCACGCATCCGCAAGGAGGTGGTCGGCTTGCATTCCAAGTACAATTTAAGCACAGTTCTTGGTGTAACACTGCAGGTCCTTTGAAGATGCAAAGGCCCCTCAGTCTCGCTCGCGCATCCTTTGTTTTGGAACTTCGCTGCACGCGGAAAACCGCATGTAGAGAAAAGTTGATTCAGGGAAAGCCCCAGTGGGTATCGTGAATCTCTTTTGACTTGTGAGCATCAACATGTACTTATGCTGCGTGTCAACCTAAAAATGGAAGACTGATGGCACAAAGCTTGTTTTCCCGTTTTGAAAGCTCCATTCATGCGGCCTCGAAGCTACCTGAAAAGCACTGTTGTTACCGTGCTTTTACTTACAGCCGGCATGGCACATAGAAGAAAATAAGTTTTCTCGAAAGAAACCTTGTGCTTCCAGTTCCTAGTTGGAAGCTCACCCTGCTCTGCTCTATACCAAACGTGAAAGTCAATGTGAGCACTAGCCTCGAAGTAAGGCCCTGATTATGCTGGCAAAACGGGAGGCGTGCAGCAGCTCCATGAGGCCTTCATCGCTGTTCTGCTTTAGTTTCACGGTAGTAAGCTTTCCAAGACTCCTAGGGACTTTGATTAAGCAACCGTTTCGGTACCAGAACACTGCGTAGAGACAGTAAGCTCTGGTCCTGCGTGTATGCTGCGTGTCAACCTAGAAGTTGGAGACTGATGGCATAAGGCTTCTTTTCCCATTATGAAAGCTCCGTTCATGCGGCCTCGAAGCTACCTGAAAAGCATTGTTGTTGCCGGAGTTTTCCTCACTGCCGCCATGGTTCTGGAAAGAAAATGAGTTTTCTCCTAAGAAACCTTGGGTTTCCAGTTCCTTGTTGGAAGCTCACCCTGCTCTGCTCTATACCTAAAGTGAAAGTCAACGTGAGCCCAAGCTTCGAAGTAAGGCCCTGATTATCCTTGCAAAACGAGAGGCGTGCAGCAGCTCCATGAGGCCTTCATCGTTGTTCTGCTTTAGTTTCAAGGTAGTAAGCTTTTCAACACTCCTAGGGGCCTTGCTTCAGCACCCGTTTCAGTACCAGAACACTGCGTAAAACCAGGAAGCTCTGCTCCTGCGTGTATGCTGCGTGTCAACCTAGAAATTAGAGACTGATGGCACAAGGCTAGTTTTCCCATTATGAAAGCTCCGTTGATGCGGCCCCGAAGCTACCTGAAAAGCACTGTTGTTACCGTGCTTTTACTTACAGCCGGCATGTCTCATAGAAGAAAATGAGTTTTCTCGAAAGAAACCTTGTGCTTCCAGTTCCTAGTTGGAAGCTCACCCTGCTCTGCTCTATACCAAAAGTGAAACTCAACGTGAGCAGTAGCCTCGAAGTACAGCCCTGCTTATCCTTGCAAAATGGGAGGCGTGCAGCAACTCCATGAGGCCTTCAAGGCTGTTCTGCTTTAGTTTAACGGTAGTAAGCTCTCCAAGACTCTTAGGGACCATGCTCCAGGACCCGTTTCGGTACCAGGACACTGCATAGAGCCAGGAAGCTCTGTTCCTGCGTTTATGCTGCTTGTCAGCCTAGAAATTGGAGAGTGATGGCATAAGGCTTGTTTTCCCATTATGAAAGCTCCGTTCATGCGGCCTCGAAGCTACCTGAAAAGCATTGTTGTTGCCGGGGTTTTCCTCACTGCCGGCATGGTTCTGAGAAGAAAATGAGTTTTCTCCTAAGAAACCTTGGGTTTCCAGTTCCTTGTTGGAAGCTCACCCTGCTCTGCTCTATACCTAAAGTGAAAGTCAACGTGAACCCTAGCCTCGAAGTAAGGCTCTGATTTGCCTTGCCAATGGGGAGGTGTGCAGCAGCTCCATGAGGCCTTCATCACTGTTCTGCTTTAGTTTCACGGTAGTAAGCCTTTCAAAACTCCTAGGGTCCTTGCTTCAGCACCCGTTTCCGTACCAGAATACTGAGTAGAGCAAGGAAGCTCTGGTCCTGTTAAGCAACTTCCAGCCCCGTAGGCCTTTTTGGAACACCCCAGTGTTGGCTAGAGAGAACCAACACACTGCACTCTTCCTTGGGAGAGCCAGATTACCTCAGCTCCACACAGGATTCACGAACACACTTCTAGACTGTCCTCCATGCAATGGGTGGAACCTCATTCCCCTAGCTGAACTCTATTGAGAAAAACACTCTGCTTCTAATCCCTTTTCACATTTCACACTTAGAGTCACGCATCCGCAAGGAGGTGGTCGGCTTGCATTCCAAGTACAATTTAAGCACAGTTCTTGGTGTAACACTGCAGGTCCTTTGAAGATGCAAAGGCCCCTCAGTCTCGCTCGCGCATCCTTTGTTTTGGAACTTCGCTGCACGCGGAAAACCGCATGTAGAGAAAAGTTGATTCAGGGAAAGCCCCAGTGGGTATCGTGAATCTCTTTTGACTTGTGAGCATCAACATGTACTTATGCTGCGTGTCAACCTAAAAATGGAAGACTGATGGCACAAAGCTTGTTTTCCCGTTTTGAAAGCTCCATTCATGCGGCCTCGAAGCTACCTGAAAAGCACTGTTGTTACCGTGCTTTTACTTACAGCCGGCATGGCACATAGAAGAAAATAAGTTTTCTCGAAAGAAACCTTGTGCTTCCAGTTCCTAGTTGGAAGCTCACCCTGCTCTGCTCTATACCAAACGTGAAAGTCAATGTGAGCACTAGCCTCGAAGTAAGGCCCTGATTATGCTGGCAAAACGGGAGGCGTGCAGCAGCTCCATGAGGCCTTCATCGCTGTTCTGCTTTAGTTTCACGGTAGTAAGCTTTCCAAGACTCCTAGGGACTTTGATTAAGCAACCGTTTCGGTACCAGAACACTGCGTAGAGACAGTAAGCTCTGGTCCTGCGTGTATGCTGCGTGTCAACCTAGAAGTTGGAGACTGATGGCATAAGGCTTCTTTTCCCATTATGAAAGCTCCGTTCATGCGGCCTCGAAGCTACCTGAAAAGCATTGTTGTTGCCGGAGTTTTCCTCACTGCCGCCATGGTTCTGGAAAGAAAATGAGTTTTCTCCTAAGAAACCTTGGGTTTCCAGTTCCTTGTTGGAAGCTCACCCTGCTCTGCTCTATACCTAAAGTGAAAGTCAACGTGAGCCCAAGCTTCGAAGTAAGGCCCTGATTATCCTTGCAAAACGAGAGGCGTGCAGCAGCTCCATGAGGCCTTCATCGTTGTTCTGCTTTAGTTTCAAGGTAGTAAGCTTTTCAACACTCCTAGGGGCCTTGCTTCAGCACCCGTTTCAGTACCAGAACACTGCGTAAAACCAGGAAGCTCTGCTCCTGCGTGTATGCTGCGTGTCAACCTAGAAATTAGAGACTGATGGCACAAGGCTAGTTTTCCCATTATGAAAGCTCCGTTGATGCGGCCCCGAAGCTACCTGAAAAGCACTGTTGTTACCGTGCTTTTACTTACAGCCGGCATGTCTCATAGAAGAAAATGAGTTTTCTCGAAAGAAACCTTGTGCTTCCAGTTCCTAGTTGGAAGCTCACCCTGCTCTGCTCTATACCAAAAGTGAAACTCAACGTGAGCAGTAGCCTCGAAGTACAGCCCTGCTTATCCTTGCAAAACGGGAGGCGTGCAGCAACTCCATGAGGCCTTCAAGGCTGTTCTGCTTTAGTTTAACGGTAGTAAGCTCTCCAAGACTCTTAGGGACCATGCTTCAGGACCCGTTTCGGTACCAGGACACTGCATAGAGCCAGGAAGCTCTGTTCCTGCGTTTATGCTGCTTGTCAGCCTAGAAATTGGAGACTGATGGCATAAGGCTTGTTTTCCCATTATGAAAGCTCCGTTCATGCGGCCTCGAAGCTACCTGAAAAGCATTGTTGTTGCCGGGGTTTTCCTCACTGCCGGCATGGTTCTGAGAAGAAAATGAGTTTTCTCCTAAGAAACCTTGGGTTTCCAGTTCCTTGTTGGAAGCTCAGCCTGCTCTGCTCTATACCTAAAGTGAAAGTCAACGTGAACCGTAGCCTCGAAGTAAGGCTCTGATTTGCCTTGCCAATGGGGAGGTGTGCAGCAGCTCCATGAGGCCTTCATCACTGTTCTGCTTTAGTTTCACGGTAGTAAGCCTTTCAAAACTCCTAGGGTCCTTGCTTCAGCACCCGTTTCCGTACCAGAATACTGAGTAGAGCAAGGAAGCTCTGGTCCTGTTAAGCAACTTCCAGCCCCGTAGGCCTTTTTGGAACACCCCAGTGTTGGCTAGAGAGAACCAACACACTGCACTCTTCCTTGGGAGAGCCAGATTACCTCAGCTCCACACAGGATTCACGAACACACTTCTAGACTGTCCTCCATGCAATGGGTGGAACCTCATTCCCCTAGCTGAACTCTATTGAGAAAAACACTCTGCTTCTAATCCCTTTTCACATTTCACACTTAGAGTCACGCATCCGCAAGGAGGTGGTCGGCTTGCATTCCAAGTACAATTTAAGCACAGTTCTTGGTGTAACACTGCAGGTCCTTTGAAGATGCAAAGGCCCCTCGGTCTCGCTCGCGCATCCTTTGTTTTGGAACTTCGCTGCACGCGGAAAACCGCATGTAGAGAAAAGTTGATTCAGGGAAAGCCCCAGTGGGTATCGTGAATCTCTTTTGACTTGTGAGCATCAACATGTACTTATGCTGCGTGTCAACCTAAAAATGGAAGACTGATGGCACAAAGCTTGTTTTCCCGTTTTGAAAGCTCCATTCATGCGGCCTCGAAGCTACCTGAAAAGCACTGTTGTTACCGTGCTTTTACTTACAGCCGGCATGGCCCATGGAAGAAAATGAGTTTTCTCGAAAGAAACCTTGTGCTTCCAGTTCCTAGTTGGAAGCTCACCCTGCTCTGCTCTATACCAAACGTGAAAGTCAATGTGAGCACTAGCCTCGAAGTAAGGCCCTGATTATGCTGGCAAAACGGGAGGCGTGCAGCAGCTCCATGAGGCCTTCATCGCTGTTCTGCTTTAGTTTCACGGTAGTAAGCTTTCCAAGACGCCTAGGGACTTTGCTTAAGCAACCGTTTCGGTACCACAACACTGCGTAGAGGCAGTAAGCTCTGGTCCTGCGTGTATGCTGCGTGTCAACCTAGAAATTGGAGACTGATGGCATAAGGCTTCTTTTCCCATTATGAAAGCTCCGTTCATGCGGCCTCGAAGCTACCTGAAAAGCATTGTTGTTGCCGGGGTTTTCCTCACTGCCGGCATGGTTCTGAGAAGAAAATGAGTTTTCTCCTGAAAAACCTAGGGTTTCCAGTTCCTTGTTGGAAGCTCACCCTGCTCTGCTCTATACCTAAAGTGAAAGTCAATGTGAGCACTAGCCTCGAAGTAAGGCCCTGATTATGCTGGCAAAACGGGAGGCGTGCAGCAGCTCCATGAGGCCTTCATCGTTGTTCCGCTTTAGTTTCAAGGTAGTAAGCTTTTCAACACTCCTAGGGGACTTACTTCAGCACCCGTTTCAGTACCAGAACACTGCGTAGAACCAGGAACCTCTGCTCCTGCGTGTATGCTGCGTGTCAACCTAGAAATTAGAGACTGATGGCACAAGGGTAGTTTTCGCATTATGAAAGCTCCGTTGATGCGGCCCCGAAGCTACCTGAAAAGCACTGTTGTTACCGTGCTTTTACTTACAGCCGGCATGGTTCATAGAAGAAAATGAGTTTTCTCGAAAGAAACCTTGTGCTTCCAGTTCCTAGTTGGAAGCTCACCCTGCTCTGCTCTATACCTAAAGTGAAAGTCAACGTGAGCCCAAGCTTCGAAGTAAGGCCCTGATTATCCTTGCAAAATGAGAGGCGTGCAGCAGCTCCATGAGGCCTTCATCGTTGTTCTGCTTTGGTTTCAAGGTAGTAAGCTTTTCAACACTCCTAGGGACCTTGCTTCAGCACCCGTTTCAGTACCAGAACACTGCGTAGAACCAGGAAGCTCTGCTCCTGCGTGTATGCTGCGTGTCAACCTAGAAATTAGAGACTGATGGCACAAGGCTTGTTTTCCCATTATGAAAGCTCCGTTGATGCGGCCCCGAAGCTACCTGAAAAGCACTGTTGTTACCGTGCTTTTACTTACAGCCGGCATGTCTCATAGAAGAAAATGAGTTTTCTCGAAAGAAACCTTGTGCTTCCAGTTCCTAGTTGGAAGCTCACCCTGCTCTGCTCTATACCAAAAGTGAAACTCAACGTGAGCAGTAGCCTCGAAGTACAGCCCTGCTTATCCTTGCAAAACGGGAGGCGTGCAGCAACTCCATGAGGCCTTCAAGGCTGTTCTGCTTTAGTTTAACGGTAGTAAGCTCTCCAAGACTCTTAGGGACCATGCTTCAGGACCCGTTTCGGTACCAGGACACTGCATAGAGCCAGGAAGCTCTGTTCCTGCGTTTATGCTGCTTGTCAGCCTAGAAATTGGAGACTGATGGCATAAGGCTTGTTTTCCCATTATGAAAGCTCCGTTCATGCGGCCTCGAAGCTACCTGAAAAGCATTGTTGTTGCCGGGGTTTTCCTCACTGCCGGCATGGTTCTGAGAAGAAAATGAGTTTTCTCCTAAGAAACCTTGGGTTTCCAGTTCCTTGTTGGAAGCTCACCCTGCTCTGCTCTATACCTAAAGTGAAAGTCAACGTGAACCCTAGCCTCGAAGTAAGGCTCTGATTTGCCTTGCCAATGGGGAGGTGTGCAGCAGCTCCATGAGGCCTTCATCACTGTTCTGCTTTAGTTTCACGGTAGTAAGCCTTTCAAAACTCCTAGGGTCCTTGCTTCAGCACCCGTTTCCGTACCAGAATACTGAGTAGAGCAAGGAAGCTCTGGTCCTGTTAAGCAACTTCCAGCCCCGTAGGCCTTTTTGGAACACCCCAGTGTTGGCTAGAGAGAACCAACACACTGCACTCTTCCTTGGGAGAGCCAGATTACCTCAGCTCCACACAGGATTCACGAACACACTTCTAGACTGTCCTCCATGCAATGGGTGGAACCTCATTCCCCTAGCTGAACTCTATTGAGAAAAACACTCTGCTTCTAATCCCTTTTCACATTTCACACTTAGAGTCACGCATCCGCAAGGAGGTGGTCGGCTTGCATTCCAAGTACAATTTAAGCACAGTTCTTGGTGTAACACTGCAGGTCCTTTGAAGATGCAAAGGCCCCTCAGTCTCGCTCGCGCATCCTTTGTTTTGGAACTTCGCTGCACGCGGAAAACCGCATGTAGAGAAAAGTTGATTCAGGGAAAGCTCCAGTGGGTATCGTGAATCTCTTTTGACTTGTGAGCATCAACATGTACTTATGCTGCGTGTCAACCTAAAAATGGAAGACTGATGGCACAAAGCTTGTTTTCCCGTTTTGAAAGCTCCATTCATGCGGCCTCGAAGCTACCTGAAAAGCACTGTTGTTACCGTGCTTTTACTTACAGCCAGCATGGCACATAGAAGAAAATGAGTTTTCTCGAAAGAAACCTTGTGCTTCCAGTTCCTAGTTGGAAGCTCACCCTGCTCTGCTCTATACCAAACGTGAAAGTCAATGTGAGCACTAGCCTCGAAGTAAGGCCCTGATTATGCTGGCAAAACGGGAGGCGTGCAGCAGCTCCATGAGGCCTTCATCGTTGTTCCGCTTTAGTTTCAAGGTAGTAAGCTTTTCAACACTCCTAGGGGACTTACTTCAGCACCCGTTTCAGTACCAGAACACTGCGTAGAGACAGTAAGCTCTGGTCCTGCGTGTATGCTGCGTGTCAACCTAGAAATTAGAGACTGATGGCACAAGGGTAGTTTTCGCATTATGAAAGCTCCGTTGATGCGGCCCCGAAGCTACCTGAAAAGCACTGTTGTTACCGTGCTTTTACTTACAGCCGGCATGGTTCATAGAAGAAAATGAGTTTTCTCGAAAGAAACCTTGTGCTTCCAGTTCCTAGTTGGAAGCTCACCCTGCTCTGCTCTATACCTAAAGTGAAAGTCAACGTGAGCCCAAGCTTCGAAGTAAGGCCCTGATTATCCTTGCAAAACGAGAGGCGTGCAGCAGCTCCATGAGGCCTTCATCGTTGTTCTGCTTTAGTTTCAAGGTAGTAAGCTTTTCAACACTCCTAGGGGCCTTGCTTCAGCACCCGTTTCAGTACCAGAACACTGCGTAGAACCAGGAAGCTCTGCTCCTGCGTGTATGCTGCGTGTCAACCTAGAAATTAGAGACTGATGGCACAAGGCTAGTTTTCCCATTATGAAAGCTCCGTTGATGCGGCCCCGAAGCTACCTGAAAAGCACTGTTGTTACCGTGCTTTTACTTACAGCCGGCATGTCTCATAGAAGAAAATGAGTTTTCTCGAAAGAAACCTTGTGCTTCCAGTTCCTAGTTGGAAGCTCACCCTGCTCTGCTCTATACCAAAAGTGAAACTCAACGTGAGCAGTAGCCTCGAAGTACAGCCCTGCTTATCCTTGCAAAATGGGAGGCGTGCAGCAACTCCATGAGGCCTTCAAGGCTGTTCTGCTTTAGTTTAACGGTAGTAAGCTCTCCAAGACTCTTAGGGACCATGCTCCAGGACCCGTTTCGGTACCAGGACACTGCATAGAGCCAGGAAGCTCTGTTCCTGCGTTTATGCTGCTTGTCAGCCTAGAAATTGGAGAGTGATGGCATAAGGCTTGTTTTCCCATTATGAAAGCTCCGTTCATGCGGCCTCGAAGCTACCTGAAAAGCATTGTTGTTGCCGGGGTTTTCCTCACTGCCGGCATGGTTCTGAGAAGAAAATGAGTTTTCTCCTAAGAAACCTTGGGTTTCCAGTTCCTTGTTGGAAGCTCACCCTGCTCTGCTCTATACCTAAAGTGAAAGTCAACGTGAACCCTAGCCTCGAAGTAAGGCTCTGATTTGCCTTGCCAATGGGGAGGTGTGCAGCAGCTCCATGAGGCCTTCATCACTGTTCTGCTTTAGTTTCACGGTAGTAAGCCTTTCAAAACTCCTAGGGTCCTTGCTTCAGCACCCGTTTCCGTACCAGAATACTGAGTAGAGCAAGGAAGCTCTGGTCCTGTTAAGCAACTTCCAGCCCCGTAGGCCTTTTTGGAACACCCCAGTGTTGGCTAGAGAGAACCAACACACTGCACTCTTCCTTGGGAGAGCCAGATTACCTCAGCTCCACACAGGATTCACGAACACACTTCTAGACTGTCCTCCATGCAATGGGTGGAACCTCATTCCCCTAGCTGAACTCTATTGAGAAAAACACTCTGCTTCTAATCCCTTTTCACATTTCACACTTAGAGTCACGCATCCGCAAGGAGGTGGTCGGCTTGCATTCCAAGTACAATTTAAGCACAGTTCTTGGTGTAACACTGCAGGTCCTTTGAAGATGCAAAGGCCCCTCAGTCTCGCTCGCGCATCCTTTGTTTTGGAACTTCGCTGCACGCGGAAAACCGCATGTAGAGAAAAGTTGATTCAGGGAAAGCCCCAGTGGGTATCGTGAATCTCTTTTGACTTGTGAGCATCAACATGTACTTATGCTGCGTGTCAACCTAAAAATGGAAGACTGATGGCACAAAGCTTGTTTTCCCGTTTTGAAAGCTCCATTCATGCGGCCTCGAAGCTACCTGAAAAGCACTGTTGTTACCGTGCTTTTACTTACAGCCGGCATGGCACATAGAAGAAAATAAGTTTTCTCGAAAGAAACCTTGTGCTTCCAGTTCCTAGTTGGAAGCTCACCCTGCTCTGCTCTATACCAAACGTGAAAGTCAATGTGAGCACTAGCCTCGAAGTAAGGCCCTGATTATGCTGGCAAAACGGGAGGCGTGCAGCAGCTCCATGAGGCCTTCATCGCTGTTCTGCTTTAGTTTCACGGTAGTAAGCTTTCCAAGACTCCTAGGGACTTTGATTAAGCAACCGTTTCGGTACCAGAACACTGCGTAGAGACAGTAAGCTCTGGTCCTGCGTGTATGCTGCGTGTCAACCTAGAAGTTGGAGACTGATGGCATAAGGCTTCTTTTCCCATTATGAAAGCTCCGTTCATGCGGCCTCGAAGCTACCTGAAAAGCATTGTTGTTGCCGGAGTTTTCCTCACTGCCGCCATGGTTCTGGAAAGAAAATGAGTTTTCTCCTAAGAAACCTTGGGTTTCCAGTTCCTTGTTGGAAGCTCACCCTGCTCTGCTCTATACCTAAAGTGAAAGTCAACGTGAGCCCAAGCTTCGAAGTAAGGCCCTGATTATCCTTGCAAAACGAGAGGCGTGCAGCAGCTCCATGAGGCCTTCATCGTTGTTCTGCTTTAGTTTCAAGGTAGTAAGCTTTTCAACACTCCTAGGGGCCTTGCTTCAGCACCCGTTTCAGTACCAGAACACTGCGTAAAACCAGGAAGCTCTGCTCCTGCGTGTATGCTGCGTGTCAACCTAGAAATTAGAGACTGATGGCACAAGGCTAGTTTTCCCATTATGAAAGCTCCGTTGATGCGGCCCCGAAGCTACCTGAAAAGCACTGTTGTTACCGTGCTTTTACTTACAGCCGGCATGTCTCATAGAAGAAAATGAGTTTTCTCGAAAGAAACCTTGTGCTTCCAGTTCCTAGTTGGAAGCTCACCCTGCTCTGCTCTATACCAAAAGTGAAACTCAAC
Source organism: Eubalaena glacialis (assembly GCF_028564815.1). NCBI lineage: Eukaryota > Metazoa > Chordata > Mammalia > Artiodactyla > Balaenidae > Eubalaena > Eubalaena glacialis. Next base: position 28,370,818 of record NC_083725.1, read on the forward strand.
GTGAGCAGTAGCCTCGAAGTACAGCCCTGCTTATCCTTGCAAAATGGGAGGCGTGCAGCAACTCCATGAGGCCTTCAAGGCTGTTCTGCTTTAGTTTAACGGTAGTAAGCTCTCCAAGACTCTTAGGGACCATGCTCCAGGACCCGTTTCGGTACCAGGACACTGCATAGAGCCAGGAAGCTCTGTTCCTGCGTTTATGCTGCTTGTCAGCCTAGAAATTGGAGAGTGATGGCATAAGGCTTGTTTTCCCATTATGAAAGCTCCGTTCATGCGGCCTCGAAGCTACCTGAAAAGCATTGTTGTTGCCGGGGTTTTCCTCACTGCCGGCATGGTTCTGAGAAGAAAATGAGTTTTCTCCTAAGAAACCTTGGGTTTCCAGTTCCTTGTTGGAAGCTCACCCTGCTCTGCTCTATACCTAAAGTGAAAGTCAACGTGAACCCTAGCCTCGAAGTAAGGCTCTGATTTGCCTTGCCAATGGGGAGGTGTGCAGCAGCTCCATGAGGCCTTCATCACTGTTCTGCTTTAGTTTCACGGTAGTAAGCCTTTCAAAACTCCTAGGGTCCTTGCTTCAGCACCCGTTTCCGTACCAGAATACTGAGTAGAGCAAGGAAGCTCTGGTCCTGTTAAGCAACTTCCAGCCCCGTAGGCCTTTTTGGAACACCCCAGTGTTGGCTAGAGAGAACCAACACACTGCACTCTTCCTTGGGAGAGCCAGATTACCTCAGCTCCACACAGGATTCACGAACACACTTCTAGACTGTCCTCCATGCAATGGGTGGAACCTCATTCCCCTAGCTGAACTCTATTGAGAAAAACACTCTGCTTCTAATCCCTTTTCACATTTCACACTTAGAGTCACGCATCCGCAAGGAGGTGGTCGGCTTGCATTCCAAGTACAATTTAAGCACAGTTCTTGGTGTAACACTGCAGGTCCTTTGAAGATGCAAAGGCCCCTCAGTCTCGCTCGCGCATCCTTTGTTTTGGAACTTCGCTGCACGCGGAAAACCGCATGTAGAGAAAAGTTGATTCAGGGAAAGCCCCAGTGGGTATCGTGAATCTCTTTTGACTTGTGAGCATCAACATGTACTTATGCTGCGTGTCAACCTAAAAATGGAAGACTGATGGCACAAAGCTTGTTTTCCCGTTTTGAAAGCTCCATTCATGCGGCCTCGAAGCTACCTGAAAAGCACTGTTGTTACCGTGCTTTTACTTACAGCCGGCATGGCACATAGAAGAAAATAAGTTTTCTCGAAAGAAACCTTGTGCTTCCAGTTCCTAGTTGGAAGCTCACCCTGCTCTGCTCTATACCAAACGTGAAAGTCAATGTGAGCACTAGCCTCGAAGTAAGGCCCTGATTATGCTGGCAAAACGGGAGGCGTGCAGCAGCTCCATGAGGCCTTCATCGCTGTTCTGCTTTAGTTTCACGGTAGTAAGCTTTCCAAGACTCCTAGGGACTTTGATTAAGCAACCGTTTCGGTACCAGAACACTGCGTAGAGACAGTAAGCTCTGGTCCTGCGTGTATGCTGCGTGTCAACCTAGAAGTTGGAGACTGATGGCATAAGGCTTCTTTTCCCATTATGAAAGCTCCGTTCATGCGGCCTCGAAGCTACCTGAAAAGCATTGTTGTTGCCGGAGTTTTCCTCACTGCCGCCATGGTTCTGGAAAGAAAATGAGTTTTCTCCTAAGAAACCTTGGGTTTCCAGTTCCTTGTTGGAAGCTCACCCTGCTCTGCTCTATACCTAAAGTGAAAGTCAACGTGAGCCCAAGCTTCGAAGTAAGGCCCTGATTATCCTTGCAAAACGAGAGGCGTGCAGCAGCTCCATGAGGCCTTCATCGTTGTTCTGCTTTAGTTTCAAGGTAGTAAGCTTTTCAACACTCCTAGGGGCCTTGCTTCAGCACCCGTTTCAGTACCAGAACACTGCGTAAAACCAGGAAGCTCTGCTCCTGCGTGTATGCTGCGTGTCAACCTAGAAATTAGAGACTGATGGCACAAGGCTAGTTTTCCCATTATGAAAGCTCCGTTGATGCGGCCCCGAAGCTACCTGAAAAGCACTGTTGTTACCGTGCTTTTACTTACAGCCGGCATGTCTCATAGAAGAAAATGAGTTTTCTCGAAAGAAACCTTGTGCTTCCAGTTCCTAGTTGGAAGCTCACCCTGCTCTGCTCTATACCAAAAGTGAAACTCAACGTGAGCAGTAGCCTCGAAGTACAGCCCTGCTTATCCTTGCAAAACGGGAGGCGTGCAGCAACTCCATGAGGCCTTCAAGGCTGTTCTGCTTTAGTTTAACGGTAGTAAGCTCTCCAAGACTCTTAGGGACCATGCTTCAGGACCCGTTTCGGTACCAGGACACTGCATAGAGCCAGGAAGCTCTGTTCCTGCGTTTATGCTGCTTGTCAGCCTAGAAATTGGAGACTGATGGCATAAGGCTTGTTTTCCCATTATGAAAGCTCCGTTCATGCGGCCTCGAAGCTACCTGAAAAGCATTGTTGTTGCCGGGGTTTTCCTCACTGCCGGCATGGTTCTGAGAAGAAAATGAGTTTTCTCCTAAGAAACCTTGGGTTTCCAGTTCCTTGTTGGAAGCTCAGCCTGCTCTGCTCTATACCTAAAGTGAAAGTCAACGTGAACCGTAGCCTCGAAGTAAGGCTCTGATTTGCCTTGCCAATGGGGAGGTGTGCAGCAGCTCCATGAGGCCTTCATCACTGTTCTGCTTTAGTTTCACGGTAGTAAGCCTTTCAAAACTCCTAGGGTCCTTGCTTCAGCACCCGTTTCCGTACCAGAATACTGAGTAGAGCAAGGAAGCTCTGGTCCTGTTAAGCAACTTCCAGCCCCGTAGGCCTTTTTGGAACACCCCAGTGTTGGCTAGAGAGAACCAACACACTGCACTCTTCCTTGGGAGAGCCAGATTACCTCAGCTCCACACAGGATTCACGAACACACTTCTAGACTGTCCTCCATGCAATGGGTGGAACCTCATTCCCCTAGCTGAACTCTATTGAGAAAAACACTCTGCTTCTAATCCCTTTTCACATTTCACACTTAGAGTCACGCATCCGCAAGGAGGTGGTCGGCTTGCATTCCAAGTACAATTTAAGCACAGTTCTTGGTGTAACACTGCAGGTCCTTTGAAGATGCAAAGGCCCCTCGGTCTCGCTCGCGCATCCTTTGTTTTGGAACTTCGCTGCACGCGGAAAACCGCATGTAGAGAAAAGTTGATTCAGGGAAAGCCCCAGTGGGTATCGTGAATCTCTTTTGACTTGTGAGCATCAACATGTACTTATGCTGCGTGTCAACCTAAAAATGGAAGACTGATGGCACAAAGCTTGTTTTCCCGTTTTGAAAGCTCCATTCATGCGGCCTCGAAGCTACCTGAAAAGCACTGTTGTTACCGTGCTTTTACTTACAGCCGGCATGGCCCATGGAAGAAAATGAGTTTTCTCGAAAGAAACCTTGTGCTTCCAGTTCCTAGTTGGAAGCTCACCCTGCTCTGCTCTATACCAAACGTGAAAGTCAATGTGAGCACTAGCCTCGAAGTAAGGCCCTGATTATGCTGGCAAAACGGGAGGCGTGCAGCAGCTCCATGAGGCCTTCATCGCTGTTCTGCTTTAGTTTCACGGTAGTAAGCTTTCCAAGACGCCTAGGGACTTTGCTTAAGCAACCGTTTCGGTACCACAACACTGCGTAGAGGCAGTAAGCTCTGGTCCTGCGTGTATGCTGCGTGTCAACCTAGAAATTGGAGACTGATGGCATAAGGCTTCTTTTCCCATTATGAAAGCTCCGTTCATGCGGCCTCGAAGCTACCTGAAAAGCATTGTTGTTGCCGGGGTTTTCCTCACTGCCGGCATGGTTCTGAGAAGAAAATGAGTTTTCTCCTGAAAAACCTAGGGTTTCCAGTTCCTTGTTGGAAGCTCACCCTGCTCTGCTCTATACCTAAAGTGAAAGTCAATGTGAGCACTAGCCTCGAAGTAAGGCCCTGATTATGCTGGCAAAACGGGAGGCGTGCAGCAGCTCCATGAGGCCTTCATCGTTGTTCCGCTTTAGTTTCAAGGTAGTAAGCTTTTCAACACTCCTAGGGGACTTACTTCAGCACCCGTTTCAGTACCAGAACACTGCGTAGAACCAGGAACCTCTGCTCCTGCGTGTATGCTGCGTGTCAACCTAGAAATTAGAGACTGATGGCACAAGGGTAGTTTTCGCATTATGAAAGCTCCGTTGATGCGGCCCCGAAGCTACCTGAAAAGCACTGTTGTTACCGTGCTTTTACTTACAGCCGGCATGGTTCATAGAAGAAAATGAGTTTTCTCGAAAGAAACCTTGTGCTTCCAGTTCCTAGTTGGAAGCTCACCCTGCTCTGCTCTATACCTAAAGTGAAAGTCAACGTGAGCCCAAGCTTCGAAGTAAGGCCCTGATTATCCTTGCAAAACGAGAGGCGTGCAGCAGCTCCATGAGGCCTTCATCGTTGTTCTGCTTTAGTTTCAAGGTAGTAAGCTTTTCAACACTCCTAGGGGCCTTGCTTCAGCACCCGTTTCAGTACCAGAACACTGCGTAGAACCAGGAAGCTCTGCTCCTGCGTGTATGCTGCGTGTCAACCTAGAAATTAGAGACTGATGGCACAAGGCTAGTTTTCCCATTATGAAAGCTCCGTTGATGCGGCCCCGAAGCTACCTGAAAAGCACTGTTGTTACCGTGCTTTTACTTACAGCCGGCATGTCTCATAGAAGAAAATGAGTTTTCTCGAAAGAAACCTTGTGCTTCCAGTTCCTAGTTGGAAGCTCACCCTGCTCTGCTCTATACCAAAAGTGAAACTCAACGTGAGCAGTAGCCTCGAAGTACAGCCCTGCTTATCCTTGCAAAATGGGAGGCGTGCAGCAACTCCATGAGGCCTTCAAGGCTGTTCTGCTTTAGTTTAACGGTAGTAAGCTCTCCAAGACTCTTAGGGACCATGCTCCAGGACCCGTTTCGGTACCAGGACACTGCATAGAGCCAGGAAGCTCTGTTCCTGCGTTTATGCTGCTTGTCAGCCTAGAAATTGGAGAGTGATGGCATAAGGCTTGTTTTCCCATTATGAAAGCTCCGTTCATGCGGCCTCGAAGCTACCTGAAAAGCATTGTTGTTGCCGGGGTTTTCCTCACTGCCGGCATGGTTCTGAGAAGAAAATGAGTTTTCTCCTAAGAAACCTTGGGTTTCCAGTTCCTTGTTGGAAGCTCACCCTGCTCTGCTCTATACCTAACGTGAAAGTCAACGTGAACCGTAGCCTCGAAGTAAGGCTCTGATTTGCCTTGCCAATGGGGAGGTGTGCAGCAGCTCCATGAGGCCTTCATCACTGTTCTGCTTTAGTTTCACGGTAGTAAGCCTTTCAAAACTCCTAGGGTCCTTGCTTCAGCACCCGTTTCCGTACCAGAATACTGAGTAGAGCAAGGAAGCTCTGGTCCTGTTAAGCAACTTCCAGCCCCGTAGGCCTTTTTGGAACACCCCAGTGTTGGCTAGAGAGAACCAACACACTGCACTCTTCCTTGGGAGAGCCAGATTACCTCAGCTCCACACAGGATTCACGAACACACTTCTAGACTGTCCTCCATGCAATGGGTGGAACCTCATTCCCCTAGCTGAACTCTATTGAGAAAAACACTCTGCTTCTAATCCCTTTTCACATTTCACACTTAGAGTCACGCATCCGCAAGGAGGTGGTCGGCTTGCATTCCAAGTACAATTTAAGCACAGTTCTTGGTGTAACACTGCAGGTCCTTTGAAGATGCAAAGGCCCCTCAGTCTCGCTCGCGCATCCTTTGTTTTGGAACTTCGCTGCACGCGGAAAACCGCATGTAGAGAAAAGTTGATTCAGGGAAAGCCCCAGTGGGTATCGTGAATCTCTTTTGACTTGTGAGCATCAACATGTACTTATGCTGCGTGTCAACCTAAAAATGGAAGACTGATGGCACAAAGCTTGTTTTCCCGTTTTGAAAGCTCCATTCATGCGGCCTCGAAGCTACCTGAAAAGCACTGTTGTTACCGTGCTTTTACTTACAGCCGGCATGGCACATAGAAGAAAATAAGTTTTCTCGAAAGAAACCTTGTGCTTCCAGTTCCTAGTTGGAAGCTCACCCTGCTCTGCTCTATACCAAACGTGAAAGTCAATGTGAGCACTAGCCTCGAAGTAAGGCCCTGATTATGCTGGCAAAACGGGAGGCGTGCAGCAGCTCCATGAGGCCTTCATCGCTGTTCTGCTTTAGTTTCACGGTAGTAAGCTTTCCAAGACTCCTAGGGACTTTGCTTAAGCAACCGTTTCGGTACCAGAACACTGCGTAGAGACAGTAAGCTCTGGTCCTGCGTGTATGCTGCGTGTCAACCTAGAAGTTGGAGACTGATGGCATAAGGCTTCTTTTCCCATTATGAAAGCTCCGTTCATGCGGCCTCGAAGCTACCTGAAAAGCATTGTTGTTGCCGGAGTTTTCCTCACTGCCGCCATGGTTCTGGAAAGAAAATGAGTTTTCTCCTAAGAAACCTTGGGTTTCCAGTTCCTTGTTGGAAGCTCACCCTGCTCTGCTCTATACCTAAAGTGAAAGTCAACGTGAGCCCAAGCTTCGAAGTAAGGCCCTGATTATCCTTGCAAAACGAGAGGCGTGCAGCAGCTCCATGAGGCCTTCATCGTTGTTCTGCTTTAGTTTCAAGGTAGTAAGCTTTTCAACACTCCTAGGGGCCTTGCTTCAGCACCCGTTTCAGTACCAGAACACTGCGTAAAACCAGGAAGCTCTGCTCCTGCGTGTATGCTGCGTGTCAACCTAGAAATTAGAGACTGATGGCACAAGGCTAGTTTTCCCATTATGAAAGCTCCGTTGATGCGGCCCCGAAGCTACCTGAAAAGCACTGTTGTTACCGTGCTTTTACTTACAGCCGGCATGGTTCATAGAAGAAAAAGAGTTTTCTCGAAAGGAACCTTGTGCTTCCAGTTCCTAGTTGGAAGCTCACCCTGCTCTGCTCTATACCTAAAGTGAAAGTCAACGTGAGCAGTAGCCTCGAAGTACAGCCCTGCTTATCCTTGCAAAACGGGAGGCGTGCAGCAACTCCATGAGGCCTTCAAGGCTGTTCTGCTTTAGTTTAACGGTAGTAAGCTCTCCAAGACTCTTAGGGACCATGCTTCAGGACCCGTTTCGGTACCAGGACACTGCATAGAGCCAGGAAGCTCTGTTCCTGCGTTTATGCTGCTTGTCAGCCTAGAAATTGGAGACTGATGGCATAAGGCTTGTTTTCCCATTATGAAAGCTCCGTTCATGCGGCCTCGAAGCTACCTGAAAAGCATTGTTGTTGCCGGGGTTTTCCTCACTGCCGGCATGGTTCTGAGAAGAAAATGAGTTTTCTCCTAAGAAACCTTGGGTTTCCAGTTCCTTGTTGGAAGCTCACCCTGCTCTGCTCTATACCTAAAGTGAAAGTCAACGTGAACCCTAGCCTCGAAGTAAGGCTCTGATTTGCCTTGCCAATGGGGAGGTGTGCAGCAGCTCCATGAGGCCTTCATCACTGTTCTGCTTTAGTTTCACGGTAGTAAGCCTTTCAAAACTCCAAGGGTCCTTGCTTCAGCACCCGTTTCCGTACCAGAATACTGAGTAGAGCAAGGAAGCTCTGGTCCTGTTAAGCAACTTCCAGCCCCGTAGGCCTTTTTGGAACACCCCAGTGTTGGCTAGAGAGAACCAACACACTGCACTCTTCCTTGGGAGAGCCAGATTACCTCAGCTCCACACAGGATTCACGAACACACTTCTAGACTGTCCTCCATGCAATGGGTGGAACCTCATTCCCCTAGCTGAACTCTATTGAGAAAAACACTCTGCTTCTAATCCCTTTTCACATTTCACACTTAGAGTCACGCATCCGCAAGGAGGTGGTTGGCTTGCATTCCAAGTACAATTTAAGCACAGTTCTTGGTGTAACACTGCAGGTCCTTTGAAGATGCAAAGGCCCCTCAGTCTCGCTCGCGCATCCTTTGTTTTGGAACTTCGCTGCACGCGGAAAACCGCATGTAGAGAAAAGTTGATTCAGGGAAAGCCCCAGTGGGTATCGTGAATCTCTTTTGACTTGTGAGCATCAACATGTACTTATGCTGCGTGTCAACCTAAAAATGGAAGACTGATGGCACAAAGCTTGTTTTCCCGTTTTGAAAGCTCCATTCATGCGGCCTCGAAGCTACCTGAAAAGCACTGTTGTTACCGTGCTTTTACTTACAGCCGGCATGGCACATAGAAGAAAATAAGTTTTCTCGAAAGAAACCTTGTGCTTCCAGTTCCTAGTTGGAAGCTCACCCTGCTCTGCTCTATACCAAACGTGAAAGTCAATGTGAGCACTAGCCTCGAAGTAAGGCCCTGATTATGCTGGCAAAACGGGAGGCGTGCAGCAGCTCCATGAGGCCTTCATCGCTGTTCTGCTTTAGTTTCACGGTAGTAAGCTTTCCAAGACTCCTAGGGACTTTGCTTAAGCAACCGTTTCGGTACCAGAACACTGCGTAGAGACAGTAAGCTCTGGTCCTGCGTGTATGCTGCGTGTCAACCTAGAAGTTGGAGACTGATGGCATAAGGCTTCTTTTCCCATTATGAAAGCTCCGTTCATGCGGCCTCGAAGCTACCTGAAAAGCATTGTTGTTGCCGGAGTTTTCCTCACTGCCGCCATGGTTCTGGAAAGAAAATGAGTTTTCTCCTAAGAAACCTTGGGTTTCCAGTTCCTTGTTGCAAGCTCACCCTGCTCTGCTCTATACCTAAAGTGAAAGTCAACGTGAGCCCAAGCTTCGAAGTAAGGCCCTGATTATCCTTGCAAAACGAGAGGCGTGCAGCAGCTCCATGAGGCCTTCATCGTTGTTCTGCTTTAGTTTCAAGGTAGTAAGCTTTTCAACACTCCTAGGGGCCTTGCTTCAGCACCCGTTTCAGTACCAGAACACTGCGTAGAACCAGGAAGCTCTGCTCCTGCGTGTATGCTGCGTGTCAACCTAGAAATTAGAGACTGATGGCACAAGGCTAGTTTTCCCATTATGAAAGCTCCGTTGATGGGGCCCCGAAGCTACCTGAAAAGCACTGTTGTTACCGTGCTTTTACTTACAGCCGGCATAGTTCATAGAAGAAAAAGAGTTTTCTCGAAAGAAACCTTGTGCTTCCAGTTCCTAGTTGGAAGCTCACCCTGCTCTGCTCTATACCTAATGTGAAAGTCAACGTGAGCAGTAGCCTCGAAGTACAGCCCTGCTTATCCTTGCAAAACGGGAGGCGTGCAGCAACTCCATGAGGCCTTCAAGGCTGTTCTGCTTTAGTTTAATGGTAGTAAGCTCTCCAAGACTCTTAGGGACCATGCTTCAGGACCCGTTTTGGTACCAGGACACTGCATAGAGCCAGGAAGCTCTGTTCCTGCGTTTATGCTGCTTGTCAGCCTAGAAATTGGAGACTGATGGCATAAGGCTTGTTTTCCCATTATGAAAGCTCCGTTCATGCGGCCTCGAAGCTACCTGAAAAGCACTGTTGTTGCCGGGGTTTTCCTCACTGCCGGCATGGTTCTGAGAAGAAAATGAGTTTTCTCCTAAGAAACCTTGGGTTTCCAGTTCCTTGTTGGAAGCTCACCCTGCTCTGCTCTATACCTAAAGTGAAAGTCAACGTGAGCCCAAGCTTCGAAGTAAGGCCCTGATTATCCTTGCAAAACGAGAGGCGTGCAGCAGCTCCATGAGGCCTTCATCGTTGTTCTGCTTTGGTTTCAAGGTAGTAAGCTTTTCAACACTCCTAGGGACCTTGCTTCAGCACCCGTTTCAGTACCAGAACACTGCGTAGAACCAGGAAGCTCTGCTCCTGCGTGTATGCTGCGTGTCAACCTAGAAATTAGAGACTGATGGCACAAGGCTAGTTTTCCCATTATGAAAGCTCCGTTGATGCGGCCCCGAAGCTACCTGAAAAACACTGTTGTTACCGTGCTTTTACTTACAGCCGGCATGTCTCATAGAAGAAAATGAGTTTTCTCGAAAGAAACCTTGTGCTTCCAGTTCCTAGTTGGAAGCTCACCCTGCTCTGCTCTATACCAAAAGTGAAACTCAACGTGAGCAGTAGCCTCGAAGTACAGCCCTGCTTATCCTTGCAAAACGGGAGGCGTGCAGCAACTCCATGAGGCCTTCAAGGCTGTTCTGCTTTAGTTTAACGGTAGTAAGCTCTCCAAGACTCTTAGGGACCATGCTTCAGGACCCGTTTCGGTACCAGGACACTGCATAGAGCCAGGAAGCTCTGTTCCTGCGTTTATGCTGCTTGTCAGCCTAGAAATTGGAGACTGATGGCATAAGGCTTGTTTTCCCATTATGAAAGCTCCGTTCATGCGGCCTCGAAGCTACCTGAAAAGCATTGTTGTTGCCGGGGTTTTCCTCACTGCCGGCATGGTTCTGAGAAGAAAATGAGTTTTCTCCTAAGAAACCTTGGGTTTCCAGTTCCTTGTTGGAAGCTCACCCTGCTCTGCTCTATACCTAAAGTGAAAGTCAACGTGAACCCTAGCCTCGAAGTAAGGCTCTGATTTGCCTTGCCAATGGGGAGGTGTGCAGCAGCTCCATGAGGCCTTCATCACTGTTCTGCTTTAGTTTCACGGTAGTAAGCCTTTCAAAACTCCAAGGGTCCTTGCTTCAGCACCCGTTTCCGTACCAGAATACTGAGTAGAGCAAGGAAGCTCTGGTCCTGTTAAGCAACTTCCAGCCCCGTAGGCCTTTTTGGAACACCCCAGTGTTGGCTAGAGAGAACCAACACACTGCACTCTTCCTTGGGAGAGCCAGATTACCTCAGCTCCACACAGGATTCACGAACACACTTCTAGACTGTCCTCCATGCAATGGGTGGAACCTCATTCCCCTAGCTGAACTCTATTGAGAAAAACACTCTGCTTCTAATCCCTTTTCACATTTCACACTTCGAGTCACGCATCCGCAAGGAGGTGGTCGGCTTGCATTCCAAGTACAATTTAAGCACAGTTCTTGGTGTAACACTGCAGGTCCTTTGAAGATGCAAAGGCCCCTCAGTCTCGCTCGCGCATCCTTTGTTTTGGAACTTCGCTGCACGCGGAAAACCGCATGTAGAGAAAAGTTGATTCAGGGAAAGCCCCAGTGGGTATCGTGAATCTCTTTTGACTTGTGAGCATCAACATGTACTTATGCTGCGTGTCAACCTAAAAATGGAAGACTGATGGCACAAAGCTTGTTTTCCCGTTTTGAAAGCTCCATTCATGCGGCCTCGAAGCTACCTGAAAAGCACTGTTGTTACCGTGCTTTTACTTACAGCCGGCATGGCACATAGAAGAAAATAAGTTTTCTCGAAAGAAACCTTGTGCTTCCAGTTCCTAGTTGGAAGCTCACCCTGCTCTGCTCTATACCAAACGTGAAAGTCAATGTGAGCACTAGCCTCGAAGTAAGGCCCTGATTATGCTGGCAAAACGGGAGGCGTGCAGCAGCTCCATGAGGCCTTCATCGCTGTTCTGCTTTAGTTTCACGGTAGTAAGCTTTCCAAGACTCCTAGGGACTTTGCTTAAGCAACCGTTTCGGTACCAGAACACTGCGTAGAGACAGTAAGCTCTGGTCCTGCGTGTATGCTGCGTGTCAACCTAGAAGTTGGAGACTGATGGCATAAGGCTTCTTTTCCCATTATGAAAGCTCCGTTCATGCGGCCTCGAAGCTACCTGAAAAGCATTGTTGTTGCCGGAGTTTTCCTCACTGCCGCCATGGTTCTGGAAAGAAAATGAGTTTTCTCCTAAGAAACCTTGGGTTTCCAGTTCCTTGTTGCAAGCTCACCCTGCTCTGCTCTATACCTAAAGTGAAAGTCAACGTGAGCCCAAGCTTCGAAGTAAGGCCCTGATTATCCTTGCAAAACGAGAGGCGTGCAGCAGCTCCATGAGGCCTTCATCGTTGTTCTGCTTTAGTTTCAAGGTAGTAAGCTTTTCAACACTCCTAGGGGCCTTGCTTCAGCACCCGTTTCAGTACCAGAACACTGCGTAGAACCAGGAAGCTCTGCTCCTGCGTGTATGCTGCGTGTCAACCTAGAAATTAGAGACTGATGGCACAAGGCTAGTTTTCCCATTATGAAAGCTCCGTTGATGGGGCCCCGAAGCTACCTGAAAAGCACTGTTGTTACCGTGCTTTTACTTACAGCCGGCATGGTTCATAGAAGAAAAAGAGTTTTCTCGAAAGAAACCTTGTGCTTCCAGTTCCTAGTTGGAAGCTCACCCTGCTCTGCTCTATACCTAAAGTGAAAGTCAACGTGAGCAGTAGCCTCGAAGTACAGCCCTGCTTATCCTTGCAAAACGGGAGGCGTGCAGCAACTCCATGAGGCCTTCAAGGCTGTTCTGCTTTAGTTTAATGGTAGTAAGCTCTCCAAGACTCTTAGGGACCATGCTTCAGGACCCGTTTTGGTACCAGGACACTGCATAGAGCCAGGAAGCTCTGTTCCTGCGTTTATGCTGCTTGTCAGCCTAGAAATTGGAGACTGATGGCATAAGGCTTGTTTTCCCATTATGAAAGCTCCGTTCATGCGGCCTCGAAGCTACCTGAAAAGCACTGTTGTTGCCGGGGTTTTCCTCACTGCCGGCATGGTTCTGAGAAGAAAATGAGTTTTCTCCTAAGAAACCTTGGGTTTCCAGTTCCTTGTTGGAAGCTCACCCTGCTCTGCTCTATACCTAAAGTGAAAGTCAACGTGAGCCCAAGCTTCGAAGTAAGGCCCTGATTATCCTTGCAAAACGAGAGGCGTGCAGCAGCTCCATGAGGCCTTCATCGTTGTTCTGCTTTGGTTTCAAGGTAGTAAGCTTTTCAACACTCCTAGGGACCTTGCTTCAGCACCCGTTTCAGTACCAGAACACTGCGTAGAACCAGGAAGCTCTGCTCCTGCGTGTATGCTGCGTGTCAACCTAGAAATTAGAGACTGATGGCACAAGGCTAGTTTTCCCATTATGAAAGCTCCGTTGATGCGGCCCCGAAGCTACCTGAAAAACACTGTTGTTACCGTGCTTTTACTTACAGCCGGCATGTCTCATAGAAGAAAATGAGTTTTCTCGAAAGAAACCTTGTGCTTCCAGTTCCTAGTTGGAAGCTCACCCTGCTCTGCTCTATACCAAAAGTGAAACTCAACGTGAGCAGTAGCCTCGAAGTACAGCCCTGCTTATCCTTGCAAAACGGGAGGCGTGCAGCAACTCCATGAGGCCTTCAAGGCTGTTCTGCTATAGTTTAACGGTAGTAAGCTCTCCAAGACTCTTAGGGACCATGCTTCAGGACCCGTTTCGGTACCAGGACACTGCATAGAGCCAGGAAGCTCTGTTCCTGCGTTTATGCTGCTTGTCAGCCTAGAAATTGGAGACTGATGGCATAAGGCTTGTTTTCCCATTATGAAAGCTCCGTTCATGCGGCCTCGAAGCTACCTGAAAAGCATTGTTGTTGCCGGGGTTTTCCTCACTGCCGGCATGGTTCTGAGAAGAAAATGAGTTTTCTCCTAAGAAACCTTGGGTTTCCAGTTCCTTGTTGGAAGCTCACCCTGCTCTGCTCTATACCTAAAGTGAAAGTCAACGTGAACCCTAGCCTCGAAGTAAGGCTCTGATTTGCCTTGCCAATGGGGAGGTGTGCAGCAGCTCCATGAGGCCTTCATCACTGTTCTGCTTTAGTTTCACGGTAGTAAGCCTTTCAAAACTCCTAGGGTCCTTGCTTCAGCACCCGTTTCCGTACCAGAATACTGAGTAGAGCAAGGAAGCTCTGGTCCTGTTAAGCAACTTCCAGCCCCGTAGGCCTTTTTGGAACACCCCAGTGTTGGCTAGAGAGAACCAACACACTGCACTCTTCCTTGGGAGAGCCAGATTACCTCAGCTCCACACAGGATTCACGAACACACTTCTAGACTGTCCTCCATGCAATGGGTGGAACCTCATTCCCCTAGCTGAACTCTATTGAGAAAAACACTCTGCTTCTAATCCCTTTTCACATTTCACACTTAGAGTCACGCATCCGCAAGGAGGTGGTCGGCTTGCATTCCAAGTACAATTTAAGCACAGTTCTTGGTGTAACACTGCAGGTCCTTTGAAGATGCAAAGGCCCCTCAGTCTCGCTCGCGCATCCTTTGTTTTGGAACTTCGCTGCACGCGGAAAACCGCATGTAGAGAAAAGTTGATTCAGGGAAAGCCCCAGTGGGTATCGTGAATCTCTTTTGACTTGTGAGCATCAACATGTACTTATGCTGCGTGTCAACCTAAAAATGGAAGACTGATGGCACAAAGCTTGTTTTCCCGTTTTGAAAGCTCCATTCATGCGGCCTCGAAGCTACCTGAAAAGCACTGTTGTTACCGTGCTTTTACTTACAGCCGGCATGGCACATAGAAGAAAATGAGTTTTCTCGAAAGAAACCTTGTGCTTCCAGTTCCTAGTTGGAAGCTCACCCTGCTCTGCTCTATACCAAACGTGAAAGTCAATGTGAGCACTAGCCTCGAAGTAAGGCCCTGATTATGCTGGCAAAACGGGAGGCGTGCAGCAGCTCCATGAGGCCTTCATCGCTGTTCTGCTTTGGTTTCAAGGTAGTAAGCTTTTCAACACTCCTAGGGACCTTGCTTCAGCACCCGTTTCAGTACCAGAACACTGCGTAGAACCAGGAAGCTCTGCTCCTGCGTGTATGCTGCGTGTCAACCTAGAAATTAGAGACTGATGGCACAAGGCTAGTTTTCCCATTATGAAAGCTCCGTTGATGCGGCCCCGAAGCTACCTGAAAAACACTGTTGTTACCGTGCTTTTACTTACAGCCGGCATGTCTCATAGAAGAAAATGAGTTTTCTCGAAAGAAACCTTGTGCTTCCAGTTCCTAGTTGGAAGCTCACCCTGCTCTGCTCTATACCAAAAGTGAAACTCAACGTGAGCAGTAGCCTCGAAGTACAGCCCTGCTTATCCTTGCAAAACGGGAGGCGTGCAGCAACTCCATGAGGCCTTCAAGGCTGTTCTGCTATAGTTTAACGGTAGTAAGCTCTCCAAGACTCTTAGGGACCATGCTTCAGGACCCGTTTCGGTACCAGGACACTGCATAGAGCCAGGAAGCTCTGTTCCTGCGTTTATGCTGCTTGTCAGCCTAGAAATTGGAGACTGATGGCATAAGGCTTGTTTTCCCATTATGAAAGCTCCGTTCATGCGGCCTCGAAGCTACCTGAAAAGCATTGTTGTTGCCGGGGTTTTCCTCACTGCCGGCATGGTTCTGAGAAGAAAATGAGTTTTCTCCTAAGAAACCTTGGGTTTCCAGTTCCTTGTTGGAAGCTCACCCTGCTCTGCTCTATACCTAAAGTGAAAGTCAACGTGTACCCTAGCCTCGAAGTAAGGCTCTGATTTGCCTTGCCAATGGGGAGGTGTGCAGCAGCTCCATGAGGCCTTCATCACTGTTCTGCTTTAGTTTCACGGTAGTAAGCCTTTCAAAACTCCTAGGGTCCTTGCTTCATCACCCGTTTCCGTACCAGAATACTGAGTAGAGCAAGGAAGCTCTGGTCCTGTTAAGCAACTTCCAGCCCCGTAGGCCTTTTTGGAACACCCCAGTGTTGGCTAGAGAGAACCAACACACTGCACTCTTCCTTGGGAGAGCCAGATTACCTCAGCTCCACACAGGATTCACGAACACACTTCTAGACTGTCCTCCATGCAATGGGTGGAACCTCATTCCCCTAGCTGAACTCTATTGAGAAAAACACTCTGCTTCTAATCCCTTTTCACATTTCACACTTAGAGTCACGCATCCGCAAGGAGGTGGTCGGCTTGCATTCCAAGTACAATTTAAGCACAGTTCTTGGTGTAACACTGCAGGTCCTTTGAAGATGCAAAGGCCCCTCAGTCTCGCTCGCGCATCCTTTGTTTTGGAACTTCGCTGCACGCGGAAAACCGCATGTAGAGAAAAGTTGATTCAGGGAAAGCCCCAGTGGGTATCGTGAATCTCTTTTGACTTGTGAGCATCAACATGTACTTATGCTGCGTGTCAACCTAAAAATGGAAGACTGATGGCACAAAGCTTGTTTTCCCGTTTTGAAAGCTCCATTCATGCGGCCTCGAAGCTACCTGAAAAGCACTGTCGTTACCGTGCTTTTACTTACAGCCGGCATGGCACATGGAAGAAAATGAGTTTTCTCGAAAGAAACCTTGTGCTTCCAGTTCCTAGTTGGAAGCTCACCCTGCTCTGCTCTATACCAAACGTGAAAGTCAATGTGAGCACTAGCCTCGAAGTAAGGCCCTGATTATGCTGGCAAAACGGGAGGCGTGCAGCAGCTCCATGAGGCCTTCATCGCTGTTCTGCTTTAGTTTCACGGTAGTAAGCTTTCCAAGACTCCTAGGGACTTTGCTTAAGCAACCGTTTCGGTACCAGAACACTGCGTAGAGACAGTAAGCTCTGGTCCTGCGTGTATGCTGCGTGTCAACCTAGAAATTGGAGACTGATGGCATAAGGCTTGTTTTCCCATTATGAAAGCT
Source organism: Eubalaena glacialis (assembly GCF_028564815.1). Lineage (NCBI taxonomy): Eukaryota > Metazoa > Chordata > Mammalia > Artiodactyla > Balaenidae > Eubalaena > Eubalaena glacialis. Next base: position 28,387,267 of record NC_083725.1, read on the forward strand.
CCGTTCATGCGGCCTCGAAGCTACCTGAAAAGCATTGTTGTTGCCGGGGTTTTCCTCACTGCCGGCATGGTTCTGAGAAGAAAATGAGTTTTCTCCTGAAAAACCTAGGGTTTCCAGTTCCTTGTTGGAAGCTCACCCTGCTCTGCTCTATACCTAAAGTGAAAGTCAACGTGAGCCCAAGCTTCGAAGTAAGGCCCTGATTATCCTTGCAAAACGAGAGGCGTGCAGCAGCTCCATGAGGCCTTCATCGTTGTTCTGCTTTGGTTTCAAGGTAGTAAGCTTTTCAACACTCCTAGGGACCTTGCTTCAGCACCCGTTTCAGTACCAGAACACTGCGTAGAACCAGGAAGCTCTGCTCCTGCGTGTATGCTGCGTGTCAACCTAGAAATTAGAGACTGATGGCACAAGGCTTGTTTTCCCATTATGAAAGCTCCGTTGATGCGGCCCCGAAGCTACCTGAAAAGCACTGTTGTTACCGTGCTTTTACTTACAGCCGGCATGTCTCATAGAAGAAAATGAGTTTTCTCGAAAGAAACCTTGTGCTTCCAGTTCCTAGTTGGAAGCTCACCCTGCTCTGCTCTATACCAAAAGTGAAACTCAACGTGAGCAGTAGCCTCGAAGTACAGCCCTTCTTATCTTTGCAAAACGGGAGGCGTGCAGCAACTCCATGAGGCCTTCAAGGCTGTTCTGCTTTAGTTTAACGGTAGTAAGCTCTCCAAGACTCTTAGGGACCATGCTTCAGGACCCGTTTCGGTACCAGGACACTGCATAGAGCCAGGAAGCTCTGTTCCTGCGTTTATGCTGCTTGTCAGCCTAGAAATTGGAGACTGATGGCATAAGGCTTGTTTTCCCATTATGAAAGCTCCGTTCATGCGGCCTCGAAGCTACCTGAAAAGCATTGTTGTTGCCGGGGTTTTCCTCACTGCCGGCATGGTTCTGAGAAGAAAATGAGTTTTCTCCTAAGAAACCTTGGGTTTCCAGTTCCTTGTTGGAAGCTCACCCTGCTCTGCTCTATACCTAAAGTGAAAGTCAACGTGAACCCTAGCCTCGAAGTAAGGCTCTGATTTGCCTTGCCAATGGGGAGGTGTGCAGCAGCTCCATGAGGCCTTCATCACTGTTCTGCTTTAGTTTCACTGTAGTAAGCCTTTCAAAACTCCTAGGGTCCTTGCTTCAGCACCCGTTTCCGTACCAGAATACTGAGTAGAGCAAGGAAGCTCTGGTCCTGTTAAGCAACTTCCAGGCCCGTAGGCCTTTTTGGAACACCCCAGTGTTGGCTAGAGAGAACCAACACACTGCACTCTTCCTTGGGAGAGCCAGATTACCTCAGCTCCACACAGGATTCACGAACACACTTCTAGACTGTCCTCCATGCAATGGGTGGAACCTCATTCCCCTAGCTGAACTCTATTGAGAAAAACACTCTGCTTCTAATCCCTTTTCACATTTCACACTTAGAGTCACGCATCCGCAAGGAGGTGGTCGGCTTGCATTCCAAGTACAATTTAAGCACAGTTCTTGGTGTAACACTGCAGGTCCTTTGAAGATGCAAAGGCCCCTCAGTCTCGCTCGCGCATCCTTTGTTTTGGAACTTCGCTGCACGCGGAAAACCGCATGTAGAGAAAAGTTGATTCAGGGAAAGCCCCAGTGGGTATCGTGAATCTCTTTTGACTTGTGAGCATCAACATGTACTTATGCTGCGTGTCAACCTAAAAATGGAAGACTGATGGCAAAAAGCTTGTTTTCCCGTTTTGAAAGCTCCATTCATGCGGCCTCGAAGCTACCTGAAAAGCACTGTTGTTACCGTGCTTTTACTTACAGCCGGCATGGCACATAGAAGAAAATGAGTTTTCTCGAAAGAAACCTTGTGCTTCCAGTTCCTAGTTGGAAGCTCACCCTGCTCTGCTCTATACCAAACGTGAAAGTCAATGTGAGCACTAGCCTCGAAGTAAGGCCCTGATTATGCTGGCAAAACGGGAGGCGTGCAGCAGCTCCATGAGGCCTTCATCGCTGTTCTGCTTTAGTTTCACGGTAGTAAGCTTTCCAAGACTCCTAGGGACTTTGCTTAAGCAACCGTTTCGGTACCACAACACTGGGCAGAGACAGTAAGCTCTGGTCCTGCGTGTATGCTGCGTGTCAACCTAGAAATTGGAGACTGATGGCATAAGGCTTCTTTTCCCATTATGAAAGCTCCGTTCATGCGGCCTCGAAGCTACCTGAAAAGCATTGTTGTTGCCGGGGTTTTCCTCACTGCCGCCATGGTTCTGAGAAGAAAATGAGTTTTCTCCTGAAAAACCTAGGGTTTCCAGTTCCTTGTTGGAAGCTCACCCTGCTCTGCTCTATACCTAAAGTGAAAGTCAACGTGAGCCCAAGCTTCAAAGTAAGGCCCTGATTATCCTTGCAAAACGAGAGGCGTGTAGCAGATCCATGAGGCCTTCATCGTTGTTCTGCTTTAGTTGCAAGGTAGTAAGCTTTTCAACACTCCTAGGGGCCTTGCATCAGCACCCGTTTCAGTACCAGAACACTGCGTAGAACCAGGAAGCTCTGCTCCTGCGTGTATGCTGCGTGTCAACCTAGAAATTAGAGACTGATGGCACAAGGCTTCTTTTCCCGTTTTGAAAGCTCCATTCATGCGGCCTCGAAGCTACCTGAAAAGCACTGTTGTTACCGTGCTTTTACTTACAGCCGGCATGGCACATAGAAGAAAATGAGTTTTCTCGAAAGAAACCTTGTGCTTCCAGTTCCTAGTTGGAAGCTCACCCTGCTCTGCTCTATACCTAAAGTGAAAGTCAACGTGAGCCCAAGCTTCGAAGTAAGGCCCTGATTATCCTTGCAAAACGAGAGGCGTGCAGCAGCTCCATGAGGCCTTCATCGTTGTTCTGCTTTAGTTGCAAGGTAGTAAGCTTTTCAACACTCCTAGGGGCCTTGCTTCAGCACCCGTTTCAGTACCAGAACACTGCGTAGAACCAGGAAGCTCTGCTCCTGCGTGTATGCTGCGTGTCAACCTAGAAATTAGAGACTGATGGCACAAGGCTAGTTTTCCCATTATGAAAGCTCCGTTGATGGGGCCCCGAAGCTACCTGAAAAGCACTGTTGTTACCGTGCTTTTACTTACAGCCGGCATGGTTCATAGAAGAAAAAGAGTTTTCTCGAAAGAAACCTTGTGCTTCCAGTTCCTAGTTGGAAGCTCACCCTGCTCTGCTCTATACCTAAAGTGAAAGTCAACGTGAGCAGTAGCCTCGAAGTACAGCCCTGCTTATCCTTGCAAAACGGGAGGCGTGCAGCAACTCCATGAGGCCTTCAAGGCTGTTCTGCTTTAGTTTAACGGTAGTAAGCTCTCCAAGACTCTTAGGGACCATGCTTCAGGACCCGTTTTGGTACCAGGACACTGCATAGAGCCAGGAAGCTCTGTTCCTGCGTTTATGCTGCTTGTCAGCCTAGAAATTGGAGACTGATGGCATAAGGCTTGTTTTCCCATTATGAAAGCTCCGTTCATGCGGCCTCGAAGCTACCTGAAAAGCACTGTTGTTGCCGGGGTTTTCCTCACTGCCGGCATGGTTCTGAGAAGAAAATGAGTTTTCTCCTAAGAAACCTTGGGTTTCCAGTTCCTTGTTGGAAGCTCACCCTGCTCTGCTCTATACCTAAAGTGAAAGTCAACGTGAACCCTAGCCTCGAAGTAAGGCTCTGATTTGCCTTGCCAATGGGGAGGTGTGCAGCAGCTCCATGAGGCCTTCATCACTGTTCTGCTTTAGTTTCACGGTAGTAAGCCTTTCAAAACTCCTAGGGTCCTTGCTTCAGCACCCGTTTCCGTACCAGAATACTGAGTAGAGCAAGGAAGCTCTGGTCCTGTTAAGCAACTTCCAGCCCCGTAGGCCTTTTTGGAACACCCCAGTGTTGGCTAGAGAGAACCAACACACTGCACTCTTCCTTGGGAGAGCCAGATTACCTCAGCTCCACACAGGATTCACGAACACACTTCTAGACTGTCCTCCATGCAATGGGTGGAACCTCATTCCCCTAGCTGAACTCTATTGAGAAAAACACTCTGCTTCTAATCCCTTTTCACATTTCACACTTAGAGTCACGCATCCGCAAGGAGGTGGTCGGCTTGCATTCCAAGTACAATTTAAGCACAGTTCTTGGTGTAACACTGCAGGTCCTTTGAAGATGCAAAGGCCCCTCAGTCTCGCTCGCGCATCCTTTGTTTTGGAACTTCGCTGCACGCGGAAAACCGCATGTAGAGAAAAGTTGATTCAGGGAAAGCCCCAGTGGGTATCGTGAATCTCTTTTGACTTGTGAGCATCAACATGTACTTATGCTGCGTGTCAACCTAAAAATGGAAGACTGATGGCACAAAGCTTGTTTTCCCGTTTTGAAAGCTCCATTCATGCGGCCTCGAAGCTACCTGAAAAGCACTGTTGTTACCGTGCTTTTACTTACAGCCGGCATGGCACATAGAAGAAAATGAGTTTTCTCGAAAGAAACCTTGTGCTTCCAGTTCCTAGTTGGAAGCTCACCCTGCTCTGCTCTATACCAAACGTGAAAGTCAATGTGAGCACTAGCCTCGAAGTAAGGCCCTGATTATGCTGGCAAAACAGGAGGCGTGCAGCAGCTCCATGAGGCCTTCATCGCTGTTCTGCTTTAGTTTCACGGTAGTAAGCTTTCCAAGACTCCTAGGGACTTTGCTTAAGCAACCGTTTCGGTACCACAACACTGCGTAGAGACAGTAAGCTCTGGTCCTGCGTGTATGCTGCGTGTCAACCTAGAAATTGGAGACTGATGGCATAAGGCTTCTTTTCCCATTATGAAAGCTCCGTTCATGCGGCCTCGAAGCTACCTGAAAAGTATTGTTGTTGCCGGAGTTTTCCTCACTGCCGCCATGGTTCTGAGAAGAAAATGAGTTTTCTCCTAAGAAACCTTGGGTTTCCAGTTCCTTGTTGGAAGCTCACCCTGCTCTGCTCTATACCTAAAGTGAAAGTCAACGTGAGCCCAAGCTTCGAAGTAAGGCCCTGATTATCCTTGCAAAACGAGAGGCGTGCAGCAGCTCCATGAGGCCTTCATCGTTGTTCTGCTTTAGTTGCAAGGTAGTAAGCTTTACAACACTCCTAGGGGCCTTGCTTCAGCACCTGTTTCAGTACCAGAACACTGCGTAGAACAAGGAAGCTCTGCTCCTGCGTGTATGCTGCGTGTCAACCTAGAAATTAGAGACTGATGGCACAAGGCTATTTTTCCCATTATGAAAGCTCCGTTGATACGGCCCCGAAGCTACCTTAAAAGCACTGTTGTTACCGTGCTTTTACTTACAGCCGGCATGGTTCATAGAAGAAAATGAGTTTTCTCGAAAGAAACCTTGTGATTCCAGTTCCTAGTTGGAAGCTCACCCTGCTCTGCTCTATACCAAAAGTGAAAGTCAACGTGAGCAGTAGCCTCGAAGTACAGCCCTGCTTATCCTTGCAAAACGGGAGGCGTGCAGCAACTCCATGAGGCCTTCAAGGCTGTTCTGCTTTAGTTTAACGGTAGTAAGCTCTCCAAGACTCTTAGGGACCATGCTTCAGGACCCGTTTCGGTACCAGGACCCTGCATAGAGCCAGGAAGCTCTGTTCCTGCGTTTATGCTGCTTGTCAGCCTAGAAATTGGAGACTGATGGCATAAGGCTTGTTTTCCCATTATGAAAGCTCCGTTCATGCGGCCTCGAAGCTACCTGAAAAGCATTGTTGTTGCCGGGGTTTTCCTCACTGCCGGCATGGTTCTGAGAAGAAAATGAGTTTTCTCCTAAGAAACCTTGGGTTTCCAGTTCCTTGTTGGAAGCTCACCCTGCTCTGCTCTATACCTAAAGTGAAAGTCAACGTGAACCGTAGCCTCGAAGTAAGGCTCTGATTTGCCTTGCCAATGGGGAGGTGTGCAGCAGCTCCATGAGGCCTTCATCACTGTTCTGCTTTAGTTTCACGGTAGTAAGCCTTTCAAAACTCCTAGGGTCCTTGCTTCAGCACCCGTTTCCGTACCAGAATACTGAGTAGAGCAAGGAAGCTCTGGTCCTGTTAAGCAACTTCCAGCCCCGTAGGCCTTTTTGGAACACCCCAGTGTTGGCTAGAGAGAACCAACACACTGCACTCTTCCTTGGGAGAGCCAGATTACCTCAGCTCCACACAGGATTCACGAACACACTTCTAGACTGTCCTCCATGCAATGGGTGGAACCTCATTCCCCTAGCTGAACTCTATTGAGAAAAACACTCTGCTTCTAATCCCTTTTCACATTTCACACTTAGAGTCACGCATCCGCAAGGAGGTGGTCGGCTTGCATTCCAAGTACAATTTAAGCACAGTTCTTGGTGTAACACTGCAGGTCCTTTGAAGATGCAAAGGCCCCTCAGTCTCGCTCGCGCATCCTTTGTTTTGGAACTTCGCTGCACGCGGAAAACCGCATGTAGAGAAAAGTTGATTCAGGGAAAGCCCCAGTGGGTATCGTGAATCTCTTTTGACTTGTGAGCATCAACATGTACTTATGCTGCGTGTCAACCTAAAAATGGAAGACTGATGGCACAAAGCTTGTTTTCCCGTTTTGAAAGCTCCATTCATGCGGCCTCGAAGCTACCTGAAAAGCACTGTTGTTACCGTGCTTTTACTTACAGCCGGCATGGCACATAGAAGAAAATGAGTTTTCTCGAAAGAAACCTTGTGCTTCCAGTTCCTAGTTGGAAGCTCACCCTGCTCTGCTCTATACCAAACGTGAAAGTCAATGTGAGCACTAGCCTCGAAGTAAGGCCCTGATTATGCTGGCAAAACAGGAGGCGTGCAGCAGCTCCATGAGGCCTTCATCGCTGTTCTGCTTTAGTTTCACGGTAGTAAGCTTTCCAAGACTCCTAGGGACTTTGCTTAAGCAACCGTTTCGGTACCACAACACTGCGTAGAGACAGTAAGCTCTGGTCCTGCGTGTATGCTGCGTGTCAACCTAGAAATTGGAGACTGATGGCATAAGGCTTCTTTTCCCATTATGAAAGCTCCGTTCATGCGGCCTCGAAGCTACCTGAAAAGCATTGTTGTTGCCGGGGTTTTCCTCACTGCCGGCATGGTTCTGAGAAGAAAATGAGTTTTCTCCTAAGAAACCTTGGGTTTCCAGTTCCTTGTTGGAAGCTCACCCTGCTCTGCTCTATACCTAAAGTGAAAGTCAACGTGAACCCTAGCCTCGAAGTAAGGCTCTGATTTGCCTTGCCAATGGGGAGGTGTGCAGCAGCTCCATGAGGCCTTCATCACTGTTCTGCTTTAGTTTCACGGTAGTAAGCCTTTCAAAACTCCTAGGGTCCTTGCTTCAGCACCCGTTTCCGTACCAGAATACTGAGTAGAGCAAGGAAGCTCTGGTCCTGTTAAGCAACTTCCAGCCCCGTAGGCCTTTTTGGAACACCCCAGTGTTGGCTAGAGAGAACCAACACACTGCACTCTTCCTTGGGAGAGCCAGATTACCTCAGCTCCACACAGGATTCACGAACACACTTCTAGACTGTCCTCCATGCAATGGGTGGAACCTCATTCCCCTAGCTGAACTCTATTGAGAAAAACACTCTGCTTCTAATCCCTTTTCACATTTCACACTTAGAGTCACGCATCCGCAAGGAGGTGGTTGGCTTGCATTCCAAGTACAATTTAAGCACAGTTCTTGGTGTAACACTGCAGGTCCTTTGAAGATGCAAAGGCCCCTCAGTCTCGCTCGCGCATCCTTTGTTTTGGAACTTCGCTGCACGCGGAAAACCGCATGTAGAGAAAAGTTGATTCAGGGAAAGCCCCAGTGGGTATCGTGAATCTCTTTTGACTTGTGAGCATCAACATGTACTTATGCTGCGTGTCAACCTAAAAATGGAAGACTGATGGCACAAAGCTTGTTTTCCCGTTTTGAAAGCTCCATTCATGCGGCCTCGAAGCTACCTGAAAAGCACTGTTGTTACCGTGCTTTTACTTACAGCCGGCATGGCACATAGAAGAAAATGAGTTTTCTCGAAAGAAACCTTGTGCTTCCAGTTCCTAGTTGGAAGCTCACCCTGCTCTGCTCTATACCAAACGTGAAAGTCAATATGAGCACTAGCCTCGAAGTAAGGCCCTGATTATGCTGGCAAAACAGGAGGCGTGCAGCAGCTCCATGAGGCCTTCATCGCTGTTCTGCTTTAGTTTCACGGTAGTAAGCTTTCCAAGACTCCTAGGGACTTTGCTTAAGCAACCGTTTCGGTACCACAACACTGCGTAGAGACAGTAAGCTCTGGTCCTGCGTGTATGCTGCGTGTCAACCTAGAAATTGGAGACTGATGGCATAAGGCTTCTTTTCCCATTATGAAAGCTCCGTTCATGCGGCCTCGAAGCTACCTGAAAAGCATTGTTGTTGCCGGGGTTTTCCTCACTGCCGGCATGGTTCTGAGAAGAAAATGAGTTTTTTCCTGAGAAACCTAGGGTTTCCAGTTCCTAGTTGGAAGCTCACCCTGCTCTGCTCTATACCTAAAGTGAAAGTCAACGTGAGCAGTAGCCTCGAAGTACAGCCCTGCTTATCCTTGCAAAACGGGAGGCGTGCAGCAACTCCATGAGGCCTTCAAGGCTGTTCTGCTTTAGTTTAACGGTAGTAAGCTCTCCAAGACTCTTAGGGACCATGCTTCAGGACCCGTTTCGGTACCAGGACACTGCATAGAGCCAGGAAGCTCTGTTCCTGCGTATATGCTGCTTGTCAGCCTAGAAATTGGAGACTGATGGCATAAGGCTTGTTTTCCCATTATGAAAGCTCCGTTCATGCGACCTCGAAGCTACCTGAAAAGCATTGTTGTTGCCGGGGTTTTCCTCACTGCCGGCATGGTTCTGAGAAGAAAATGAGTTTTCTCCTAAGAAACCTTGGGTTTCCAGTTCCTTGTTGGAAGCTCACCCTGCTCTGCTCTATACCTAAAGTGAAAGTCAACGTGAACCCTAGCCTCGAAGTAAGGCTCTGATTTGCCTTGCCAATGGGGAGGTGTGCAGCAGCTCCATGAGGCCTTCATCACTGTTCTGCTTTAGTTTCACGGTAGTAAGCCTTTCAAAACTCCTAGGGTCCTTGCTTCAGCACCCGTTTCCGTACCAGAATACTGAGTAGAGCAAGGAAGCTCTGGTCCTGTTAAGCAACTTCCAGCCCCGTAGGCCTTTTTGGAACACCCCAGTGTTGGCTAGAGAGAACCAACACACTGCACTCTTCCTTGGGAGAGCCAGATTACCTCAGCTCCACACAGGATTCACGAACACACTTCTAGACTGTCCTCCATGCAATGGGTGGAACCTCATTCCCCTAGCTGAACTCTATTGAGAAAAACACTCTGCTTCTAATCCCTTTTCACATTTCACACTTAGAGTCACGCATCCGCAAGGAGGTGGTCGGCTTGCATTCCAAGTACAATTTAAGCACAGTTCTTGGTGTAACACTGCAGGTCCTTTGAAGATGCAAAGGCCCCTCAGTCTCGCTCGCGCATCCTTTGTTTTGGAACTTCGCTGCACGCGGAAAACCGCATGTAGAGAAAAGTTGATTCAGGGAAAGCCCCAGTGGGTATCGTGAATCTCTTTTGACTTGTGAGCATCAACATGTACTTATGCTGCATGTCAACCTAAAAATGGAAGACTGATGGCACAAAGCTTGTTTTCCCGTTTTGAAAGCTCCATTCATGCGGCCTCGAAGCTACCTGAAAAGCACTGTTGTTACCGTGCTTTTACTTACAGCCGGCATGGCACATAGAAGAAAATGAGTTTTCTCGAAAGAAACCTTGTGCTTTCAGTTCCTAGTTGGAAGCTCACCCTGCTCTGCTCTATACCAAACGTGAAAGTCAATGTGAGCACTAGCCTCGAAGTAAGGCCCTGATTATGCTGGCAAAACGGGAGGTGTGCAGCAGCTCCATGAGGCCTTCATCGCTGTTCTGCTTTAGTTTCACGGTAGTAAGCTTTCCAAGACTCCTAGGGACTTTGCTTAAGCAACCGTTTCGGTACCAGAACACTTCGTAGAGACAGTAAGCTCTGGTCCTGCGTGTATGCTGCGTGTCAACCTAGAAATTGGAGACTGATGGCATAAGGCTTCTTTTCCCATTATGAAAGCTCCGTTCATGCGGCCTCGAAGCTACCTGAAAAGCATTGTTGTTGCCGGGGTTTTCCTCACTGTCGGCATGGTTCTGAGAAGAAAATGAGTTTTCTCCTGAGAAACCTAGGGTTTCCAGTTCCTTGTTGGAAGCTCACCCTGCTCTGCTCTATACCTAAAGTGAAAGTCAACGTGAGCCCAAGCTTCGAATTAAGGCCCTGATTATCCTTGCAAAACGAGAGGCGTGCAGCAGCTCCATGAGGCCTTCATCGTTGTTCTGCTTTAGTTTCAAGGTAGTAAGCTTTTCAACACTCCTAGGGGCCTTGCTTCAGCACCCGTTTCAGTACCAGAACACTGCGTAGAACCAGGAAGCTCTGCTCCTGCGTGTATGCTGCGTGTCAACCTAGAAATTAGAGACTGATGGCACAAGGCTAGTTTTCCCATTATGAAAGCTCCGTTGATGCGGCCCCAAAGCTACCTGAAAAGCACTGTTGTTACCGTGCTTTTACTTACAGCCGGCATGTCTCATAGAAGAAAATGAGTTTTCTCGAAAGAAACCTTGTGCTTCCAGTTCCTAGTTGGAAGCTCACCCTGCTCTGCTCTATACCAAAAGTGAAACTCAACGTGAGCAGTAGCCTCGAAGTACAGCCCTGCTTATCCTTGCAAAACGGGAGGCGTGCAGCAACTCCATGAGGCCTTCAAGGCTGTTCTGCTTTAGTTTAACGGTAGTAAGCTCTCCAAGACTCTTAGGGACCGTGCTTCAGGACCCGTTTCGGTACCAGGACACTGCATAGAGCCAGGAAGCTCTGTTCCTGCGTTTATGCTGCTTGTCAGCCTAGAAATTGGAGACTGATGGCATAAGGCTTGTTTTCCCATTATGAAAGCTCCGTTCATGCGGCCTCGAAGCTACCTGAAAAGCATTGTTGTTGCCGGGGTTTTCCTCACTGCCGGCATGGTTCTGAGAAGAAAATGAGTTTTCTCCTAAGAAACCTTGGGTTTCCAGTTCCTTGTTGGAAGCTCACCCTGCTCTGCTCTATACCTAAAGTGAAAGTCAACGTGAACCCTAGCCTCGAAGTAAGGCTCTGATTTGCCTTGCCAATGGGGAGGTGTGCAGCAGCTCCATGAGGCCTTCATCACTGTTCTGCTTTAGTTTCACGGTAGTAAGCCTTTCAAAACTCCTAGGGTCCTTGCTTCAGCACCCGTTTCCGTACCAGAATACTGAGTAGAGCAAGGAAGCTCTGGTCCTGTTAAGCAACTTCCAGCCCCGTAGGCCTTTTTGGAACACCCCAGTGTTGGCTAGAGAGAACCAACACACTGCACTCTTCCTTGGGAGAGCCAGATTACCTCAGCTCCACACAGGATTCACGAACACACTTCTAGACTGTCCTCCATGCAATGGGTGGAACCTCATTCCCCTAGCTGAACTCTATTGAGAAAAACACTCTGCTTCTAATCCCTTTTCACATTTCACACTTAGAGTCACGCATCCGCAAGGAGGTGGTCGGCTTGCATTCCAAGTACAATTTAAGCACAGTTCTTGGTGTAACACTGCAGGTCCTTTGAAGATGCAAAGGCCCCTCAGTCTCGCTCGCGCATCCTTTGTTTTGGAACTTCGCTGCACGCGGAAAACCGCATGTAGAGAAAAGTTGATTCAGGGAAAGCCCCAGTGGGTATCGTGAATCTCTTTTGACTTGTGAGCATCAACATGTACTTATGCTGCGTGTCAACCTAAAAATGGAAGACTGATGGCACAAAGCTTGTTTTCCCGTTTTGAAAGCTCCATTCATGCGGCCTCGAAGCTACCTGAAAAGCACTGTTGTTACCGTGCTTTTACTTACAGCCGGCATGGCACATAGAAGAAAATGAGTTTTCTCGAAAGAAACCTTGTGCTTCCAGTTCCTAGTTGGAAGCTCACCCTGCTCTGCTCTATACCAAACGTGAAAGTCAATGTGAGCACTAGCCTCGAAGTAAGGCCCTGATTATGCTGGCAAAACGGGAGGCGTGCAGCAGCTCCATGAGGCCTTCATCGCTGTTCTGCTTTAGTTTCACGGTAGTAAGCTTTCCAAGACTCCTAGGGACTTTGCTTAAGCAACCGTTTCGGTACCAGAACACTGCGTAGAGACAGTAAGCTCTGGTCCTGCGTGTATGCTGCGTGTCAACCTAGAAATTGGAGACTGATGGCATAAGGCTTCTTTTCCCATTATGAAAGCTCCGTTCATGCGGCCTCGAAGCTACCTGAAAAGCATTGTTGTTGCCGGAGTTTTCCTCACTGCCGCCATGGTTCTGAGAAGAAAATGAGTTTTCTCCTAAGAAACCTTGGGTTTCCAGTTCCTTGTTGGAAGCTCACCCTGCTCTGCTCTATACCTAAAGTGAAAGTCAACGTGAGCCCAAGCTTCGAAGTAAGGCCCTGATTATCCTTGCAAAACGAGAGGCGTGCAGCAGCTCCATGAGGCCTTCATCGTTGTTCTGCTTTAGTTGCAAGGTAGTAAGCTTTTCAACACTCCTAGGGGCCTTGCTTCAGCACCCGTTTCAGTACGAGAACACTGCGTAGAACCAGGAAGCTCTGCTCCTGCGTGTATGCTGCGTGTCAACCTAGAAATTAGAGACTGATGGCACAAGGCTAGTTTTCCCATTATGAAAGCTCCGTTGATGCGGCCCCGAAGCTACCTGAAAAGCACTGTTGTTACCGTGCTTTTACTTACAGCCGGCATGGTTCATAGAAGAAAAAGAGTTTTCTCGAAAGAAACCTTGTGCTTCCAGTTCCTAGTTGGAAGCTCACCCTGCTCTGCTCTATACCTAAAGTGAAAGTCAACGTGAGCAGTAGCCTCGAAGTACAGCCCTGCTTATCTCTGCAAAACGGGAGGCGTGCAGCAACTCCATGAGGCCTTCAAGGCTGTTCTGCTTTAGTTTAACGGTAGTAAGCTCTCCAAGACTCTTAGGGACCATGCTTCAGGACCCGTTTCGGTACCAGGACACTGCATAGAGCCAGGAAGCTCTGTTCCTGCGTTTATGCTGCTTGTCAGCCTAGAAATTGGAGACTGATGGCATAAGGCTTGTTTTCCCATTATGAAAGCTCCGTTCATGCGGCCTCGAAGCTACCTGAAAAGCATTGTTGTTGCCGGGGTTTTCCTCACTGCCGGCATGGTTCTGAGAAGAAAATGAGTTTTCTCCTAAGAAACCTTGGGTTTCCAGTTCCTTGTTGGAAGCTCACCCTGCTCTGCTCTATACCTAAAGTGAAAGTCAACGTGAACCCTAGCCTCGAAGTAAGGCTCTGATTTGCCTTGCCAATGGGGAGGTGTGCAGCAGCTCCATGAGGCCTTCATCACTGTTCTGCTTTAGTTTCACGGTAGTAAGCCTTTCAAAACTCCTAGGGTCCTTGCTTCAGCACCCGTTTCCGTACCAGAATACTGAGTAGAGCAAGGAAGCTCTGGTCCTGTTAAGCAACTTCCAGCCCCGTAGGCCTTTTTGGAACACCCCAGTGTTGGCTAGAGAGAACCAACACACTGCACTCTTCCTTGGGAGAGCCAGATTACCTCAGCTCCACACAGGATTCACGAACACACTTCTAGACTGTCCTCCATGCAATGGGTGGAACCTCATTCCCCTAGCTGAACTCTATTGAGAAAAACACTCTGCTTCTAATCCCTTTTCACATTTCACACTTAGAGTCACGCATCCGCAAGGAGGTGGTCGGCTTGCATTCCAAGTACAATTTAAGCACAGTTCTTGGTGTAACACTGCAGGTCCTTTGAAGATGCAAAGGCCCCTCAGTCTCGCTCGCGCATCCTTTGTTTTGGAACTTCGCTGCACGCGGAAAACCGCATGTAGAGAAAAGTTGATTCAGGGAAAGCCCCAGTGGGTATCGTGAATCTCTTTTGACTTGTGAGCATCAACATGTACTTATGCTGCGTGTCAACCTAAAAATGGAAGACTGATGGCACAAAGCTTGTTTTCCCGTTTTGAAAGCTCCATTCATGCGGCCTCGAAGCTACCTGAAAAGCACTGTTGTTACCGTGCTTTTACTTACAGCCGGCATGGCACATAGAAGAAAATGAGTTTTCTCGAAAGAAACCTTGTGCTTCCAGTTCCTAGTTGGAAGCTCACCCTGCTCTGCTCTATACCAAACGTGAAAGTCAATGTGAGCACTAGCCTCGAAGTAAGGCCCTGATTATGCTGGCAAAACGGGAGGTGTGCAGCAGCTCCATGAGGCCTTCATCGCTGTTCTGCTTTAGTTTCACGGTAGTAAGCTTTCCAAGACTCCTAGGGACTTTGCTTAAGCAACCGTTTCGGTACCAGAACACTGCGTAGAGACAGTAAGCTCTGGTCCTGCGTGTATGCTGCGTGTCAACCTAGAAATTGGAGACTGATGGCATAAGGCTTCTTTTCCCATTATGAAAGCTCCGTTCATGCGGCCTCGAAGCTACCTGAAAAGCATTGTTGTTGCCGGGGTTTTCCTCACTGCCGGCATGGTTCTGAGAAGAAAATGAGTTTTCTCCTGAGAAACCTAGGGTTTCCAGTTCCTTGTTGGAAGCTCACCCTGCTCTGCTCTATACCTAAAGTGAAAGTCAACGTGAGCCCAAGCTTCGAATTAAGGCCCTGATTATCCTTGCAAAACGAGAGGCGTGCAGCAGCTCCATGAGGCCTTCATCGTTGTTCTGCTTTAGTTTCAAGGTAGTAAGCTTTTCAACACTCCTAGGGGCCTTGCTTCAGCACCCGTTTCAGTACCAGAACACTGCGTAGAACCAGGAAGCTCTGCTCCTGCGTGTATGCTGCGTGTGAACCTAGAAATTAGAGACTGATGGCACAAGGCTAGTTTTCCCATTATGAAAGCTCCGTTGATGCGGCCCCAAAGCTACCTGAAAAGCACTGTTGTTACCGTGCTTTTACTTACAGCCGGCATGTCTCATAGAAGAAAATGAGTTTTCTCGAAAGAAACCTTGTGCTTCCAGTTCCTAGTTGGAAGCTCACCCTGCTCTGCTCTATACCAAAAGTGAAAGTCAACGTGAGCAGTAGCCTCGAAGTACAGCCCTGCTTATCCTTGCAAAACGGGAGGCGTGCAGCAACTCCATGAGGCCTTCAAGGCTGTTCTGCTTTAGTTTAACGGTAGTAAGCTCTCCAAGACTCTTAGGGACCGTGCTTCAGGACCCGTTTCGGTACCAGGACACTGCATAGAGCCAGGAAGCTCTGTTCCTGCGTTTATGCTGCTTGTCAGCCTAGAAATTGGAGACTGATGGCATAAGGCTTGTTTTCCCATTATGAAAGCTCCGTTCATGCGGCCTCGAAGCTACCTGAAAAGCATTGTTGTTGCCGGGGTTTTCCTCACTGCCGGCATGGTTCTGAGAAGAAAATGAGTTTTCTCCTAAGAAACCTTGGGTTTCCAGTTCCTTGTTGGAAGCTCACCCTGCTCTGCTCTATACCTAAAGTGAAAGTCAACGTGAACCGTAGCCTCGAAGTAAGGCTCTGATTTGCCTTGCCAATGGGGAGGTGTGCAGCAGCTCCATGAGGCCTTCATCATTGTTCTGCTTTGGTTTCACGGTAGTAAGCCTTTCAAAACTCCTAGGGTCCTTGCTTCAGCACCCGTTTCCGTACCAGAATACTGAGTAGAGCAAGGAAGCTCTGGTCCTGTTAAGCAACTTCCAGCCCCGTAGGCCTTTTTGGAACACCCCAGTGTTGGCTAGAGAGAACCAACACACTGCACTCTTCCTTGGGAGAGCCAGATTACCTCAGCTCCACACAGGATTCACGAACACACTTCTAGACTGTCCTCCATGCAATGGGTGGAACCTCATTCCCCTAGCTGAACTCTATTGAGAAAAACACTCTGCTTCTAATCCCTTTTCACATTTCACACTTAGAGTCACGCATCCGCAAGGAGGTGGTCGGCTTGCATTCCAAGTACAATTTAAGCACAGTTCTTGGTGTAACACTGCAGGTCCTTTGAAGATGCAAAGGCCCCTCAGTCTCGCTCGCGCATCCTTTGTTTTGGAACTTCGCTGCACGCGGAAAACCGCATGTAGAGAAAAGTTGATTCAGGGAAAGCCCCAGTGGGTATCGTGAATCTCTTTTGACTTGTGAGCATCAACATGTACTTATGCTGCGTGTCAACCTAAAAATGGAAGACTGATGGCACAAAGCTTGTTTTCCCGTTTTGAAAGCTCCATTCATGCGGCCTCGAAGCTACCTGAAAAGCACTGTTGTTACCGTGCTTTTACTTACAGCCGGCATGGCACATAGAAGAAAATGAGTTTTCTCGAAAGAAACCTTGTGCTTCCAGTTCCTAGTTGGAAGCTCACCCTGCTCTGCTCTATACCAAACGTGAAAGTCAATGTGAGCACTAGCCTCGAAGTAAGGCCCTGATTATGCTGGCAAAACGGGAGGCGTGCAGCAGCTCCATGAGGCCTTCATCGCTGTTCTGCTTTAGTTTCACGGTAGTAAGCTTTCCAAGACTCCTAGGGACTTTGCTTAAGCAACCGTTTCGGTACCAGAACACTGCGTAGAGACAGTAAGCTCTGGTCCTGCGTGTATGCTGCGTGTCAACCTAGAAATTGGAGACTGATGGCATAAGGCTTCTTTTCCCATTATGAAAGCTCCGTTCATGCGGCCTCGAAGCTACCTGAAAAGCATTGTTGTTGCCGGAGTTTTCCTCACTGCCGCCATGGTTCTGAGAAGAAAATGAGTTTTCTCCTAAGAAACCTTGGGTTTCCAGTTCCTTGTTGGAAGCTCACCCTGCTCTGCTCTATACCTAAAGTGAAAGTCAACGTGAGCCCAAGCTTCGAAGTAAGGCCCTGATTATCCTTGCAAAACGAGAGGCGTGCAGCAGCTCCATGAGGCCTTCATCGTTGTTCTGCTTTAGTTGCAAGGTAGTAAGCTTTTCAACACTCCTAGGGGCCTTGCTTCAGCACCCGTTTCAGTACGAGAACACTGCGTAGAACCAGGAAGCTCTGCTCCTGCGTGTATGCTGCGTGTCAACCTAGAAATTAGAGACTGATGGCACAAGGCTAGTTTTCCCATTATGAAAGCTCCGTTGATGCGGCCCCGAAGCTACCTGAAAAGCACTGTTGTTACCGTGCTTTTACTTACAGCCGGCATGGTTCATAGAAGAAAAAGAGTTTTCTCGAAAGAAACCTTGTGCTTCCAGTTCCTAGTTGGAAGCTCACCCTGCTCTGCTCTATACCTAAAGTGAAAGTCAACGTGAGCAGTAGCCTCGAAGTACAGCCCTGCTTATCTCTGCAAAACGGGAGGCGTGCAGCAACTCCATGAGGCCTTCAAGGCTGTTCTGCTTTAGTTTAACGGTAGTAAGCTCTCCAAGACTCTTAGGGACCATGCTTCAGGACCCGTTTCGGTACCAGGACACTGCATAGAGCCAGGAAGCTCTGTTCCTGCGTTTATGCTGCTTGTCAGCCTAGAAATTGGAGACTGATGGCATAAGGCTTGTTTTCCCATTATGAAAGCTCCGTTCATGCGGCCTCGAAGCTACCTGAAAAGCATTGTTGTTGCCGGGGTTTTCCTCACTGCCGGCATGGTTCTGAGAAGAAAATGAGTTTTCTCCTAAGAAACCTTGGGTTTCCAGTTCCTTGTTGGAAGCTCACCCTGCTCTGCTCTATACCTAAAGTGAAAGTCAACGTGAACCCTAGCCTCGAAGTAAGGCTCTGATTTGCCTTGCCAATGGGGAGGTGTGCAGCAGCTCCATGAGGCCTTCATCACTGTTCTGCTTTAGTTTCACGGTAGTAAGCCTTTCAAAACTCCTAGGGTCCTTGCTTCAGCACCCGTTTCCGTACCAGAATACTGAGTAGAGCAAGGAAGCTCTGGTCCTGTTAAGCAACTTCCAGCCCCGTAGGCCTTTTTGGAACACCCCAGTGTTGGCTAGAGAGAACCAACACACTGCACTCTTCCTTGGGAGAGCCAGATTACCTCAGCTCCACACAGGATTCACGAACACACTTCTAGACTGTCCTCCATGCAATGGGTGGAACCTCATTCCCCTAGCTGAACTCTATTGAGAAAAACACTCTGCTTCTAATCCCTTTTCACATTTCACACTTAGAGTCACGCATCCGCAAGGAGGTGGTCGGCTTGCATTCCAAGTACAATTTAAGCACAGTTCTTGGTGTAACACTGCAGGTCCTTTGAAGATGCAAAGGCCCCTCAGTCTCGCTCGCGCATCCTTTGTTTTGGAACTTCGCTGCACGCGGAAAACCGCATGTAGAGAAAAGTTGATTCAGGGAAAGCCCCAGTGGGTATCGTGAATCTCTTTTGACTTGTGAGCATCAACATGTACTTATGCTGCGTGTCAACCTAAAAATGGAAGACTGATGGCACAAAGCTTGTTTTCCCGTTTTGAAAGCTCCATTCATGCGGCCTCGAAGCTACCTGAAAAGCACTGTTGTTACCGTGCTTTTACTTACAGCCGGCATGGCACATAGAAGAAAATGAGTTTTCTCGAAAGAAACCTTGTGCTTCCAGTTCCTAGTTGGAAGCTCACCCTGCTCTGCTCTATACCAAACGTGAAAGTCAATGTGAGCACTAGCCTCGAAGTAAGGCCCTGATTATGCTGGCAAAACGGGAGGTGTGCAGCAGCTCCATGAGGCCTTCATCGCTGTTCTGCTTTAGTTTCACGGTAGTAAGCTTTCCAAGACTCCTAGGGACTTTGCTTAAGCAACCGTTTCGGTACCAGAACACTGCGTAGAGACAGTAAGCTCTGGTCCTGCGTGTATGCTGCGTGTCAACCTAGAAATTGGAGACTGATGGCATAAGGCTTCTTTTCCCATTATGAAAGCTCCGTTCATGCGGCCTCGAAGCTACCTGAAAAGCATTGTTGTTGCCGGGGTTTTCCTCACTGCCGGCATGGTTCTGAGAAGAAAATGAGTTTTCTCCTGAGAAACCTAGGGTTTCCAGTTCCTTGTTGGAAGCTCACCCTGCTCTGCTCTATACCTAAAGTGAAAGTCAACGTGAGCCCAAGCTTCGAATTAAGGCCCTGATTATCCTTGCAAAACGAGAGGCGTGCAGCAGCTCCATGAGGCCTTCATCGTTGTTCTGCTTTAGTTTCAAGGTAGTAAGCTTTTCAACACTCCTAGGGGCCTTGCTTCAGCACCCGTTTCAGTACCAGAACACTGCGTAGAACCAGGAAGCTCTGCTCCTGCGTGTATGCTGCGTGTCAACCTAGAAATTAGAGACTGATGGCACAAGGCTAGTTTTCCCATTATGAAAGCTCCGTTGATGCGGCCCCAAAGCTACCTGAAAAGCACTGTTGTTACCGTGCTTTTACTTACAGCCGGCATGTCTCATAGAAGAAAATGAGTTTTCTCGAAAGAAACCTTGTGCTTCCAGTTCCTAGTTGGAAGCTCACCCTGCTCTGCTCTATACCAAAAGTGAAACTCAACGTGAGCAGTAGCCTCGAAGTACAGCCCTGCTTATCCTTGCAAAACGGGAGGCGTGCAGCAACTCCATGAGGCCTTCAAGGCTGTTCTGCTTTAGTTTAACGGTAGTAAGCTCTCCAAGACTCTTAGGGACCGTGCTTCAGGACCCGTTTCGGTACCAGGACACTGCATAGAGCCAGGAAGCTCTGTTCCTGCGTTTATGCTGCTTGTCAGCCTAGAAATTGGAGATGATGGCATAAGGCTTGTTTTCCCATTATGAAAGCTCCGTTCATGCGGCCTCGAAGCTACCTGAAAAGCATTGTTGTTGCCGGGGTTTTCCTCACTGCCGGCATGGTTCTGAGAAGAAAATGAGTTTTCTCCTAAGAAACCTTGGGTTTCCAGTTCCTTGTTGGAAGCTCACCCTGCTCTGCTCTATACCTAAAGTGAAAGTCAACGTGAACCCTAGCCTCGAAGTAAGGCTCTGATTTGCCTTGCCAATGGGGAGGTGTGCAGCAGCTCCATGAGGCCTTCATCACTGTTCTGCTTTAGTTTCACGGTAGTAAGCCTTTCAAAACTCCTAGGGTCCTTGCTTCAGCACCCGTTTCCGTACCAGAATACTGAGTAGAGCAAGGAAGCTCTGGTCCTGTTAAGCAACTTCCAGCCCCGTAGGCCTTTTTGGAACACCCCAGTGTTGGCTAGAGAGAACCAACACACTGCACTCTTCCTTGGGAGAGCCAGATTACCTCAGCTCCACACAGGATTCACGAACACACTTCTAGACTGTCCTCCATGCAATGGGTGGAACCTCATTCCCCTAGCTGAACTCTATTGAGAAAAACACTCTGCTTCTAATCCCTTTTCACATTTCACACTTAGAGTCACGCATCCGCAAGGAGGTGGTCGGCTTGCATTCCAAGTACAATTTAAGCACAGTTCTTGGTGTAACACTGCAGGTCCTTTGAAGATGCAAAGGCCCCTCAGTCTCGCTCGCGCATCCTTTGTTTTGGAACTTCGCTGCACGCGGAAAACCGCATGTAGAGAAAAGTTGATTCAGGGAAAGCCCCAGTGGGTATCGTGAATCTCTTTTGACTTGTGAGCATCAACATGTACTTATGCTGCGTGTCAACCTAAAAATGGAAGACTGATGGCACAAAGCTTGTTTTCCCGTTTTGAAAGCTCCATTCATGCGGCCTCGAAGCTACCTGAAAAGCACTGTTGTTACCGTGCTTTTACTTACAGCCGGCATGGCACATAGAAGAAAATGAGTTTTCTCGAAAGAAACCTTGTGCTTCCAGTTCCTAGTTGGAAGCTCACCCTGCTCTGCTCTATACCAAACGTGAAAGTCAATGTGAGCACTAGCCTCGAAGTAAGGCCCTGATTATGCTGGCAAAACGGGAGGCGTGCAGCAGCTCCATGAGGCCTTCATCGCTGTTCTGCTTTAGTTTCACGGTAGTAAGCTTTCCAAGACTCCTAGGGACTTTGCTTAAGCAACCGTTTCGGTACCAGAACACTGCGTAGAGACAGTAAGCTCTGGTCCTGCGTGTATGCTGCGTGTCAACCTAGAAATTGGAGACTGATGGCATAAGGCTTCTTTTCCCATTATGAAAGCTCCGTTCATGCGGCCTCGAAGCTACCTGAAAAGCATTGTTGTTGCCGGAGTTTTCCTCACTGCCGCCATGGTTCTGAGAAGAAAATGAGTTTTCTCCTAAGAAACCTTGGGTTTCCAGTTCCTTGTTGGAAGCTCACCCTGCTCTGCTCTATACCTAAAGTGAAAGTCAACGTGAGCCCAAGCTTCGAAGTAAGGCCCTGATTATCCTTGCAAAACGAGAGGCGTGCAGCAGCTCCATGAGGCCTTCATCGTTGTTCTGCTTTAGTTGCAAGGTAGTAAGCTTTTCAACACTCCTAGGGGCCTTGCTTCAGCACCCGTTTCAGTACGAGAACACTGCGTAGAACCAGGAAGCTCTGCTCCTGCGTGTATGCTGCGTGTCAACCTAGAAATTAGAGACTGATGGCACAAGGCTAGTTTTCCCATTATGAAAGCTCCGTTGATGCGGCCCCGAAGCTACCTGAAAAGCACTGTTGTTACCGTGCTTTTACTTACAGCCGGCATGGTTCATAGAAGAAAAAGAGTTTTCTCGAAAGAAACCTTGTGCTTCCAGTTCCTAGTTGGAAGCTCACCCTGCTCTGCTCTATACCTAAAGTGAAAGTCAACGTGAGCAGTAGCCTCGAAGTACAGCCCTGCTTATCTCTGCAAAACGGGAGGCGTGCAGCAACTCCATGAGGCCTTCAAGGCTGTTCTGCTTTAGTTTAACGGTAGTAAGCTCTCCAAGACTCTTAGGGACCATGCTTCAGGACCCGTTTCGGTACCAGGACACTGCATAGAGCCAGGAAGCTCTGTTCCTGCGTTTATGCTGCTTGTCAGCCTAGAAATTGGAGACTGATGGCATAAGGCTTGTTTTCCCATTATGAAAGCTCCGTTCATGCGGCCTCGAAGCTACCTGAAAAGCATTGTTGTTGCCGGGGTTTTCCTCACTGCCGGCATGGTTCTGAGAAGAAAATGAGTTTTCTCCTAAGAAACCTTGGGTTTCCAGTTCCTTGTTGGAAGCTCACCCTGCTCTGCTCTATACCTAAAGTGAAAGTCAACGTGAACCGTAGCCTCGAAGTAAGGCTCTGATTTGCCTTGCCAATGGGGAGGTGTGCAGCAGCTCCATGAGGCCTTCATCACTGTTCTGCTTTAGTTTCACGGTAGTAAGCCTTTCAAAACTCCTAGGGTCCTTGCTTCAGCACCCGTTTCCGTACCAGAATACTGAGTAGAGCAAGGAAGCTCTGGTCCTGTTAAGCAACTTCCAGCCCCGTAGGCCTTTTTGGAACACCCCAGTGTTGGCTAGAGAGAACCAACACACTGCACTCTTCCTTGGGAGAGCCAGATTACCTCAGCTCCACACAGGATTCACGAACACACTTCTAGACTGTCCTCCATGCAATGGGTGGAACCTCATTCCCCTAGCTGAACTCTATTGAGAAAAACACTCTGCTTCTAATCCCTTTTCACATTTCACACTTAGAGTCACGCATCCGCAAGGAGGTGGTCGGCTTGCATTCCAAGTACAATTTAAGCACAGTTCTTGGTGTAACACTGCAGGTCCTTTGAAGATGCAAAGGCCCCTCAGTCTCGCTCGCGCATCCTTTGTTTTGGAACTTCGCTGCACGCGGAAAACCGCATGTAGAGAAAAGTTGATTCAGGGAAAGCCCCAGTGGGTATCGTGAATCTCTTTTGACTTGTGAGCATCAACATGTACTTATGCTGCGTGTCAACCTAAAAATGGAAGACTGATGGCACAAAGCTTGTTTTCCCGTTTTGAAAGCTCCATTCATGCGGCCTCGAAGCTACCTGAAAAGCACTGTTGTTACCGTGCTTTTACTTACAGCCGGCATGGCACATAGAAGAAAATGAGTTTTCTCGAAAGAAACCTTGTGCTTCCAGTTCCTAGTTGGAAGCTCACCCTGCTCTGCTCTATACCAAACGTGAAAGTCAATGTGAGCACTAGCCTCGAAGTAAGGCCCTGATTATGCTGGCAAAACGGGAGGTGTGCAGCAGCTCCATGAGGCCTTCATCGCTGTTCTGCTTTAGTTTCACGGTAGTAAGCTTTCCAAGACTCCTAGGGACTTTGCTTAAGCAACCGTTTCGGTACCAGAACACTGCGTAGAGACAGTAAGCTCTGGTCCTGCGTGTATGCTGCGTGTCAACCTAGAAATTGGAGACTGATGGCATAAGGCTTCTTTTCCCATTATGAAAGCTCCGTTCATGCGGCCTCGAAGCTACCTGAAAAGCATTGTTGTTGCCGGGGTTTTCCTCACTGCCGGCATGGTTCTGAGAAGAAAATGAGTTTTCTCCTGAGAAACCTAGGGTTTCCAGTTCCTTGTTGGAAGCTCACCCTGCTCTGCTCTATACCTAAAGTGAAAGTCAACGTGAGCCCAAGCTTCGAATTAAGGCCCTGATTATCCTTGCAAAACGAGAGGCGTGCAGCAGCTCCATGAGGCCTTCATCGTTGTTCTGCTTTAGTTTCAAGGTAGTAAGCTTTTCAACACTCCTAGGGGCCTTGCTTCAGCACCCGTTTCAGTACCAGAACACTGCGTAGAACCAGGAAGCTCTGCTCCTGCGTGTATGCTGCGTGTGAACCTAGAAATTAGAGACTGTTGGCACAAGGCTAGTTTTCCCATTATGAAAGCTCCGTTGATGCGGCCCCAAAGCTACCTGAAAAGCACTGTTGTTACCGTGCTTTTACTTACAGCCGGCATGTCTCATAGAAGAAAATGAGTTTTCTCGAAAGAAACCTTGTGCTTCCAGTTCCTAGTTGGAAGCTCACCCTGCTCTGCTCTATACCAAAAGTGAAACTCAACGTGAGCAGTAGCCTCGAAGTACAGCCCTGCTTATCCTTGCAAAACGGGAGGCGTGCAGCAACTCCATGAGGCCTTCAAGGCTGTTCTGCTTTAGTTTAACGGTAGTAAGCTCTCCAAGACTCTTAGGGACCGTGCTTCAGGACCCGTTTCGGTACCAGGACACTGCATAGAGCCAGGAAGCTCTGTTCCTGCGTTTATGCTGCTTGTCAGCCTAGAAATTGGAGACTGATGGCATAAGGCTTGTTTTCCCATTATGAAAGCTCCGTTCATGCGGCCTCGAAGCTACCTGAAAAGCATTGTTGTTGCCGGGGTTTTCCTCACTGCCGGCATGGTTCTGAGAAGAAAATGAGTTTTCTCCTAAGAAACCTTGGGTTTCCAGTTCCTTGTTGGAAGCTCACCCTGCTCTGCTCTATACCTAAAGTGAAAGTCAACGTGAACCCTAGCCTCGAAGTAAGGCTCTGATTTGCCTTGCCAATGGGGAGGTGTGCAGCAGCTCCATGAGGCCTTCATCACTGTTCTGCTTTAGTTTCACGGTAGTAAGCCTTTCAAAACTCCTAGGGTCCTTGCTTCAGCACCCGTTTCCGTACCAGAATACTGAGTAGAGCAAGGAAGCTCTGGTCCTGTTAAGCAACTTCCAGCCCCGTAGGCCTTTTTGGAACACCCCAGTGTTGGCTAGAGAGAACCAACACACTGCACTCTTCCTTGGGAGAGCCAGATTACCTCAGCTCCACACAGGATTCACGAACACACTTCTAGACTGTCCTCCATGCAATGGGTGGAACCTCATTCCCCTAGCTGAACTCTATTGAGAAAAACACTCTGCTTCTAATCCCTTTTCACATTTCACACTTAGAGTCACGCATCCGCAAGGAGGTGGTCGGCTTGCATTCCAAGTACAATTTAAGCACAGTTCTTGGTGTAACACTGCAGGTCCTTTGAAGATGCAAAGGCCCCTCAGTCTCGCTCGCGCATCCTTTGTTTTGGAACTTCGCTGCACGCGGAAAACCGCATGTAGAGAAAAGTTGATTCAGGGAAAGCCCCAGTGGGTATCGTGAATCTCTTTTGACTTGTGAGCATCAACATGTACTTATGCTGCGTGTCAACCTAAAAATGGAAGACTGATGGCACAAAGCTTGTTTTCCCGTTTTGAAAGCTCCATTCATGCGGCCTCGAAGCTACCTGAAAAGCACTGTTGTTACCGTGCTTTTACTTACAGCCGGCATGGCACATAGAAGAAAATGAGTTTTCTCGAAAGAAACCTTGTGCTTCCAGTTCCTAGTTGGAAGCTCACCCTGCTCTGCTCTATACCAAACGTGAAAGTCAATGTGAGCACTAGCCTCGAAGTAAGGCCCTGATTATGCTGGCAAAACGGGAGGCGTGCAGCAGCTCCATGAGGCCTTCATCGCTGTTCTGCTTTAGTTTCACGGTAGTAAGCTTTCCAAGACTCCTAGGGACTTTGCTTAAGCAACCGTTTCGGTACCAGAACACTGCGTAGAGACAGTAAGCTCTGGTCCTGCGTGTATGCTGCGTGTCAACCTAGAAATTGGAGACTGATGGCATAAGGCTTCTTTTCCCATTATGAAAGCTCCGTTCATGCGGCCTCGAAGCTACCTGAAAAGCATTGTTGTTGCCGGAGTTTTCCTCACTGCCGCCATGGTTCTGAGAAGAAAATGAGTTTTCTCCTAAGAAACCTTGGGTTTCCAGTTCCTTGTTGGAAGCTCACCCTGCTCTGCTCTATACCTAAAGTGAAAGTCAACGTGAGCCCAAGCTTCGAAGTAAGGCCCTGATTATCCTTGCAAAACGAGAGGCGTGCAGCAGCTCCATGAGGCCTTCATCGTTGTTCTGCTTTAGTTGCAAGGTAGTAAGCTTTTCAACACTCCTAGGGGCCTTGCTTCAGCACCCGTTTCAGTACGAGAACACTGCGTAGAACCAGGAAGCTCTGCTCCTGCGTGTATGCTGCGTGTCAACCTAGAAATTAGAGACTGATGGCACAAGGCTAGTTTTCCCATTATGAAAGCTCCGTTGATGCGGCCCCGAAGCTACCTGAAAAGCACTGTTGTTACCGTGCTTTTACTTACAGCCGGCATGGTTCATAGAAGAAAAAGAGTTTTCTCGAAAGAAACCTTGTGCTTCCAGTTCCTAGTTGGAAGCTCACCCTGCTCTGCTCTATACCTAAAGTGAAAGTCAACGTGAGCAGTAGCCTCGAAGTACAGCCCTGCTTATCTCTGCAAAACGGGAGGCGTGCAGCAACTCCATGAGGCCTTCAAGGCTGTTCTGCTTTAGTTTAACGGTAGTAAGCTCTCCAAGACTCTTAGGGACCATGCTTCAGGACCCGTTTCGGTACCAGGACACTGCATAGAGCCAGGAAGCTCTGTTCCTGCGTTTATGCTGCTTGTCAGCCTAGAAATTGGAGACTGATGGCATAAGGCTTGTTTTCCCATTATGAAAGCTCCGTTCATGCGGCCTCGAAGCTACCTGAAAAGCATTGTTGTTGCCGGGGTTTTCCTCACTGCCGGCATGGTTCTGAGAAGAAAATGAGTTTTCTCCTAAGAAACCTTGGGTTTCCAGTTCCTTGTTGGAAGCTCACCCTGCTCTGCTCTATACCTAAAGTGAAAGTCAACGTGAACCGTAGCCTCGAAGTAAGGCTCTGATTTGCCTTGCCAATGGGGAGGTGTGCAGCAGCTCCATGAGGCCTTCATCACTGTTCTGCTTTAGTTTCACGGTAGTAAGCCTTTCAAAACTCCTAGGGTCCTTGCTTCAGCACCCGTTTCCGTACCAGAATACTGAGTAGAGCAAGGAAGCTCTGGTCCTGTTAAGCAACTTCCAGCCCCGTAGGCCTTTTTGGAACACCCCAGTGTTGGCTAGAGAGAACCAACACACTGCACTCTTCCTTGGGAGAGCCAGATTACCTCAGCTCCACACAGGATTCACGAACACACTTCTAGACTGTCCTCCATGCAATGGGTGGAAGCTCATTCCCCTAGCTGAACTCTATTGAGAAAAACACTCTGCTTCTAATCCCTTTTCACATTTCACACTTAGAGTCACGCATCCGCAAGGAGGTGGTCGGCTTGCATTCCAAGTACAATTTAAGCACAGTTCTTGGTGTAACACTGCAGGTCCTTTGAAGATGCAAAGGCCCCTCAGTCTCGCTCGCGCATCCTTTGTTTTGGAACTTCGCTGCACGCGGAAAACCGCATGTAGAGAAAAGTTGATTCAGGGAAAGCCCCAGTGGGTATCGTGAATCTCTTTTGACTTGTGAGCATCAACATGTACTTATGCTGCGTGTCAACCTAAAAATGGAAGACTGATGGCACAAAGCTTGTTTTCCCGTTTTGAAAGCTCCATTCATGCGGCCTCGAAGCTACCTGAAAAGCACTGTTGTTACCGTGCTTTTACTTACAGCCGGCATGGCACATAGAAGAAAATGAGTTTTCTCGAAAGAAACCTTGTGCTTCCAGTTCCTAGTTGGAAGCTCACCCTGCTCTGCTCTATACCAAACGTGAAAGTCAATGTGAGCACTAGCCTCGAAGTAAGGCCCTGATTATGCTGGCAAAACGGGAGGTGTGCAGCAGCTCCATGAGGCCTTCATCGCTGTTCTGCTTTAGTTTCACGGTAGTAAGCTTTCCAAGACTCCTAGGGACTTTGCTTAAGCAACCGTTTCGGTACCAGAACACTGCGTAGAGACAGTAAGCTCTGGTCCTGCGTGTATGCTGCGTGTCAACCTAGAAATTGGAGACTGATGGCATAAGGCTTCTTTTCCCATTATGAAAGCTCCGTTCATGCGGCCTCGAAGCTACCTGAAAAGCATTGTTGTTGCAGGGGTTTTCCTCACTGCCGGCATGGTTCTGAGAAGAAAATGAGTTTTCTCCTGAGAAACCTAGGGTTTCCAGTTCCTTGTTGGAAGCTCACCCTGCTCTGCTCTATACCTAAAGTGAAAGTCAACGTGAGCCCAAGCTTCGAATTAAGGCCCTGATTATCCTTGCAAAACGAGAGGCGTGCAGCAGCTCCATGAGGCCTTCATCGTTGTTCTGCTTTAGTTTCAAGGTAGTAAGCTTTTCAACACTCCTAGGGGCCTTGCTTCAGCACCCGTTTCAGTACGAGAACACTGCGTAGAACCAGGAAGCTCTGCTCCTGCGTGTATGCTGCGTGTCAACCTAGAAATTAGAGACTGATGGCACAAGGCTAGTTTTCCCATTATGAAAGCTCCGTTGATGCGTCCCCAAAGCTACCTGAAAAGCACTGTTGTTACCGTGCTTTTACTTACAGCCGGCATGTCTCATAGAAGAAAATGAGTTTTCTCGAAAGAAACCTTGTGCTTCCAGTTCCTAGTTGGAAGCTCACCCTGCTCTGCTCTATACCAAAAGTGAAAGTCAACGTGAGCAGTAGCCTCGAAGTACAGCCCTGCTTATCCTTGCAAAACGGGAGGCGTGCAGCAACTCCATGAGGCCTTCAAGGCTGTTCTGCTTTAGTTTAACGGTAGTAAGCTCTCCAAGACTCTTAGGGACCGTGCTTCAGGACCCGTTTCGGTACCAGGACACTGCATAGAGCCAGGAAGCTCTGTTCCTGCGTTTATGCTGCTTGTCAGCCTAGAAATTGGAGACTGATGGCATAAGGCTTGTTTTCCCATTATGAAAGCTCCGTTCATGCGGCCTCGAAGCTACCTGAAAAGCATTGTTGTTGCCGGGGTTTTCCTCACTGCCGGCATGGTTCTGAGAAGAAAATGAGTTTTCTCCTAAGAAACCTTGGGTTTCCAGTTCCTTGTTGGAAGCTCACCCTGCTCTGCTCTATACCTAAAGTGAAAGTCAACGTGAACCCTAGCCTCGAAGTAAGGCTCTGATTTGCCTTGCCAATGGGGAGGTGTGCAGCAGCTCCATGAGGCCTTCATCACTGTTCTGCTTTAGTTTCACGGTAGTAAGCCTTTCAAAACTCCTAGGGTCCTTGCTTCAGCACCCGTTTCCGTACCAGAATACTGAGTAGAGCAAGGAAGCTCTGGTCCTGTTAAGCAACTTCCAGCCCCGTAGGCCTTTTTGGAACACCCCAGTGTTGGCTAGAGAGAACCAACACACTGCACTCTTCCTTGGGAGAGCCAGATTACCTCAGCTCCACACAGGATTCACGAACACACTTCTAGACTGTCCTCCATGCAATGGGTGGAACCTCATTCCCCTAGCTGAACTCTATTGAGAAAAACACTCTGCTTCTAATCCCTTTTCACATTTCACACTTAGAGTCACGCATCCGCAAGGAGGTGGTCGGCTTGCATTCCAAGTACAATTTAAGCACAGTTCTTGGTGTAACACTGCAGGTCCTTTGAAGATGCAAAGGCCCCTCAGTCTCGCTCGCGCATCCTTTGTTTTGGAACTTCGCTGCACGCGGAAAACCGCATGTAGAGAAAAGTTGATTCAGGGAAAGCCCCAGTGGGTATCGTGAATCTCTTTTGACTTGTGAGCATCAACATGTACTTATGCTGCGTGTCAACCTAAAAATGGAAGACTGATGGCACAAAGCTTGTTTTCCCGTTTTGAAAGCTCCATTCATGCGGCCTCGAAGCTACCTGAAAAGCACTGTTGTTACCGTGCTTTTACTTACAGCCGGCATGGCACATAGAAGAAAATGAGTTTTCTCGAAAGAAACCTTGTGCTTCCAGTTCCTAGTTGGAAGCTCACCCTGCTCTGCTCTATACCAAACGTGAAAGTCAATGTGAGCACTAGCCTCGAAGTAAGGCCCTGATTATGCTGGCAAAACGGGAGGCGTGCAGCAGCTCCATGAGGCCTTCATCGCTGTTCTGCTTTAGTTTCACGGTAGTAAGCTTTCCAAGACTCCTAGGGACTTTGCTTAAGCAACCGTTTCGGTACCAGAACACTGCGTAGAGACAGTAAGCTCTGGTCCTGCGTTTATGCTGCTTGTCAGCCTAGAAATTGGAGACTGATGGCATAAGGCTTCTTTTCCCATTATGAAAGCTCCGTTCATGCGGCCTCGAAGCTACCTGAAAAGCATTGTTGTTGCCGGAGTTTTCCTCACTGCCGCCATGGTTCTGAGAAGAAAATGAGTTTTCTCCTAAGAAACCTAGGGGTTCCAGTTCCTTGTTGGAAGCTCACCCTGCTCTGCTCTATACCTAAAGTGAAAGTCAACGTGAGCCCAAGCTTCGAAGTAAGGCCCTGATTATCCTTGCAAAACGAGAGGCGTGTAGCAGCTCCATGAGGCCTTCATCGTTGTTCTGCTTTAGTTTCAAGGTAGTAAGCTTTTCAACACTCCTAGGGGCCTTGCTTCAGCACCCGTTTCAGTACCAGAACACTGCGTACAACCAGGAAGCTCTGCTCCTGCGTGTATGCTGCGTGTCAACCTAGAAATTAGAGACTGATGGCACAAGGCTAGTTTTCCCATTATGAAAGCTCCGTTGATACGGCCCCGAAGCTACCTGAAAAGCACTGTTGTTACCGTGCTTTTACTTACAGCCGGCATGGTTCATAGAAGAAAATGAGTTTTCTCGAAAGAAACCTTGTGCTTCCAGTTCCTAGTTGGAAGCTCACCCTGCTCTGCTCTATACCAAAGGTGAAAGTCAACGTGAGCAGTAGCCTCGAAGTACAGCCCTGCTTATCCTTGCAAAACGGGAGGCGTGCAGCAACTCCATGAGGCCTTCAAGGCTGTTCTGCTTTAGTTTAACGGTAGTAAGCTCTCCAAGACTCTTAGGGACCATGCTTCAGGACCCGTTTCGGTACCAGGACACTGCATAGAGCCAGGAAGCTCTGTTCCTGCGTTTATACTGCTTGTCAGCCTAGAAATTGGAGACTGATGGCATAAGGCTTGTTTTCCCATTATGAAAGCTCCGTTCATGCGGCCTCGAAGCTACCTGAAAAGCATTGTTGTTGCCGGGGTTTTCCTCACTGCCGGCATGGTTCTGAGAAGAAAATGAGTTTTCTCCTAAGAAACCTTGGGTTTCCAGTTCCTTGTTGGAAGCTCACCCTGCTCTGCTCTATACCTAAAGTGAAAGTCAACGTGAACCCTAGCCTCGAAGTAAGGCTCTGATTTGCCTTGCCAATGGGGAGGTGTGCAGCAGCTCCATGAGGCCTTCATCACTGTTCTGCTTTAGTTTCACGGTAGTAAGCCTTTCAAAACTCCTAGGGTCCTTGCTTCAGCACCCGTTTCCGTACCAGAATACTGAGTAGAGCAAGGAAGCTCTGGTCCTGTTAAGCAACTTCCAGCCCCGTAGGCCTTTTTGAAACACCCCAGTGTTGGCTAGAGAGAACCAACACACTGCACTCTTCCTTGGGAGAGCCAGATTACCTCAGCTCCACACAGGATTCACGAACACACTTCTAGACTGTCCTCCATGCAATGGGTGGAACCTCATTCCCCTAGCTGAACTCTATTGAGAAAAACACTCTGCTTCTAATCCCTTTTCACATTTCACACTTAGAGTCACGCATCCGCAAGGAGGTGGTCGGCTTGCATTCCAAGTACAATTTAAGCACAGTTCTTGGTGTAACACTGCAGGTCCTTTGAAGATGCAAAGGCCCCTCAGTCTCGCTCGCGCATCCTTTGTTTTGGAACTTCGCTGCACGCGGAAAACCGCATGTAGAGAAAAGTTGATTCAGGGAAAGCCCCAGTGGGTATCGTGAATCTCTTTTGACTTGTGAGCATCAACATGTACTTATGCTGCGTGTCAACCTAAAAATGGAAGACTGATGGCACAAAGCTTGTTTTCCCGTTTTGAAAGCTCCATTCACGCGGCCTCGAAGCTACCTGAAAAGCACTGTTGTTACCGTGCTTTTACTTACAGCCGGCATGGCACATAGAAGAAAATGAGTTTTCTCGAAAGAAACCTTGTGCTTCCAGTTCCTAGTTGGAAGCTCACCCTGCTCTGCTCTATACCAAACGTGAAAGTCAATGTGAGCACTAGCCTCGAAGTAAGGCCCTGATTATGCTGGCAAAACGGGAGGTGTGCAGCAGCTCCATGAGGCCTTCATCGCTGTTCTGCTTTAGTTTCACGGTAGTAAGCTTTCCAAGACTCCTAGGGACTTTGCTTAAGCAACCGTTTCGGTACCAGAACACTGCGTAGAGACAGTAAGCTCTGGTCCTGCGTGTATGCTGCGTGTCAACCTAGAAATTGGAGACTGATGGCATAAGGCTTCTTTTCCCATTATGAAAGCTCCGTTCATGCGGCCTCGAAGCTACCTGAAAAGCATTGTTGTTGCCGGGGTTTTCCTCACTGCCGGCATGGTTCTGAGAAGAAAATGAGTTTTCTCCTGAGAAACCTAGGGTTTCCAGTTCCTTGTTGGAAGCTCACCCTGCTCTGCTCTATACCTAAAGTGAAAGTCAACGTGAACCGTAGCCTCGAAGTAAGGCTCTGATTTGCCTTGCCAATGGGGAGGTGTGCAGCAGCTCCATGAGGCCTTCATCACTGTTCTGCTTTAGTTTCACGGTAGTAAGCCTTTCAAAACTCCTAGGGTCCTTGCTTCAGCACCCGTTTCCGTACCAGAATACTGAGTAGAGCAAGGAAGCTCTGGTCCTGTTAAGCAACTTCCAGCCCCGTAGGCCTTTTTGGAACACCCCAGTGTTGGCTAGAGAGAACCAACACACTGCACTCTTCCTTGGGAGAGCCAGATTACCTCAGCTCCACACAGGATTCACGAACACACTTCTAGACTGTCCTCCATGCAATGGGTGGAACCTCATTCCCCTAGCTGAACTCTATTGAGAAAAACACTCTGCTTCTAATCCCTTTTCACATTTCACACTTAGAGTCACGCATCCGCAAGGAGGTGGTCGGCTTGCATTCCAAGTACAATTTAAGCACAATTCTTGGTGTAACACTGCAGGTCCTTTGAAGATGCAAAGGCCCCTCAGTCTCGCTCGCGCATCCTTTGTTTTGGAACTTCGCTGCACGCGGAAAACCGCATGTAGAGAAAAGTTGATTCAGGGAAAGCCCCAGTGGGTATCGTGAATCTCTTTTGACTTGTGAGCATCAACATGTACTTATGCTGTGTGTCAACCTAAAAATGGAAGACTGATGGCACAAAGCTTGTTTTCCCGTTTTGAAAGCTCCATTCATGCGGCCTCGAAGCTACCTGAAAAGCACTGTTGTTACCGTGCTTTTACTTACAGCCGGCATGGCACATAGAAGAAAATGAGTTTTCTCGAAAGAAACCTTGTGCTTCCAGTTCCTAGTTGGAAGCTCACCCTGCTCTGCTCTATACCAAACGTGAAAGTCAATGTGAGCACTAGCCTCGAAGTAAGGCCCTGATTATGCTGGCAAAACGGGAGGCGTGCAGCAGCTCCATGAGGCCTTCATCGCTGTTCTGCTTTAGTTTCACGGTAGTAAGCTTTCCAAGACTCCTAGGGACTTTGCTTAAGCAACCGTTTCGGTACCAGAACACTGCGTAGAGACAGTAAGCTCTGGTCCTGCGTGTATGCTGCGTGTCAACCTAGAAATTGGAGACTGATGGCATAAGGCTTCTTTTCCCATTATGAAAGCTCCGTTCATGCGGCCTCGAAGCTACCTGAAAAGCATTGTTGTTGCCGGGGTTTTCCTCACTGCCGGCATGGTTCTGAGAAGAAAATGAGTTTTCTCCTGAGAAACCTAGGGTTTCCAGTTCCTTGTTGGAAGCTCACCCTGCTCTGCTCTATACCTAAAGTGAAAGTCAACGTGAACCGTAGCCTCGAAGTAAGGCTCTGATTTGCCTTGCCAATGGGGAGGTGTGCAGCAGCTCCATGAGGCCTTCATCACTGTTCTGCTTTAGTTTCACGGTAGTAAGCCTTTCAAAACTCCTAGGGTCCTTGCTTCAGCACCCGTTTCCGTACCAGAATACTGAGTAGAGCAAGGAAGCTCTGGTCCTGTTAAGCAACTTCCAGCCCCGTAGGCCTTTTTGGAACACCCCAGTGTTGGCTAGAGAGAACCAACACACTGCACTCTTCCTTGGGAGAGCCAGATTACCTCAGCTCCACACAGGATTCACGAACACACTTCTAGACTGTCCTCCATGCAATGGGTGGAACCTCATTCCCCTAGCTGAACTCTATTGAGAAAAACACTCTGCTTCTAATCCCTTTTCACATTTCACACTTAGAGTCACGCATCCGCAAGGAGGTGGTCGGCTTGCATTCCAAGTACAATTTAAGCACAATTCTTGGTGTAACACTGCAGGTCCTTTGAAGATGCAAAGGCCCCTCAGTCTCGCTCGCGCATCCTTTGTTTTGGAACTTCGCTGCACGCGGAAAACCGCATGTAGAGAAAAGTTGATTCAGGGAAAGCCCCAGTGGGTATCGTGAATCTCTTTTGACTTGTGAGCATCAACATGTACTTATGCTGTGTGTCAACCTAAAAATGGAAGACTGATGGCACAAAGCTTGTTTTCCCGTTTTGAAAGCTCCATTCATGCGGCCTCGAAGCTACCTGAAAAGCACTGTTGTTACCGTGCTTTTACTTACAGCCGGCATGGCACATAGAAGAAAATGAGTTTTCTCGAAAGAAACCTTGTGCTTCCAGTTCCTAGTTGGAAGCTCACCCTGCTCTGCTCTATACCAAACGTGAAAGTCAATGTGAGCACTAGCCTCGAAGTAAGGCCCTGATTATGCTGGCAAAACGGGAGGCGTGCAGCAGCTCCATGAGGCCTTCATCGCTGTTCTGCTTTAGTTTCACGGTAGTAAGCTTTCCAAGACTCCTAGGGACTTTGCTTAAGCAACCGTTTCGGTACCAGAACACTGCGTAGAGACAGTAAGCTCTGGTCCTGCGTGTATGCTGCGTGTCAACCTAGAAATTGGAGACTGATGGCATAAGGCTTCTTTTCCCATTATGAAAGCTCCGTTCATGCGGCCTCGAAGCTACCTGAAAAGCATTGTTGTTGCCGGAGTTTTCCTCACTGCAGCAATGGTTCTGAAAAGAAAATGAGTTTTCTCCTAAGAAACCTTGGGTTTCCAGTTCCTTGTTGGAAGCTCACCCTGCTCTGCTCTATACCAAAAGTGAAAGTCAACGTGAGCCCAAGCTTCGAAGTAAGGCCCTGATTATCCTTGCAAAACGAGAGGCGTGTAGCAGCTCCATGAGGCCTTCATCGTTGTTCTGCTTTAGTTTCAAGGTAGTAAGCTTTTCAACACTCCTAGGGGCCTTGCTTCAGCACCCGTTTCAGTACCAGAACACTGCGTAGAACCAGGAAGCTCTGCTCCTGCGTGTATGCTGCGTGTCAACCTAGAAATTAGAGACTGATGGCACAAGGCTATTTTTCCCATTATGAAAGCTCCGTTGATACGGCCCCGAAGCTACCTGAAAAGCACTGTTGTTACCGTGCTTTTACTTACAGCCGGCATGGTTCATAGAAGAAAATGAGTTTTCTCGAAAGAAACCTTGTGCTTCCAGTTCCTAGTTGGAAGCTCACCCTGCTCTGCTCTATACCAAAAGTGAAACTCAACGTGAGCAGTAGCCTCGAAGTACAGCCCTGCTTATCCTTGCAAAACGGGAGGCGTGCAGCAACTCCATGAGGCCTTCAAGGCTGTTCTGCTTTAGTTTAACGGTAGTAAGCTCTCCAAGACTCTTAGGGACCATGCTTCAGGACCCGTTTCGGTACCAGGACACTGCATAGAGCCAGGAAGCTCTGTTCCTGCGTTTATGCTGCTTGTCAGCCTAGAAATTGGAGACTGATGGCATAAGGCTTGTTTTCCCATTATGAAAGCTCCGTTCATGCGGCCTCGAAGCTACCTGAAAAGCATTGTTGTTGCCGGGGTTTTCCTCACTGCCGGCATGGTTCTGAGAAGAAAATGAGTTTTCTCCTAAGAAACCTTGGGTTTCCAGTTCCTTGTTGGAAGCTCACCCTGCTCTGCTCTATACCTAAAGTGAAAGTCAACGTGAACCCTAGCCTCGAAGTAAGGCTCTGATTTGCCTTGCCAATGGGGAGGTGTGCAGCAGCTCCATGAGGCCTTCATCACTGTTCTGCTTTAGTTTCACGGTAGTAAGCCTTTCAAAACTCCTAGGGTCCTTGCTTCAGCACCCGTTTCCGTACCAGAATACTGAGTAGAGCAAGGAAGCTCTGGTCCTGTTAAGCAACTTCCAGCCCCGTAGGCCTTTTTGGAACACCCCAGTGTTGGCTAGAGAGAACCAACACACTGCACTCTTCCTTGGGAGAGCCAGATTACCTCAGCTCCACACAGGATTCACGAACACACTTCTAGACTGTCCTCCATGCAATGGGTGGAACCTCATTCCCCTAGCTGAACTCTATTGAGAAAAACACTCTGCTTCTAATCCCTTTTCACATTTCACACTTAGAGTCACGCATCCGCAAGGAGGTGGTCGGCTTGCATTCCAAGTACAATTTAAGCACAGTTCTTGGTGTAACACTGCAGGTCCTTTGAAGATGCAAAGGCCCCTCAGTCTCGCTCCCGCATCCTTTGTTTTGGAACTTCGCTGCACGCGGAAAACCGCATGTAGAGAAAAGTTGATTCAGGGAAAGCCCCAGTGGGTATCGTGAATCTCTTTTGACTTGTGAGCATCAACATGTACTTATGCTGCGTGTCAACCTAAAAATGGAAGACTGATGGCACAAAGCTTGTTTTCCCATTTTGAAAGCTCCATTCAGGCGGCCTCGAAGCTAGCTGAAAAGCACTGTTGTTACCGTGCTTTTACTTACAGCCGGCATGGCACATAGAAGAAAATGAGTTTTCTCGAAAGAAACCTTGTGCTTCCAGTTCCTAGTTGGAAGCTCACCCTGCTCTGCTCTATACCAAACGTGAAAGTCAATGTGAGCACTAGCCTCGAAGTAAGGCCCTGATTATGCTGGCAAAACGGGAGGTGTGCAGCAGCTCCATGAGGCCTTCATCGCTGTTCTGCTTCAGTTTCACGGTAGTAAGCTTTCCAAGACTCCTAGGGACTTTGCTTAAGCAACCGTTTCGGTACCAGAACACTGCGTAGAGACAGTAAGCTCTGGTCCTGCGTGTATGCTGCGTGTCAACCTAGAAATTGGAGACTGATGGCATAAGGCTTCTTTTCCCATTATGAAAGCTCCGTTCATGCGGCCTCGAAGCTACCTGAAAAGCATTGTTGTTGCCGGGGTTTTCCTCACTGCCGGCATGGTTCTGAGAAGAAAATGAGTTTTCTCCTGAGAAACCTAGGGTTTCCAGTTCCTTGTTGGAAGCTCACCCTGCTCTGCTCTATACCTAAAGTGAAAGTCAACGTGAGCCCAAGCTTCGAAGTAAGGCCCTGATTATCCTTGCAAAACGAGAGGCGTGCAGCAGCTCCATGAGGCCTTCATCGTTGTTCTGCTTTAGTTTCAAGGTAGTAAGCTTTTCAACACTCCTAGGGGCCTTGCTTCAGCACCCGTTTCAGTACCAGAACTCTGCGTAGAACCAGGAAGCTCTGCTCCTGCGTGTATGCTGCGTGTCAACCTAGAAATTAGAGACTGATGGCACAAGGCTTGTTTTCCCATTATGAAAGCTCCGTTGATGCGGCCCCGAAGCTACCTGAAAAGCACTGTTGTTACCGTGCTTTTACTTACAGCCGGCATGTCTCATAGAAGAAAATGAGTTTTCTCGAAAGAAACCTTGTGCTTCCAGTTCCTAGTTGGAAGCTCACCCTGCTCTGCTCTATACCAAAAGTGAAACTCAACGTGAGCAGTAGCCTCGAAGTACAGCCCTGCTTATCCTTGCAAAACGGGAGGCGTGCAGCAACTCCATGAGGCCTTCAAGGCTGTTCTGCTTTAGTTTAACGGTAGTAAGCTCTCCAAGACTCTTAGGGACCGTGCTTCAGGACCCGTTTCGGTACCAGGACACTGCATAGAGCCAGGAAGCTCTGTTCCTGCGTTTATGCTGCTTGTCAGCCTAGAAATTGGAGACTGATGGCATAAGGCTTGTTTTCCCATTATGAAAGCTCCGTTCATGCGGCCTCGAAGCTACCTGAAAAGCATTGTTGTTGCCGGGGTTTTCCTCACTGCCGGCATGGTTCTGAGAAGAAAATGAGTTTTCTCCTAAGAAACCTTGGGTTTCCAGTTCCTTGTTGGAAGCTCACCCTGCTCTGCTCTATACCTAAAGTGAAAGTCAACGTGAACCGTAGCCTCGAAGTAAGGCTCTGATTTGCCTTGCCAATGGGGAGGTGTGCAGCAGCTCCATGAGGCCTTCATCACTGTTCTGCTTTAGTTTCACGGTAGTAAGCCTTTCAAAACTCCTAGGGTCCTTGCTTCAGCACCCGTTTCCGTACCAGAATACTGAGTAGAGCAAGGAAGCTCTGGTCCTGTTAAGCAACTTCCAGCCCCGTAGGCCTTTTTGGAACACCCCAGTGTTGGCTAGAGAGAACCAACACACTGCACTCTTCCTTGGGAGAGCCAGATTACCTCAGCTCCACACAGGATTCACGAACACACTTCTAGACTGTCCTCCATGCAATGGGTGGAACCTCATTCCCCTAGCTGAACTCTATTGAGAAAAACACTCTGCTTCTAATCCCTTTTCACATTTCACACTTAGAGTCACGCATCCGCAAGGAGGTGGTCGGCTTGCATTCCAAGTACAATTTAAGCACAGTTCTTGGTGTAACACTGCAGGTCCTTTGAAGATGCAAAGGCCCCTCAGTCTCGCTCGCGCATCCTTTGTTTTGGAACTTCGCTGCACGCGGAAAACCGCATGTAGAGAAAAGTTGATTCAGGGAAAGCCCCAGTGGGTATCGTGAATCTCTTTTGACTTGTGAGCATCAACATGTACTTATGCTGCGTGTCAACCTAAAAATGGAAGACTGATGGCACCAAGCTTGTTTTCCCGTTTTGAAAGCTCCATTAATGCGGCCTCGAATCTAGCTGAAAAGCACTGTTGTTACCGTGCTTTTACTTACAGCCGGCATGGCACATAGAAGAAAATGAGTTTTCTCGAAAGAAACCTTGTGCTTCCAGTTCCTAGTTGGAAGCTCACCCTGCTCTGCTCTATACCAAACGTGAAAGTCAATGTGAGCACTAGCCTCGAAGTAAGGCCCTGATTATGCTGGCAAAACGGGAGGTGTGCAGCAGCTCCATGAGGCCTTCATCGCTGTTCTGCTTCAGTTTCACGGTAGTAAGCTTTCCAAGACTCCTAGGGACTTTGCTTAAGCAACCGTTTCGGTACCAGAACACTGCGTAGAGACAGTAAGCTCTGGTCCTGCGTGTATGCTGCGTGTCAACCTAGAAATTGGAGACTGATGGCATAAGGCTTCTTTTCCCATTATGAAAGCTCCGTTCATGCGGTCTCGAAGCTACCTGAAAAGCATTGTTGTTGCCGGAGTTTTCCTCACTGCCGGCATGGTTCTGAGAAGAAAATGAGTTTTTTCCTGAGAAACCTAGGGTTTCCAGTTCCTAGTTGGAAGCTCACCCTGCTCTGCTCTATACCTAAAGTGAAAGTCAACGTGAGCAGTAGGCTGGAAGTACAGCCCTGCTTATCCTTGCAAAACGGGAGGCGTGCAGCAACTCCATGAGGCCTTCAAGGCTGTTCTGCTTTAGTTTAACGGTAGTAAGCTCTCCAAGACTCTTAGGGACCATGCTTCAGGACCCGTTTCGGTACCAGGACACTGCATAGAGCCAGGAAGCTCTGTTCCTGCGTATATGCTGCGTGTCAACCTAGAAATTGGAGACTGATGGCATAAGGCTTCTTTTGCCATTATGAAAGCTCCGTTCATGCGGCCTCGAAGCTACCTGAAAAGCATTGTTGTTGCCGGGGTTTTCCTCACTGCCGGCATGGTTCTGAGAAGAAAATGAGTTTTCTCCTGAGAAACCTAGGGTTTCCAGTTCCTTGTTGGAAGCTCACCCTGCTCTGCTCTATACCTAAAGTGAAAGTCAACGTGAGCCCAAGCTTCGAAGTAAGTCCCTGATTATCCTTGCAAAACGAGAGGCGTGCAGCAGCTCCATGAGGCCTTCATCGTTGTTCTGCTTTAGTTTCAAGGTAGTAAGCTTTTCAACACTCCTAGGGGCCTTGCTTCAGCACCCGTTTCAGTACCAGAACTCTGCGTAGAACCAGGAAGCTCTGCTCCTGCGTGTATGCTGCGTGTCAACCTAGAAATTAAAGACTGATGGCACAAGGCTTGTTTTCCCATTATGAAAGCTCCGTTGATGCGGCCCCGAAGCTACCTGAAAAGCACTGTTGTTACCGTGCTTTTACTTACAGCCGGCATGTCTCATAGAAGAAAATGAGTTTTCTCGAAAGAAACCTTGTGCTTCCAGTTCCTAGTTGGAAGCTCACCCTGCTCTGCTCTATACCAAAAGTGAAACTCAACGTGAGCAGTAGCCTCGAAGTACAGCCCTGCTTATCCTTGCAAAACGGGAGGCGTGCAGCAACTCCATGAGGCCTTCAAGGCTGTTCTGCTTTAGTTTAACGGTAGTAAGCTCTCCAAGACTCTTAGCGACCATGCTTCATGACCCGTTTCGGTACCAGGATACTGCA
This sequence comes from Eubalaena glacialis, assembly GCF_028564815.1. Lineage (NCBI taxonomy): Eukaryota > Metazoa > Chordata > Mammalia > Artiodactyla > Balaenidae > Eubalaena > Eubalaena glacialis. The sequence continues at coordinate 28,427,466 of NC_083725.1, forward strand.
TAGAGCCAGGAAGCTCTGTTCCTGCGTTTATGCTGCTTGTCAGCCTAGAAATTGGAGACTGATGGCATAAGGCTTGTTTTCCCATTATGAAAGCTCCGTTCATGCGGCCTCGAAGCTACCTGAAAAGCATTGTTGTTGCCGGGGTTTTCCTCACTGCCGGCATGGTTCTGAGAAGAAAATGAGTTTTCTCCTAAGAAACCTTGGGTTTCCAGTTCCTTGTTGGAAGCTCACCCTGCTCTGCTCTATACCTAAAGTGAAAGTCAACGTGAACCCTAGCCTCGAAGTAAGGCTCTGATTTGCCTTGCCAATGGGGAGGTGTGCAGCAGCTCCATGAGGCCTTCATCACTGTTCTGCTTTAGTTTCACGGTAGTAAGCCTTTCAAAACTCCTAGGGTCCTTGCTTCAGCACCCGTTTCCGTACCAGAATACTGAGTAGAGCAAGGAAGCTCTGGTCCTGTTAAGCAACTTCCAGCCCCGTAGGCCTTTTTGGAACACCCCAGTGTTGGCTAGAGAGAACCAACACACTGCACTCTTCCTTGGGAGAGCCAGATTACCTCAGCTCCACACAGGATTCACGAACACACTTCTAGACTGTCCTCCATGCAATGGGTGGAACCTCATTCCCCTAGCTGAACTCTATTGAGAAAAACACTCTGCTTCTAATCCCTTTTCACATTTCACACTTAGAGTCACGCATCCGCAAGGAGGTGGTCGGCTTGCATTCCAAGTACAATTTAAGCACAGTTCTTGGTGTAACACTGCAGGTCCTTTGAAGATGCAAAGGCCCCTCAGTCTCGCTCGCGCATCCTTTGTTTTGGAACTTCGCTGCACGCGGAAAACCGCATGTAGAGAAAAGTTGATTCAGGGAAAGCCCCAGTGGGTATCGTGAATCTCTTTTGACTTGTGAGCATCAACATGTACTTATGCTGTGTGTCAACCTAAAAATGGAAGACTGATGGCACAAAGCTTGTTTTCCCGTTTTGAAAGCTCCATTCATGCGGCCTCGAAGCTACCTGAAAAGCACTGTTGTTACCGTGCTTTTACTTACAGCCAGCATGGCACATAGAAGAAAATGAGTTTTCTCGAAAGAAACCTTGTGCTTCCAGTTCCTAGTTGGAAGCTCACCCTGCTCTGCTCTATACCAAACGTGAAAGTCAATGTGAGCACTAGCCTCGAAGTAAGGCCCTGATTATGCTGGCAAAACGGGAGGCGTGCAGCAGCTCCATGAGGCCTTCATCGCTGTTCTGTTTTAGTTTCACGGTAGTAAGCTTTCCAAGACTCCTAGGGACTTTGCTTAAGCAACCGTTTCGGTACCAGAACACTGCGTAGAGACAGTAAGCTCTGGTCCTGCGTGTATGCTGCGTGTCAACCTAGAAATTGGAGACTGATGGCATAAGGCTTCTTTTCCCATTATGAAAGCTCCGTTCATGCGGCCTCGAAGCTACCTGAAAAGCATTGTTGTTGCCGGGGTTTTCCTCACTGCCGGCATGGTTCTGAGAAGAAAATGAGTTTTCTCCTAAGAAACCTAGGGTTTCCAGTTCCTTGTTGGAAGCTCACCCTGCTCTGCTCTATACCTAAAGTGAAAGTCAACGTGAGCCCAAGCTTCGAAGTAAGGCCCTGATTATCCTTGCAAAACGAGAGGCGTGCAGCAGCTCCATGAGGCCTTCATCGTTGTTCTGCTTTAGTTGCAAGGTAGTAAGCTTTTCAACACTCCTAGGGGACTTGCTTCAGCACCCGTTTCAGTACCAGAACACTGCGTAGAACCAGGAAGCTCTGCTCCTGCGTGTATGCTGCGTGTCAACCTAGAATTTAGAGACTGATGGCACAAGGCTTGTTTTCCCATTATGAAAGCTCCGTTGATGCGGCCCCGAAGCTACCTGAAAAGCACTGTTGTTACCGTGCTTTTACTTACAGCCGGCATGTCTCATAGAAGAAAATGAGTTTTCTCGAAAGAAACCTTGTGCTTCCAGTTCCTAGTTGGAAGCTCACCCTGCTCTGCTCTATACCAAAAGTGAAACTCAACGTGAGCAGTAGCCTCGAAGTACAGCCCTGCTTATCCTTGCAAAACGGGAGGCGTGCAGCAACTCCATGAGGCCTTCAAGGCTGTTCTGCTTTAGTTTAACGGTAGTAAGCTCTCCAAGACTCTTAGGGACCATGCTTCAGGACCCGTTTCGGTACCAGGACACTGCATAGAGCCAGGAAGCTCTGTTCCTGCGTTTATGCTGCTTGTCAGCCTAGAAATTGGAGACTGATGGCATAAGGCTTGTTTTCCCATTATGAAAGCTCCGTTCATGCGGCCTCGAAGCTACCTGAAAAGCATTGTTGTTGCCGGGGTTTTCCTCACTGCCGGCATGGTTCTGAGAAGAAAATGAGTTTTCTCCTAAGAAACCTTGGGTTTCCAGTTCCTTGTTGGAAGCTCACCCTGCTCTGCTCTATACCTAAAGTGAAAGTCAACGTGAACCGTAGCCTCGAAGTAAGGCTCTGATTTGCCTTGCCAATGGGGAGGTGTGCAGCAGCTCCATGAGGCCTTCATCACTGTTCTGCTTTAGTTTCACGGTAGTAAGCCTTTCAAAACTCCTAGGGTCCTTGCTTCAGCACCCGTTTCCGTACCAGAATACTGAGTAGAGCAAGGAAGCTCTGGTCCTGTTAAGCAACTTCCAGCCCCGTAGGCCTTTTTGGAACACCCCAGTGTTGGCTAGAGAGAACCAACACACTGCACTCTTCCTTGGGAGAGCCAGATTACCTCAGCTCCACACAGGATTCACGAACACACTTCTAGACTGTCCTCCATGCAATGGGTGGAACCTCATTCCCCTAGCTGAACTCTATTGAGAAAAACACTCTGCTTCTAATCCCTTTTCACATTTCACACTTAGAGTCACGCATCCGCAAGGAGGTGGTCGGCTTGCATTCCAAGTACAATTTAAGCACAGTTCTTGGTGTAACACTGCAGGTCCTTTGAAGATGCAAAGGCCCCTCAGTCTCGCTCGCGCATCCTTTGTTTTGGAACTTCGCTGCACGCGGAAAACCGCATGTAGAGAAAAGTTGATTCAGGGAAAGCCCCAGTGGGTATCGTGAATCTCTTTTGACTTGTGAGCATCAACATGTACTTATGCTGTGTGTCAACCTAAAAATGGAAGACTGATGGCACAAAGCTTGTTTTCCCGTTTTGAAAGCTCCATTCATGCGGCCTCGAAGCTACCTGAAAAGCACTGTTGTTACCGTGCTTTTACTTACAGCCGGCATGGCACATAGAAGAAAATGAGTTTTCTCGAAAGAAACCTTGTGCTTCCAGTTCCTAGTTGGAAGCTCACCCTGCTCTGCTCTATACCAAACGTGAAAGTCAATGTGAGCACTAGCCTCGAAGTAAGGCCCTGATTATGCTGGCAAAACGGGAGGCGTGCAGCAGCTCCATGAGGCCTTCATCGCTGTTCTGTTTTAGTTTCACGGTAGTAAGCTTTCCAAGACTCCTAGGGACTTTGCTTAAGCAACCGTTTCGGTACCAGAACACTGCGTAGAGACAGTAAGCTCTGGTCCTGCGTGTATGCTGCGTGTCAACCTAGAAATTGGAGACTGATGGCATAAGGCTTCTTTTCCCATTATGAAAGCTCCGTTCATGCGGCCTCGAAGCTACCTGAAAAGCATTGTTGTTGCCGGGGTTTTCCTCACTGCCGGCATGGTTCTGAGAAGAAAATGAGTTTTCTCCTAAGAAACCTAGGGTTTCCAGTTCCTTGTTGGAAGCTCACCCTGCTCTGCTCTATACCTAAAGTGAAAGTCAACGTGAGCCCAAGCTTCGAAGTAAGGCCCTGATTATCCTTGCAAAACGAGAGGCGTGCAGCAGCTCCATGAGGCCTTCATCGTTGTTCTGCTTTAGTTGCAAGGTAGTAAGCTTTTCAACACTCCTAGGGGACTTGCTTCAGCACCCGTTTCAGTACCAGAACACTGCGTAGAACCAGGAAGCTCTGCTCCTGCGTGTATGCTGCGTGTCAACCTAGAATTTAGAGACTGATGGCACAAGGCTTGTTTTCCCATTATGAAAGCTCCGTTGATGCGGCCCCGAAGCTACCTGAAAAGCACTGTTGTTACCGTGCTTTTACTTACAGCCGGCATGTCTCATAGAAGAAAATGAGTTTTCTCGAAAGAAACCTTGTGCTTCCAGTTCCTAGTTGGAAGCTCACCCTGCTCTGCTCTATACCAAAAGTGAAACTCAACGTGAGCAGTAGCCTCGAAGTACAGCCCTGCTTATCCTTGCAAAACGGGAGGCGTGCAGCAACTCCATGAGGCCTTCAAGGCTGTTCTGCTTTAGTTTAACGGTAGTAAGCTCTCCAAGACTCTTAGGGACCATGCTTCAGGACCCGTTTCGGTACCAGGACACTGCATAGAGCCAGGAAGCTCTGTTCCTGCGTTTATGCTGCTTGTCAGCCTAGAAATTGGAGACTGATGGCATAAGGCTTGTTTTCCCATTATGAAAGCTCCGTTCATGCGGCCTCGAAGCTACCTGAAAAGCATTGTTGTTGCCGGGGTTTTCCTCACTGCCGGCATGGTTCTGAGAAGAAAATGAGTTTTCTCCTAAGAAACCTTGGGTTTCCAGTTCCTTGTTGGAAGCTCACCCTGCTCTGCTCTATACCTAAAGTGAAAGTCAACGTGAACCGTAGCCTCGAAGTAAGGCTCTGATTTGCCTTGCCAATGGGGAGGTGTGCAGCAGCTCCATGAGGCCTTCATCACTGTTCTGCTTTAGTTTCACGGTAGTAAGCCTTTCAAAACTCCTAGGGTCCTTGCTTCAGCACCCGTTTCCGTACCAGAATACTGAGTAGAGCAAGGAAGCTCTGGTCCTGTTAAGCAACTTCCAGCCCCGTAGGCCTTTTTGGAACACCCCAGTGTTGGCTAGAGAGAACCAACACACTGCACTCTTCCTTGGGAGAGCCAGATTACCTCAGCTCCACACAGGATTCACGAACACACTTCTAGACTGTCCTCCATGCAATGGGTGGAACCTCATTCCCCTAGCTGAACTCTATTGAGAAAAACACTCTGCTTCTAATCCCTTTTCACATTTCACACTTAGAGTCACGCATCCGCAAGGAGGTGGTCGGCTTGCATTCCAAGTACAATTTAAGCACAGTTCTTGGTGTAACACTGCAGGTCCTTTGAAGATGCAAAGGCCCCTCAGTCTCGCTCGCGCATCCTTTGTTTTGGAACTTCGCTGCACGCGGAAAACCGCATGTAGAGAAAAGTTGATTCAGGGAAAGCCCCAGTGGGTATCGTGAATCTCTTTTGACTTGTGAGCATCAACATGTACTTATGCTGTGTGTCAACCTAAAAATGGAAGACTGATGGCACAAAGCTTGTTTTCCCGTTTTGAAAGCTCCATTCATGCGGCCTCGAAGCTACCTGAAAAGCACTGTTGTTACCGTGCTTTTACTTACAGCCGGCATGGCACATAGAAGAAAATGAGTTTTCTCGAAAGAAACCTTGTGCTTCCAGTTCCTAGTTGGAAGCTCACCCTGCTCTGCTCTATACCAAACGTGAAAGTCAATGTGAGCACTAGCCTCGAAGTAAGGCCCTGATTATGCTGGCAAAACGGGAGGCGTGCAGCAGCTCCATGAGGCCTTCATCGCTGTTCTGTTTTAGTTTCACGGTAGTAAGCTTTCCAAGACTCCTAGGGACTTTGCTTAAGCAACCGTTTCGGTACCAGAACACTGCGTAGAGACAGTAAGCTCTGGTCCTGCGTGTATGCTGCGTGTCAACCTAGAAATTGGAGACTGATGGCATAAGGCTTCTTTTCCCATTATGAAAGCTCCGTTCATGCGGCCTCGAAGCTACCTGAAAAGCATTGTTGTTGCCGGGGTTTTCCTCACTGCCGGCATGGTTCTGAGAAGAAAATGAGTTTTCTCCTAAGAAACCTAGGGTTTCCAGTTCCTTGTTGGAAGCTCACCCTGCTCTGCTCTATACCTAAAGTGAAAGTCAACGTGAGCCCAAGCTTCGAAGTAAGGCCCTGATTATCCTTGCAAAACGAGAGGCGTGCAGCAGCTCCATGAGGCCTTCATCGTTGTTCTCCTTTAGTTGCAAGGTAGTAAGCTTTTCAACACTCCTAGGGGACTTGCTTCAGCACCCGTTTCAGTACCAGAACACTGCGTAGAACCAGGAAGCTCTGCTCCTGCGTGTATGCTGCGTGTCAACCTAGAATTTAGAGACTGATGGCACAAGGCTTGTTTTCCCATTATGAAAGCTCCGTTGATGCGGCCCCGAAGCTACCTGAAAAGCACTGTTGTTACCGTGCTTTTACTTACAGCCGGCATGTCTCATAGAAGAAAATGAGTTTTCTCGAAAGAAACCTTGTGCTTCCAGTTCCTAGTTGGAAGCTCACCCTGCTCTGCTCTATACCAAAAGTGAAACTCAACGTGAGCAGTAGCCTCGAAGTACAGCCCTGCTTATCCTTGCAAAACGGGAGGCGTGCAGCAACTCCATGAGGCCTTCAAGGCTGTTCTGCTTTAGTTTAACGGTAGTAAGCTCTCCAAGACTATTAGGGACCATGCTTCAGGACCCGTTTCGGTACCAGGACACTGCATAGAGCCAGGAAGCTCTGTTCCTGCGTTTATGCTGCTTGTCAGCCTAGAAATTGGAGACTGATGGCATAAGGCTTGTTTTCCCATTATGAAAGCTCCGTTCATGCGGCCTCGAAGCTACCTGAAAAGCATTGTTGTTGCCGGGGTTTTCCTCACTGCCGGCATGGTTCTGAGAAGAAAATGAGTTTTCTCCTAAGAAACCTTGGGTTTCCAGTTCCTTGTTGGAAGCTCACCCTGCTCTGCTCTATACCTAAAGTGAAAGTCAACGTGAACCGTAGCCTCGAAGTAAGGCTCTGATTTGCCTTGCCAATGGGGAGGTGTGCAGCAGCTCCATGAGGCCTTCATCACTGTTCTGCTTTAGTTTCACGGTAGTAAGCCTTTCAAAACTCCTAGGGTCCTTGCTTCAGCACCCGTTTCCGTACCAGAATACTGAGTAGAGCAAGGAAGCTCTGGTCCTGTTAAGCAACTTCCAGCCCCGTAGGCCTTTTTGGAACACCCCAGTGTTGGCTAGAGAGAACCAACACACTGCACTCTTCCTTGGGAGAGCCAGATTACCTCAGCTCCACACAGGATTCACGAACACACTTCTAGACTGTCCTCCATGCAATGGGTGGAACCTCATTCCCCTAGCTGAACTCTATTGAGAAAAACACTCTGCTTCTAATCCCTTTTCACATTTCACACTTAGAGTCACGCATCCGCAAGGAGGTGGTCGGCTTGCATTCCAAGTACAATTTAAGCACAGTTCTTGGTGTAACACTGCAGGTCCTTTGAAGATGCAAAGGCCCCTCAGTCTCGCTCGCGCATCCTTTGTTTTGGAACTTCGCTGCACGCGGAAAACCGCATGTAGAGAAAAGTTGATTCAGGGAAAGCCCCAGTGGGTATCGTGAATCTCTTTTGACTTGTGAGCATCAACATGTACTTATGCTGTGTGTCAACCTAAAAATGGAAGACTGATGGCACAAAGCTTGTTTTCCCGTTTTGAAAGCTCCATTCATGCGGCCTCGAAGCTACCTGAAAAGCACTGTTGTTACCGTGCTTTTACTTACAGCCAGCATGGCACATAGAAGAAAATGAGTTTTCTCGAAAGAAACCTTGTGCTTCCAGTTCCTAGTTGGAAGCTCACCCTGCTCTGCTCTATACCAAACGTGAAAGTCAATGTGAGCACTAGCCTCGAAGTAAGGCCCTGATTATGCTGGCAAAACGGGAGGCGTGCAGCAGCTCCATGAGGCCTTCATCGCTGTTCTGCTTTAGTTTCACGGTAGTAAGCTTTCCAAGACTCCTAGGGACTTTGCTTAAGCAACCGTTTCGGTACCAGAACACTGCGTAGAGACAGTAAGCTCTGGTCCTGCGTGTATGCTGCGTGTCAACCTAGAAATTGGAGACTGATGGCATAAGGCTTCTTTTCCCATTATGAAAGCTCCGTTCATGCGGCCTCGAAGCTACCTGAAAAGCATTGTTGTTGCCGGGGTTTTCCTCACTGCCGGCATGGTTCTGAGAAGAAAATGAGTTTTCTCCTGAGAAACCTAGGGTTTCCAGTTCCTTGTTGGAAGCTCACCCTGCTCTGCTCTATACCTAAAGTGAAAGTCAACGTGAGCCCAAGCTTCGAAGTAAGGCCCTGATTATCCTTGCAAAACGAGAGGCGTGCAGCAGCTCCATGAGGCCTTCATCGTTGTTCTGCTTTAGTTTCAAGGTAGTAAGCTTTTCAACAATCCTAGGGGCCTTGCTTCAGCACCCGTTTCAGTACCAGAACTCTGCGTAGAACCAGGAAGCTCTGCTCCTGCGTGTATGCTGCGTGTCAACCTAGAAATTAGAGACTGATGGCACAAGGCTAGTTTTCCCATTATGAAAGCTCCGTTGATGCGGCCCCAAAGCTACCTGAAAAGCACTGTTGTTACCGTGCTTTTACTTACAGCCGGCATGTCTCATAGAAGAAAATGAGTTTTCTCGAAAGAAATCTTGTGCTTCCAGTTCCTAGTTGGAAGCTCACCCTGCTCTGCTCTATACCAAAAGTGAAACTCAACGTGAGCAGTAGCCTCGAAGTACAGCCCTGCTTATCCTTGCAAAACGGGAGGCGTGCAGCAACTCCATGAGGCCTTCAAGGCTGTTCTGCTTTAGTTTAACGGTAGTAAGCTCTCCAAGACTCTTAGGGACCGTGCTTCAGGACCCGTTTCGGTACCAGGACACTGCATAGAGCCAGGAAGCTCTGTTCCTGCGTTTATGCTGCTTGTCAGCCTAGAAATTGGAGACTGATGGCATAAGGCTTGTTTTCCCATTATGAAAGCTCCGTTCATGCGGCCTCGAAGCTACCTGAAAAGCATTGTTGTTGCCGGGGTTTTCCTCACTGCCGGCATGGTTCTGAGAAGAAAATGAGTTTTCTCCTAAGAAACCTTGGGTTTCCAGTTCCTTGTTGGAAGCTCACCCTGCTCTGCTCTATACCTAAAGTGAAAGTCAACGTGAACCGTAGCCTCGAAGTAAGGCTCTGATTTGCCTTGCCAATGGGGAGGTGTGCAGCAGCTCCATGAGGCCTTCATCACTGTTCTGCTTTAGTTTCACGGTAGTAAGCCTTTCAAAACTCCTAGGGTCCTTGCTTCAGCACCCGTTTCCGTACCAGAATACTGAGTAGAGCAAGGAAGCTCTGGTCCTGTTAAGCAACTTCCAGCCCCGTAGGCCTTTTTGGAACACCCCAGTGTTGGCTAGAGAGAACCAACACACTGCACTCTTCCTTGGGAGAGCCAGATTACCTCAGCTCCACACAGGATTCACGAACACACTTCTAGACTGTCCTCCATGCAATGGGTGGAACCTCATTCCCCTAGCTGAACTCTATTGAGAAAAACACTCTGCTTCTAATCCCTTTTCACATTTCACACTTAGAGTCACGCATCCGCAAGGAGGTGGTCGGCTTGCATTCCAAGTACAATTTAAGCACAGTTCTTGGTGTAACACTGCAGGTCCTTTGAAGATGCAAAGGCCCCTCAGTCTCGCTCGCGCATCCTTTGTTTTGGAACTTCGCTGCACGCGGAAAACCGCATGTAGAGAAAAGTTGATTCAGGGAAAGCCCCAGTGGGTATCGTGAATCTCTTTTGACTTGTGAGCATCAACATGTACTTATGCTGTGTGTCAACCTAAAAATGGAAGACTGATGGCACAAAGCTTGTTTTCCCGTTTTGAAAGCTCCATTCATGCGGCCTCGAAGCTACCTGAAAAGCACTGTTGTTACCGTGCTTTTACTTACAGCCGGCATGGCACATAGAAGAAAATGAGTTTTCTCGAAAGAAACCTTGTGCTTCCAGTTCCTAGTTGGAAGCTCACCCTGCTCTGCTCTATACCAAACGTGAAAGTCAATGTGAGCACTAGCCTCGAAGTAAGGCCCTGATTATGCTGGCAAAACGGGAGGCGTGCAGCAGCTCCATGAGGCCTTCATCGCTGTTCTGTTTTAGTTTCACGGTAGTAAGCTTTCCAAGACTCCTAGGGACTTTGCTTAAGCAACCGTTTCGGTACCAGAACACTGCGTAGAGACAGTAAGCTCTGGTCCTGCGTGTATGCTGCGTGTCAACCTAGAAATTGGAGACTGATGGCATAAGGCTTCTTTTCCCATTATGAAAGCTCCGTTCATGCGGCCTCGAAGCTACCTGAAAAGCATTGTTGTTGCCGGGGTTTTCCTCACTGCCGGCATGGTTCTGAGAAGAAAATGAGTTTTCTCCTAAGAAACCTAGGGTTTCCAGTTCCTTGTTGGAAGCTCACCCTGCTCTGCTCTATACCTAAAGTGAAAGTCAACGTGAGCCCAAGCTTCGAAGTAAGGCCCTGATTATCCTTGCAAAACGAGAGGCGTGCAGCAGCTCCATGAGGCCTTCATCGTTGTTCTGCTTTAGTTGCAAGGTAGTAAGCTTTTCAACACTCCTAGGGGACTTGCTTCAGCACCCGTTTCAGTACCAGAACACTGCGTAGAACCAGGAAGCTCTGCTCCTGCGTGTATGCTGCGTGTCAACCTAGAATTTAGAGACTGATGGCACAAGGCTTGTTTTCCCATTATGAAAGCTCCGTTGATGCGGCCCCGAAGCTACCTGAAAAGCACTGTTGTTACCGTGCTTTTACTTACAGCCGGCATGTCTCATAGAAGAAAATGAGTTTTCTCGAAAGAAACCTTGTGCTTCCAGTTCCTAGTTGGAAGCTCACCCTGCTCTGCTCTATACCAAAAGTGAAACTCAACGTGAGCAGTAGCCTCGAAGTACAGCCCTGCTTATCCTTGCAAAACGGGAGGCGTGCAGCAACTCCATGAGGCCTTCAAGGCTGTTCTGCTTTAGTTTAACGGTAGTAAGCTCTCCAAGACTCTTAGGGACCATGCTTCAGGACCCGTTTCGGTACCAGGACACTGCATAGAGCCAGGAAGCTCTGTTCCTGCGTTTATGCTGCTTGTCAGCCTAGAAATTGGAGACTGATGGCATAAGGCTTGTTTTCCCATTATGAAAGCTCCGTTCATGCGGCCTCGAAGCTACCTGAAAAGCATTGTTGTTGCCGGGGTTTTCCTCACTGCCGGCATGGTTCTGAGAAGAAAATGAGTTTTCTCCTAAGAAACCTTGGGTTTCCAGTTCCTTGTTGGAAGCTCACCCTGCTCTGCTCTATACCTAAAGTGAAAGTCAACGTGAACCCTAGCCTCGAAGTAAGGCTCTGATTTGCCTTGCCAATGGGGAGGTGTGCAGCAGCTCCATGAGGCCTTCATCACTGTTCTGCTTTAGTTTCACGGTAGTAAGCCTTTCAAAACTCCTAGGGTCCTTGCTTCAGCACCCGTTTCCGTACCAGAATACTGAGTAGAGCAAGGAAGCTCTGGTCCTGTTAAGCAACTTCCAGCCCCGTAGGCCTTTTTGGAACACCCCAGTGTTGGCTAGAGAGAACCAACACACTGCACTCTTCCTTGGGAGAGCCAGATTACCTCAGCTCCACACAGGATTCACGAACACACTTCTAGACTGTCCTCCATGCAATGGGTGGAACCTCATTCCCCTAGCTGAACTCTATTGAGAAAAACACTCTGCTTCTAATCCCTTTTCACATTTCACACTTAGAGTCACGCATCCGCAAGGAGGTGGTCGGCTTGCATTCCAAGTACAATTTAAGCACAGTTCTTGGTGTAACACTGCAGGTCCTTTGAAGATGCAAAGGCCCCTCAGTCTCGCTCGCGCATCCTTTGTTTTGGAACTTCGCTGCACGCGGAAAACCGCATGTAGAGAAAAGTTGATTCAGGGAAAGCCCCAGTGGGTATCGTGAATCTCTTTTGACTTGTGAGCATCAACATGTACTTATGCTGCGTGTCAACCTAAAAATGGAAGACTGATGGCACAAAGCTTGTTTTCCCGTTTTGAAAGCTCCATTCATGCGGCCTCGAAGCTAGCTGAAAAGCACTGTTGTTACCGTGCTTTTACTTACAGCCGGCATGGCACATAGAAGAAAATGAGTTTTCTCGAAAGAAACCTTGTGCTTCCAGTTCCTAGTTGGAAGCTCACCCTGCTCTGCTCTATACCAAACGTGAAAGTCAATGTGAGCACTAGCCTCGAAGTAAGGCCCTGAATATGCTGGCAAAACGGGAGGCGTGCAGCAGCTCCATGAGGCCTTCATCGCTGTTCTGCTTTAGTTTCACGGTAGTAAGCTTTCCAAGACTCCTAGGGACTTTGCTTAAGCAACCGTTTCGGTACCAGAACACTGCGTAGAGACAGTAAGCTCTGGTCCTGCGTGTATGCTGCGTGTCAACCTAGAAATTGGAGACTGATGGCATAAGGCTTCTTTTCCCATTATGAAAGCTCCGTTCATGCGGCCTCGAAGCTACCTGAAAAGCATTGTTGTTGCCGGGGTTTTCCTCACTGCCGGCATGGTTCTGAGAAGAAAATGAGTTTTCTCCTAAGAAACCTTGGGTTTCCAGTTCCTTGTTGGAAGCTCACCCTGCTCTGCTCTATACCTAAAGTGAAAGTCAACGTGAGCCCAAGCTTCGAAGTAAGGCCCTGATTATCCTTGCAAAACGAGAGGCGTGCAGCAGCTCCATGAGGCCTTCATCGTTGTTCTGCTTTAGTTTCAAAGTAGTAAGCTTTTCAACACTCCTAGGGGCCTTGCTTCAGCACCCGTTTCAGTACCAGAACACTGCGTAGAACCAGGAAGCTCTGCTCCTGCGTGTATGCTGCGTGTCAACCTAGAAATTAGAGACTGATGGCACAAGGCTAGTTTTCCCATTATGAAAGCTCCGTTGATGCGGCCCCGAAGCTACCTGAAAAGCACTGTTGTTACCGTGCTTTTACTTACAGCCGGCATGGTTCATAGAAGAAAAAGAGTTTTCTCGAAAGAAACCTTGTGCTTCCAGTTCCTAGATGGAAGCTCACCCTGCTCTGCTCTATACCAAAAGTGAAACTCAACGTGAGCAGTAGCCTCAAAGTACAGCCCTGCTTATCCTTGCAAAACGGGAGGCGTGCAGCAACTCCATGAGGCCTTCAAGGCTGTTCTGCTTTAGTTTAACGGTAGTAAGCTCTCCAAGACTCTTAGGGACCATGCTTCAGGACCCGTTTCGGTACCAGGACACTGCATAGAGCCAGGAAGCTCTGTTCCTGCGTTTATGCTGCTTGTCAGCCTAGAAATTGGAGACTGATGGCATAAGGCTTGTTTTCCCATTATGAAAGCTCCGTTCATGCGGCCTCGAAGCTACCTGAAAAGCATTGTTGTTGCCGGGGTTTTCCTCACTGCCGGCATGGTTCTGAGAAGAAAATGAGTTTTCTCCTAAGAAACCTTGGGTTTCCAGTTCCTTGTTGGAAGCTCACCCTGCTCTGCTCTATACCTAAAGTGAAAGTCAACGTGAACCCTAGCCTCGAAGTAAGGCTCTGATTTGCCTTGCCAATGGGGAGGTGTGCAGCAGCTCCATGAGGCCTTCATCACTGTTCTGCTTTAGTTTCACGGTAGTAAGCCTTTCAAAACTCCTAGGGTCCTTGCTTCAGCACCCGTTTCCGTACCAGAATACTGAGTAGAGCAAGGAAGCTCTGGTTCTGTTAAGCAACTTCCAGCCCCGTAGGCCTTTTTGGAACACCCCAGTGTTGGCTAGAGAGAACCAACACACTGCACTCTTCCTTGGGAGAGCCAGATTACCTCAGCTCCACACAGGATTCACGAACACACTTCTAGACTGTCCTCCATGCAATGGGTGGAACCTCATTCCCCTAGCTGAACTCTATTGAGAAAAACACTCTGCTTCTAATCCCTTTTCACATTTCACACTTAGAGTCACGCATCCGCAAGGAGGTGGTCGGCTTGCATTCCAAGTACAATTTAAGCACAGTTCTTGGTGTAACACTGCAGGTCCTTTGAAGATGCAAAGGCCCCTCAGTCTCGCTCGCGCATCCTTTGTTTTGGAACTTCGCTGCACGCGGAAAACCGCATGTAGAGAAAAGTTGATTCAGGGAAAGCCCCAGTGGGTATCGTGAATCTCTTTTGACTTGTGAGCATCAACATGTACTTATGCTGCGTGTCAACCTAAAAATGGAAGACTGATGGCACAAAGCTTGTTTTCCCGTTTTGAAAGCTCCATTCATGCGGCCTCGAAGCTACCTGAAAAGCACTGTTGTTACCGTGCTTTTACTTACAGCCGGCATGGCACATAGAAGAAAATGAGTTTTCTCGAAAGAAACCTTGTGCTTCCAGTTCCTAGTTGGAAGCTCACCCTGCTCTGCTCTATACCAAACGTGAAAGTCAATGTGAGCACTAGCCTCGAAGTAAGGCCCTGATTATGCTGGCAAAACGGGAGGCGTGCAGCAGCTCCATGAGGCCTTCATCGCTGTTCTGCTTTAGTTTCACGGTAGTAAGCTTTCCAAGACTCCTAGGGACTTTGCTTAAGCAACCGTTTCGGTACCAGAACACTGCGTAGAGACAGTAAGCTCTGGTCCTGCGTGTATGCTGCGTGTCAACCTAGAAATTGGAGACTGATGGCATAAGGCTTCTTTTCCCATTATGAAAGCTCCGTTCATGCGGCCTCGAAGCTACCTGAAAAGCATTGTTGTTGCCGGGGTTTTCCTCACTGCCGGCATGGTTCTGAGAAGAAAATGAGTTTTCTCCTAAGAAACCTTGGGTTTCCAGTTCCTTGTTGGAAGCTCACCCTGCTCTGCTCTATACCTAAAGTGAAAGTCAACGTGAGCCCAAGCTTCGAAGTAAGGCCCTGATTATCCTTGCAAAACGAGAGGCGTGCAGCAGCTCCATGAGGCCTTCATCGTTGTTCTGCTTTAGTTTCAAAGTAGTAAGCTTTTCAACACTCCTAGGGGCCTTGCTTCAGCACCCGTTTCAGTACCAGAACACTGCGTAGAACCAGGAAGCTCTGCTCCTGCGTGTATGCTGCGTGTCAACCTAGAAATTAGAGACTGATGGCACAAGGCTAGTTTTCCCATTATGAAAGCTCCGTTGATGCGGCCCCGAAGCTACCTGAAAAGCACTGTTGTTACCGTGCTTTTACTTACAGCCGGCATGGTTCATAGAATAAAAAGAGTTTTCTCGAAAGAAACCTTGTGCTTCCAGTTCCTAGTTGGAAGCTCACCCTGCTCTGCTCTATACCAAACGTGAAAGTCAATGTGAGCACTAGCCTCGAAGTACAGCCCTGCTTATCCTTGCAAAACGGGAGGCGTGCAGCAACTCCATGAGGCCTTCAAGGCTGTTCTGCTTTAGTTTAACGGTAGTAAGCTCTCCAAGACTCTTAGGGACCATGCTTCAGGACCCGTTTCGGTACCAGGACACTGCATAGAGCCAGGAAGCTCTGTTCCTGCGTTTATGCTGCTTGTCAGCCTAGAAATTGGAGACTGATGGCATAAGGCTTGTTTTCCCATTATGAAAGCTCCGTTCATGCGGCCTCGAAGCTACCTGAAAAGCATTGTTGTTGCCGGGGTTTTCCTCACTGCCGGCATGGTTCTGAGAAGAAAATGAGTTTTCTCCTAAGAAACCTTGGGTTTCCAGTTCCTTGTTGGAAGCTCACCCTGCTCTGCTCTATACCTAAAGTGAAAGTCAACGTGAACCCTAGCCTCGAAGTAAGGCTCTGATTTGCCTTGCCAATGGGGAGGTGTGCAGCAGCTCCATGAGGCCTTCATCACTGTTCTGCTTTAGTTTCACGGTAGTAAGCCTTTCAAAACTCCTAGGGTCCTTGCTTCAGCACCCGTTTCCGTACCAGAATACTGAGTAGAGCAAGGAAGCTCTGGTCCTGTTAAGCAACTTCCAGCCCCGTAGGCCTTTTTGGAACACCCCAGTGTTGGCTAGAGAGAACCAACACACTGCACTCTTCCTTGGGAGAGCCAGATTACCTCAGCTCCACACAGGATTCACGAACACACTTCTAGACTGTCCTCCATGCAATGGGTGGAACCTCATTCCCCTAGCTGAACTCTATTGAGAAAAACACTCTGCTTCTAATCCCTTTTCACATTTCACACTTAGAGTCACGCATCCGCAAGGAGGTGGTCGGCTTGCATTCCAAGTACAATTTAAGCACAGTTCTTGGTGTAACACTGCAGGTCCTTTGAAGATGCAAAGGCCCCTCAGTCTCGCTCGCGCATCCTTTGTTTTGGAACTTCGCTGCACGCGGAAAACCGCATGTAGAGAAAAGTTGATTCAGGGAAAGCCCCAGTGGGTATCGTGAATCTCTTTTGACTTGTGAGCATCAACATGTACTTATGCTGCGTGTCAACCTAAAAATGGAAGACTGATGGCACAAAGCTTGTTTTCCCGTTTTGAAAGCTCCATTCATGCGGCCTCGAAGCTACCTGAAAAGCACTGTTGTTACCGTGCTTTTACTTACAGCCGGCATGGCACATAGAAGAAAATGAGTTTTCTCGAAAGAAACCTTGTGCTTCCAGTTCCTAGTTGGAAGCTCACCCTGCTCTGCTCTATACCAAACGTGAAAGTCAATGTGAGCACTAGCCTCGAAGTAAGGCCCTGATTATGCTGGCAAAACGGGAGGCGTGCAGCAGCTCCATGAGGCCTTCATCGCTGTTCTGCTTTAGTTTCACGGTAGTAAGCTTTCCAAGACTCCTAGGGACTTTGCTTAAGCAACCGTTTCGGTACCAGAACACTGCGTAGAGACAGTAAGCTCTGGTCCTGCGTGTATGCTGCGTGTCAACCTAGAAATTGGACACTGATGGCATAAGGCTTCTTTTCCCATTATGAAAGCTCCGTTCATGCGGCCTCGAAGCTACCTGAAAAGCATTGTTGTTGCCGGGGTTTTCCTCACTGCCGCCATGGTTCTGAGAAGAAAATGAGTTTTCTCCTAAGAAACCTTGGGTTTCCAGTTCCTTGTTGGAAGCTCACCCTGCTCTGCTCTATACCTAAAGTGAAAGTCAACGTGAGCCCAAGCTTCGAAGTAAGGCCCTGATTATCCTTGCAAAACGAGAGGCGTGCAGCAGCTCCATGAGGCCTTCATCGTT
Source organism: Eubalaena glacialis (assembly GCF_028564815.1). Lineage (NCBI taxonomy): Eukaryota > Metazoa > Chordata > Mammalia > Artiodactyla > Balaenidae > Eubalaena > Eubalaena glacialis. The sequence goes on from NC_083725.1 coordinate 28,444,461, forward strand.
GTTCTGCTTTAGTTTCAAAGTAGTAAGCTTTTCAACACTCCTAGGGGCCTTGCTTCAGCACCCGTTTCAGTACCAGAACACTGCGTAGAACCAGGAAGCTCTGCTCCTGCGTGTATGCTGCGTGTCAACCTAGAAATTAGAGACTGATGGCACAAGGCTTGTTTTCCCATTATGAAAGCTCCGTTGATGCGGCCCCGAAGCTACCTGAAAAGCACTGTTGTTACCGTGCTTTTACTTACAGCCGGCATGGTTCATAGAAGAAAAAGAGTTTTCTCGAAAGAAACCTTGTGCTTCCAGTTCCTAGTTGGAAGCTCACCCTGCTCTGCTCTATACCAAAAGTGAAACTCAACGTGAGCAGTAGCCTCGAAGTACAGCCCTGCTTATCCTTGCAAAACGGGAGGCGTGCAGCAACTCCATGAGGCCTTCAAGGCTGTTCTGCTTTAGTTTAACGGTAGTAAGCTCTCCAAGACTCTTAGGGACCATGCTTCAGGACCCGTTTCGGTACCAGGACACTGCATAGAGCCAGGAAGCTCTGTTCCTGCGTTTATGCTGCTTGTCAGCCTAGAAATTGGAGACTGATGGCATAAGGCTTGTTTTCCCATTATGAAAGCTCCGTTCATGCGGCCTCGAAGCTACCTGAAAAGCATTGTTGTTGCCGGGGTTTTCCTCACTGCCGGCATGGTTCTGAGAAGAAAATGAGTTTTCTCCTAAGAAACCTTGGGTTTCCAGTTCCTTGTTGGAAGCTCACCCTGCTCTGCTCTATACCTAAAGTGAAAGTCAACGTGAACCGTAGCCTCGAAGTAAGGCTCTGATTTGCCTTGCCAATGGGGAGGTGTGCAGCAGCTCCATGAGGCCTTCATCACTGTTCTGCTTTAGTTTCACGGTAGTAAGCCTTTCAAAACTCCTAGGGTCCTTGCTTCAGCACCCGTTTCCGTACCAGAATACTGAGTAGAGCAAGGAAGCTCTGGTCCTGTTAAGCAACTTCCAGCCCCGTAGGCCTTTTTGGAACACCCCAGTGTTGGCTAGAGAGAACCAACACACTGCACTCTTCCTTGGGAGAGCCAGATTACCTCAGCTCCACACAGGATTCACGAACACACTTCTAGACTGTCCTCCATGCAATGGGTGGAACCTCATTCCCCTAGCTGAACTCTATTGAGAAAAACACTCTGCTTCTAATCCCTTTTCACATTTCACACTTCGAGTCACGCATCCGCAAGGAGGTGGTCGGCTTGCATTCCAAGTACAATTTAAGCACAGTTCTTGGTGTAACACTGCAGGTCCTTTGAAGATGCAAAGGCCCCTCAGTCTCGCTCGCGCATCCTTTGTTTTGGAACTTCGCTGCACGCGGAAAACCGCATGTAGAGAAAAGTTGATTCAGGGAAAGCCCCAGTGGGTATCGTGAATCTCTTTTGACTTGTGAGCATCAACATGTACTTATGCTGCGTGTCAACCTAAAAATGGAAGACTGATGGCACAAAGCTTGTTTTCCCGTTTTGAAAGCTCCATTCATGCGGCCTCGAAGCTACCTGAAAAGCACTGTTGTTACCGTGCTTTTACTTACAGCCGGCATGGCACATAGAAGAAAATGAGTTTTCTCGAAAGAAACCTTGTGCTTCCAGTTCCTAGTTGGAAGCTCACCCTGCTCTGCTCTATACCAAACGTGAAAGTCAATGTGAGCACTAGCCTCGAAGTAAGGCCCTGATTATGCTGGCAAAACGGGAGGCGTGCAGCAGCTCCATGAGGCCTTCATCGCTGTTCTGCTTTAGTTTCACGGTAGTAAGCTTTCCAAGACTCCTAGGGACTTTGCTTAAGCAACCGTTTCGGTACCACAACACTGCGTAGAGACAGTAAGCTCTGGTCCTGCGTGTATGCTGCGTGTCAACCTAGAAATTGGAGACTGATGGCATAAGGCTTGTTTTCCCATTATGAAAGCTCCGTTCATGCGGCCTCGAAGCTACCTGAAAAGCATTGTTGTTGCCGGGGTTTTCCTCACTGCCGGCATGGTTCTGAGAAGAAAATGAGTTTTCTCCTGAAAAACCTAGGGTTTCCAGTTCCTTGTTGGAAGCTCACCCTGCTCTGCTCTATACCTAAAGTGAAAGTCAACGTGAGCCCAAGCTTCGAAGTAAGGCCCTGATTATCCTTGCAAAACGAGAGGCGTGCAGCAGCTCCATGAGGCCTTCATCGTTGTTCTGCTTTGGTTTCAAGGTAGTAAGCTTTTCAACACTCCTAGGGACCTTGCTTCAGCACCCGTTTCAGTACCAGAACACTGCGTAGAACCAGGAAGCTCTGCTCCTGCGTGTATGCTGCGTGTCAACCTAGAAATTAGAGACTGATGGCACAAGGCTTGTTTTCCCATTATGAAAGCTCCGTTGATGCGGCCCCGAAGCTACCTGAAAAGCACTGTTGTTACCGTGCTTTTACTTACAGCCGGCATGTCTCATAGAAGAAAATGAGTTTTCTCGAAAGAAACCTTGTGCTTCCAGTTCCTAGTTGGAAGCTCACCCTGCTCTGCTCTATACCAAAAGTGAAACTCAACGTGAGCAGTAGCCTCGAAGTACAGCCCTGCTTATCCTTGCAAAACGGGAGGCGTGCAGCAACTCCATGAGGCCTTCAAGGCTGTTCTGCCTTAGTTTAACGGTAGTAAGCTCTCCAAGACTCTTAGGGACCATGCTTCAGGACCCGTTTCGGTACCAGGACACTGCATAGAGCCAGGAAGCTCTGTTCCTGCGTTTATGCTGCTTGTCAGCCTAGAAATTGGAGACTGATGGCATAAGGCTTGTTTTCCCATTATGAAAGCTCCGTTCATGCGGCCTCGAAGCTACCTGAAAAGCATTGTTGTTGCCGGGGTTTTCCTCACTGCCGGCATGGTTCTGAGAAGAAAATGAGTTTTCTCCTAAGAAACCTTGGGTTTCCAGTTCCTTGTTGGAAGCTCACCCTGCTCTGCTCTATACCTAAAGTGAAAGTCAACGTGAACCGTAGCCTCGAAGTAAGGCTCTGATTTGCCTTGCCAATGGGGAGGTGTGCAGCAGCTCCATGAGGCCTTCATCACTGTTCTGCTTTAGTTTCACGGTAGTAAGCCTTTCAAAACTCCTAGGGTCCTTGCTTCAGCACCCGTTTCCGTACCAGAATACTGAGTAGAGCAAGGAAGCTCTGGTCCTGTTAAGCAACTTCCAGCCCCGTAGGCCTTTTTGGAACACCCCAGTGTTGGCTAGAGAGAACCAACACACTGCACTCTTCCTTGGGAGAGCCAGATTACCTCAGCTCCACACAGGATTCACGAACACACTTCTAGACTGTCCTCCATGCAATGGGTGGAACCTCATTCCCCTAGCTGAACTCTATTGAGAAAAACACTCTGCTTCTAATCCCTTTTCACATTTCACACTTAGAGTCACGCATCCGCAAGGAGGTGGTCGGCTTGCATTCCAAGTACAATTTAAGCACAGTTCTTGGTGTAACACTGCAGGTCCTTTGAAGATGCAAAGGCCCCTCAGTCTCGCTCGCGCATCCTTTGTTTTGGAACTTCGCTGCACGCGGAAAACCGCATGTAGAGAAAAGTTGATTCAGGGAAAGCCCCAGTGGGTATCGTGAATCTCTTTTGACTTGTGAGCATCAACATGTACTTATGCTGCGTGTCAACCTAAAAATGGAAGACTGATGGCACAAAGCTTGTTTTCCCGTTTTGAAAGCTCCATTCATGCGGCCTCGAAGCTACCTGAAAAGCACTGTTGTTACCGTGCTTTTACTTACAGCCGGCATGGCACATAGAAGAAAATGAGTTTTCTCGAAAGAAACCTTGTGCTTCCAGTTCCTAGTTGGAAGCTCACCCTGCTCTGCTCTATACCAAACGTGAAAGTCAATGTGAGCACTAGCCTCGAAGTAAGGCCCTGATTATGCTGGCAAAACGGGAGGCGTGCAGCAGCTCCATGAGGCCTTCATCGCTGTTCTGCTTTAGTTTCACGGTAGTAAGCTTTCCAAGACTCCTAGGGACTTTGCTTAAGCAACCGTTTCGGTACCACAACACTGCGTAGAGACAGTAAGCTCTGGTCCTGCGTGTATGCTGCGTGTCAACCTAGAAATTGGAGACTGATGGCATAAGGCTTCTTTTCCCATTATGAAAGCTCCGTTCATGCGGCCTCGAAGCTACCTGAAAAGCATTGTTGTTGCCGGGGTTTTCCTCACTGCCGGCATGGTTCTGAGAAGAAAATGAGTTTTCTCCTGAAAAACCTAGGGTTTCCAGTTCCTTGTTGGAAGCTCACCCTGCTCTGCTCTATACCTAAAGTGAAAGTCAACGTGAGCCCAAGCTTCGAAGTAAGGCCCTGATTATCCTTGCAAAACGAGAGGCGTGCAGCAGCTCCATGAGGCCTTCATCGTTGTTCTGCTTTGGTTTCAAGGTAGTAAGCTTTTCAACACTCCTAGGGACCTTGCTTCAGCACCCGTTTCAGTACCAGAACACTGCGTAGAACCAGGAAGCTCTGCTCCTGCGTGTATGCTGCGTGTCAACCTAGAAATTAGAGACTCATGGCACAAGGCTAGTTTTCCCATTATGAAAGCTCCGTTGATGCGGCCCCGAAGCTACCTGAAAAGCACTGTTGTTACCGTGCTTTTACTTACAGCCGGCATGTCTCATAGAAGAAAATGAGTTTTCTCGAAAGAAACCTTGTGCTTCCAGTTCCTAGTTGGAAGCTCACCCTGCTCTGCTCTATACCAAAAGTGAAACTCAACGTGAGCAGTAGCCTCGAAGTACAGCCCTGCTTATCCTTGCAAAACGGGAGGCGTGCAGCAACTCCATGAGGCCTTCAAGGCTGTTCTGCCTTAGTTTAACGGTAGTAAGCTCTCCAAGACTCTTAGGGACCATGCTTCAGGACCCGTTTCGGTACCAGGACACTGCATAGAGCCAGGAAGCTCTGTTCCTGCGTTTATGCTGCTTGTCAGCCTAGAAATTGGAGACTGATGGCATAAGGCTTGTTTTCCCATTATGAAAGCTCCGTTCATGCGGCCTCGAAGCTACCTGAAAAGCATTGTTGTTGCCGGGGTTTTCCTCACTGCCGGCATGGTTCTGAGAAGAAAATGAGTTTTCTCCTAAGAAACCTTGGGTTTCCAGTTCCTTGTTGGAAGCTCACCCTGCTCTGCTCTATACCTAAAGTGAAAGTCAACGTGAACCGTAGCCTCGAAGTAAGGCTCTGATTTGCCTTGCCAATGGGGAGGTGTGCAGCAGCTCCATGAGGCCTTCATCACTGTTCTGCTTTAGTTTCACGGTAGTAAGCCTTTCAAAACTCCTAGGGTCCTTGCTTCAGCACCCGTTTCCGTACCAGAATACTGAGTAGAGCAAGGAAGCTCTGGTCCTGTTAAGCAACTTCCAGGCCCGTAGGCCTTTTTGGAACACCCCAGTGTTGGCTAGAGAGAACCAACACACTGCACTCTTCCTTGGGAGAGCCAGATTACCTCAGCTCCACACAGGATTCACGAACACACTTCTAGACTGTCCTCCATGCAATGGGTGGAACCTCATTCCCCTAGCTGAACTCTATTGAGAAAAACACTCTGCTTCTAATCCCTTTTCACATTTCACACTTAGAGTCACGCATCCGCAAGGAGGTGGTCGGCTTGCATTCCAAGTACAATTTAAGCACAGTTCTTGGTGTAACACTGCAGGTCCTTTGAAGATGCAAAGGCCCCTCAGTCTCGCTCGCGCATCCTTTGTTTTGGAACTTCGCTGCACGCGGAAAACCGCATGTAGAGAAAAGTTGATTCAGGGAAAGCCCCAGTGGGTATCGTGAATCTCTTTTGACTTGTGAGCATCAACATGTACTTATGCTGCGTGTCAACCTAAAAATGGAAGACTGATGGCACAAAGCTTGTTTTCCCGTTTTGAAAGCTCCATTCATGCGGCCTCGAAGCTACCTGAAAAGCACTGTTGTTACCGTGCTTTTACTTACAGCCGGCATGGCACATAGAAGAAAATGAGTTTTCTCGAAAGAAACCTTGTGCTTCCAGTTCCTAGTTGGAAGCTCACCCTGCTCTGCTCTATACCAAACGTGAAAGTCAATGTGAGCACTAGCCTCGAAGTAAGGCCCTGATTATGCTGGCAAAACGGGAGGCGTGCAGCAGCTCCATGAGGCCTTCATCGCTGTTCTGCTTTAGTTTCACGGTAGTAAGCTTTCCAAGACTCCTAGGGACTTTGCTTAAGCAACCGTTTCGGTACCAGAACACTGCGTAGAGACAGTAAGCTCTGGTCCTGCGTGTATGCTGCGTGTCAACCTAGAAATTGGAGACTGATGGCATAAGGCTTGTTTTCCCATTATGAAAGCTCCGTTCATGCGGCCTCGAAGCTACCTGAAAAGCATTGTTGTTGCCGGGGTTTTCCTCACTGCCGGCATGGTTCTGAGAAGAAAATGAGTTTTCTCCTGAAAAACCTAGGGTTTCCAGTTCCTTGTTGGAAGCTCACCCTGCTCTGCTCTATACCTAAAGTGAAAGTCAACGTGAGCCCAAGCTTCGAAGTAAGGCCCTGATTATCCTTGCAAAACGAGAGGCGTGCAGCAGCTCCATGAGGCCTTCATCGTTGTTCTGCTTTGGTTTCAAGGTAGTAAGCTTTTCAACACTCCTAGGGACCTTGCTTCAGCACCCGTTTCAGTACCAGAACACTGCGTAGAACCAGGAAGCTCTGCTCCTGCGTGTATGCTGCGTGTCAACCTAGAAATTAGAGACTGATGGCACAAGGCTTGTTTTCCCATTATGAAAGCTCCGTTGATGCGGCCCCGAAGCTACCTGAAAAGCACTGTTGTTACCGTGCTTTTACTTACAGCCGGCATGTCTCATAGAAGAAAATGAGTTTTCTCGAAAGAAACCTTGTGCTTCCAGTTCCTAGTTGGAAGCTCACCCTGCTCTGCTCTATACCAAAAGTGAAACTCAACGTGAGCAGTAGCCTCGAAGTACAGCCCTGCTTATCCTTGCAAAACGGGAGGCGTGCAGCAACTCCATGAGGCCTTCAAGGCTGTTCTGCCTTAGTTTAACGGTAGTAAGCTCTCCAAGACTCTTAGGGACCATGCTTCAGGACCCGTTTCGGTACCAGGACACTGCATAGAGCCAGGAAGCTCTGTTCCTGCGTTTATGCTGCTTGTCAGCCTAGAAATTGGAGACTGATGGCATAAGGCTTGTTTTCCCATTATGAAAGCTCCGTTCATGCGGCCTCGAAGCTACCTGAAAAGCATTGTTGTTGCCGGGGTTTTCCTCACTGCCGGCATGGTTCTGAGAAGAAAATGAGTTTTCTCCTAAGAAACCTTGGGTTTCCAGTTCCTTGTTGGAAGCTCACCCTGCTCTGCTCTATACCTAAAGTGAAAGTCAACGTGAACCGTAGCCTCGAAGTAAGGCTCTGATTTGCCTTGCCAATGGGGAGGTGTGCAGCAGCTCCATGAGGCCTTCATCACTGTTCTGCTTTAGTTTCACGGTAGTAAGCCTTTCAAAACTCCTAGGGTCCTTGCTTCAGCACCCGTTTCCGTACCAGAATACTGAGTAGAGCAAGGAAGCTCTGGTCCTGTTAAGCAACTTCCAGCCCCGTAGGCCTTTTTGGAACACCCCAGTGTTGGCTAGAGAGAACCAACACACTGCACTCTTCCTTGGGAGAGCCAGATTACCTCAGCTCCACACAGGATTCACGAACACACTTCTAGACTGTCCTCCATGCAATGGGTGGAACCTCATTCCCCTAGCTGAACTCTATTGAGAAAAACACTCTGCTTCTAATCCCTTTTCACATTTCACACTTAGAGTCACGCATCCGCAAGGAGGTGGTCGGCTTGCATTCCAAGTACAATTTAAGCACAGTTCTTGGTGTAACACTGCAGGTCCTTTGAAGATGCAAAGGCCCCTCAGTCTCGCTCGCGCATCCTTTGTTTTGGAACTTCGCTGCACGCGGAAAACCGCATGTAGAGAAAAGTTGATTCAGGGAAAGCCCCAGTGGGTATCGTGAATCTCTTTTGACTTGTGAGCATCAACATGTACTTATGCTGCGTGTCAACCTAAAAATGGAAGACTGATGGCACAAAGCTTGTTTTCCCGTTTTGAAAGCTCCATTCATGCGGCCTCGAAGCTACCTGAAAAGCACTGTTGTTACCGTGCTTTTACTTACAGCCGGCATGGCACATAGAAGAAAATGAGTTTTCTCGAAAGAAACCTTGTGCTTCCAGTTCCTAGTTGGAAGCTCACCCTGCTCTGCTCTATACCAAACGTGAAAGTCAATGTGAGCACTAGCCTCGAAGTAAGGCCCTGATTATGCTGGCAAAACGGGAGGCGTGCAGCAGCTCCATGAGGCCTTCATCGCTGTTCTGCTTTAGTTTCACGGTAGTAAGCTTTCCAAGACTCCTAGGGACTTTGCTTAAGCAACCGTTTCGGTACCACAACACTGCGTAGAGACAGTAAGCTCTGGTCCTGCGTGTATGCTGCGTGTCAACCTAGAAATTGGAGACTGATGGCATAAGGCTTGTTTTCCCATTATGAAAGCTCCGTTCATGCGGCCTCGAAGCTACCTGAAAAGCATTGTTGTTGCCGGGGTTTTCCTCACTGCCGGCATGGTTCTGAGAAGAAAATGAGTTTTCTCCTGAAAAACCTAGGGTTTCCAGTTCCTTGTTGGAAGCTCACCCTGCTCTGCTCTATACCTAAAGTGAAAGTCAACGTGAGCCCAAGCTTCGAAGTAAGGCCCTGATTATCCTTGCAAAACGAGAGGCGTGCAGCAGCTCCATGAGGCCTTCATCGTTGTTCTGCTTTGGTTTCAAGGTAGTAAGCTTTTCAACACTCCTAGGGACCTTGCTTCAGCACCCGTTTCAGTACCAGAACACTGCGTAGAACCAGGAAGCTCTGCTCCTGCGTGTATGCTGCGTGTCAACCTAGAAATTAGAGACTCATGGCACAAGGCTAGTTTTCCCATTATGAAAGCTCCGTTGATGCGGCCCCGAAGCTACCTGAAAAGCACTGTTGTTACCGTGCTTTTACTTACAGCCGGCATGTCTCATAGAAGAAAATGAGTTTTCTCGAAAGAAACCTTGTGCTTCCAGTTCCTAGTTGGAAGCTCACCCTGCTCTGCTCTATACCAAAAGTGAAACTCAACGTGAGCAGTAGCCTCGAAGTACAGCCCTGCTTATCCTTGCAAAACGGGAGGCGTGCAGCAACTCCATGAGGCCTTCAAGGCTGTTCTGCCTTAGTTTAACGGTAGTAAGCTCTCCAAGACTCTTAGGGACCATGCTTCAGGACCCGTTTCGGTACCAGGACACTGCATAGAGCCAGGAAGCTCTGTTCCTGCGTTTATGCTGCTTGTCAGCCTAGAAATTGGAGACTGATGGCATAAGGCTTGTTTTCCCATTATGAAAGCTCCGTTCATGCGGCCTCGAAGCTACCTGAAAAGCATTGTTGTTGCCGGGGTTTTCCTCACTGCCGGCATGGTTCTGAGAAGAAAATGAGTTTTCTCCTAAGAAACCTTGGGTTTCCAGTTCCTTGTTGGAAGCTCACCCTGCTCTGCTCTATACCTAAAGTGAAAGTCAACGTGAACCGTAGCCTCGAAGTAAGGCTCTGATTTGCCTTGCCAATGGGGAGGTGTGCAGCAGCTCCATGAGGCCTTCATCACTGTTCTGCTTTAGTTTCACGGTAGTAAGCCTTTCAAAACTCCTAGGGTCCTTGCTTCAGCACCCGTTTCCGTACCAGAATACTGAGTAGAGCAAGGAAGCTCTGGTCCTGTTAAGCAACTTCCAGGCCCGTAGGCCTTTTTGGAACACCCCAGTGTTGGCTAGAGAGAACCAACACACTGCACTCTTCCTTGGGAGAGCCAGATTACCTCAGCTCCACACAGGATTCACGAACACACTTCTAGACTGTCCTCCATGCAATGGGTGGAACCTCATTCCCCTAGCTGAACTCTATTGAGAAAAACACTCTGCTTCTAATCCCTTTTCACATTTCACACTTAGAGTCACGCATCCGCAAGGAGGTGGTCGGCTTGCATTCCAAGTACAATTTAAGCACAGTTCTTGGTGTAACACTGCAGGTCCTTTGAAGATGCAAAGGCCCCTCAGTCTCGCTCGCGCATCCTTTGTTTTGGAACTTCGCTGCACGCGGAAAACCGCATGTAGAGAAAAGTTGATTCAGGGAAAGCCCCAGTGGGTATCGTGAATCTCTTTTGACTTGTGAGCATCAACATGTACTTATGCTGCGTGTCAACCTAAAAATGGAAGACTGATGGCACAAAGCTTGTTTTCCCGTTTTGAAAGCTCCATTCATGCGGCCTCGAAGCTACCTGAAAAGCACTGTTGTTACCGTGCTTTTACTTACAGCCGGCATGGCACATAGAAGAAAATGAGTTTTCTCGAAAGAAACCTTGTGCTTCCAGTTCCTAGTTGGAAGCTCACCCTGCTCTGCTCTATACCAAACGTGAAAGTCAATGTGAGCACTAGCCTCGAAGTAAGGCCCTGATTATGCTGGCAAAACGGGAGGCGTGCAGCAGCTCCATGAGGCCTTCATCGCTGTTCTGCTTTAGTTTCACGGTAGTAAGCTTTCCAAGACTCCTAGGGACTTTGCTTAAGCAACCGTTTCGGTACCAGAACACTGCGTAGAGACAGTAAGCTCTGGTCCTGCGTGTATGCTGCGTGTCAACCTAGAAATTGGAGACTGATGGCATAAGGCTTGTTTTCCCATTATGAAAGCTCCGTTCATGCGGCCTCGAAGCTACCTGAAAAGCATTGTTGTTGCCTGGGTTTTCCTCACTGCCGGCATGGTTCTGAGAAGAAAATGAGTTTTCTCCTAAGAAACCTTGGGTTTCCAGTTCCTTGTTGGAAGCTCACCCTGCTCTGCTCTATACCTAAAGTGAAAGTCAACGTGAGCCCAAGCTTCGAAGTAAGGCCCTGATTATCCTTGCAAAACGAGAGGCGTGCAGCAGCTCCATGAGGCCTTCATCGTTGTTCTGCTTTAGTTTCAAAGTAGTAAGCTTTTCAACACTCCTAGGGGCCTTGCTTCAGCACCCGTTTCAGTACCAGAACACTGCGTAGAACCAGGAAGCTCTGCTCCTGCGTGTATGCTGCGTGTCAACCTAGAAATTAGAGACTGATGGCACAAGGCTAGTTTTCCCATTATGAAAGCTCCGTTGATGCGGCCCCGAAGCTACCTGAAAAGCACTGTTGTTACCGTGCTTTTACTTACAGCCGGCATGGTTCATAGAAGAAAAAGAGTTTTCTCGAAAGAAACCTTGTGCTTCCAGTTCCTAGTTGGAAGCTCACCCTGCTCTGCTCTATACCAAAAGTGAAACTCAACGTGAGCAGTAGCCTCGAAGTACAGCCCTGCTTATCCTTGCAAAACGGGAGGCGTGCAGCAACTCCATGAGGCCTTCAAGGCTGTTCTGCTTTAGTTTAACGGTAGTAAGCTCTCCAAGACTCTTAGGGACCATGCTTCAGGACCCGTTTCGGTACCAGGACACTGCATAGAGCCAGGAAGCTCTGTTCCTGCGTTTATGCTGCTTGTCAGCCTAGAAATTGGAGACTGATGGCATAAGGCTTGTTTTCCCATTATGAAAGCTCCGTTCATGCGGCCTCGAAGCTACCTGAAAAGCATTGTTGTTGCCGGGGTTTTCCTCACTGCCGGCATGGTTCTGAGAAGAAAATGAGTTTTCTCCTAAGAAACCTTGGGTTTCCAGTTCCTTGTTGGAAGCTCACCCTGCTCTGCTCTATACCTAAAGTGAAAGTCAACGTGAACCGTAGCCTCGAAGTAAGGCTCTGATTTGCCTTGCCAATGGGGAGGTGTGCAGCAGCTCCATGAGGCCTTCATCACTGTTCTGCTTTAGTTTCACGGTAGTAAGCCTTTCAAAACTCCTAGGGTCCTTGCTTCAGCACCCGTTTCCGTACCAGAATACTGAGTAGAGCAAGGAAGCTCTGGTCCTGTTAAGCAACTTCCAGCCCCGTAGGCCTTTTTGGAACACCCCAGTGTTGGCTAGAGAGAACCAACACACTGCACTCTTCCTTGGGAGAGCCAGATTACCTCAGCTCCACACAGGATTCACGAACACACTTCTAGACTGTCCTCCATGCAATGGGTGGAACCTCATTCCCCTAGCTGAACTCTATTGAGAAAAACACTCTGCTTCTAATCCCTTTTCACATTTCACACTTAGAGTCACGCATCCGCAAGGAGGTGGTCGGCTTGCATTCCAAGTACAATTTAAGCACAGTTCTTGGTGTAACACTGCAGGTCCTTTGAAGATGCAAAGGCCCCTCAGTCTCGCTCGCGCATCCTTTGTTTTGGAACTTCGCTGCACGCGGAAAACCGCATGTAGAGAAAAGTTGATTCAGGGAAAGCCCCAGTGGGTATCGTGAATCTCTTTTGACTTGTGAGCATCAACATGTACTTATGCTGCGTGTCAACCTAAAAATGGAAGACTGATGGCACAAAGCTTGTTTTCCCGTTTTGAAAGCTCCATTCATGCGGCCTCGAAGCTACCTGAAAAGCACTGTTGTTACCGTGCTTTTACTTACAGCCGGCATGGCACATAGAAGAAAATGAGTTTTCTCGAAAGAAACCTTGTGCTTCCAGTTCCTAGTTGGAAGCTCACCCTGCTCTGCTCTATACCAAACGTGAAAGTCAATGTGAGCACTAGCCTCGAAGTAAGGCCCTGATTATGCTGGCAAAACGGGAGGCGTGCAGCAGCTCCATGAGGCCTTCATCGCTGTTCTGCTTTAGTTTCACGGTAGTAAGCTTTCCAAGACTCCTAGGGACTTTGCTTAAGCAACCGTTTCGGTACCACAACACTGCGTAGAGACAGTAAGCTCTGGTCCTGCGTGTATGCTGCGTGTCAACCTAGAAATTGGAGACTGATGGCATAAGGCTTGTTTTCCCATTATGAAAGCTCCGTTCATGCGGCCTCGAAGCTACCTGAAAAGCATTGTTGTTGCCGGGGTTTTCCTCACTGCCGGCATGGTTCTGAGAAGAAAATGAGTTTTCTCCTGAAAAACCTAGGGTTTCCAGTTCCTTGTTGGAAGCTCACCCTGCTCTGCTCTATACCTAAAGTGAAAGTCAACGTGAGCCCAAGCTTCGAAGTAAGGCCCTGATTATCCTTGCAAAACGAGAGGCGTGCAGCAGCTCCATGAGGCCTTCATCGTTGTTCTGCTTTGGTTTCAAGGTAGTAAGCTTTTCAACACTCCTAGGGACCTTGCTTCAGCACCCGTTTCAGTACCAGAACACTGCGTAGAACCAGGAAGCTCTGCTCCTGCGTGTATGCTGCGTGTCAACCTAGAAATTAGAGACTGATGGCACAAGGCTTGTTTTCCCATTATGAAAGCTCCGTTGATGCGGCCCCGAAGCTACCTGAAAAGCACTGTTGTTACCGTGCTTTTACTTACAGCCGGCATGTCTCATAGAAGAAAATGAGTTTTCTCGAAAGAAACCTTGTGCTTCCAGTTCCTAGTTGGAAGCTCACCCTGCTCTGCTCTATACCAAAAGTGAAACTCAACGTGAGCAGTAGCCTCGAAGTACAGCCCTGCTTATCCTTGCAAAACGGGAGGCGTGCAGCAACTCCATGAGGCCTTCAAGGCTGTTCTGCCTTAGTTTAACGGTAGTAAGCTCTCCAAGACTCTTAGGGACCATGCTTCAGGACCCGTTTCGGTACCAGGACACTGCATAGAGCCAGGAAGCTCTGTTCCTGCGTTTATGCTGCTTGTCAGCCTAGAAATTGGAGACTGATGGCATAAGGCTTGTTTTCCCATTATGAAAGCTCCGTTCATGCGGCCTCGAAGCTACCTGAAAAGCATTGTTGTTGCCGGGGTTTTCCTCACTGCCGGCATGGTTCTGAGAAGAAAATGAGTTTTCTCCTAAGAAACCTTGGGTTTCCAGTTCCTTGTTGGAAGCTCACCCTGCTCTGCTCTATACCTAAAGTGAAAGTCAACGTGAACCGTAGCCTCGAAGTAAGGCTCTGATTTGCCTTGCCAATGGGGAGGTGTGCAGCAGCTCCATGAGGCCTTCATCACTGTTCTGCTTTAGTTTCACGGTAGTAAGCCTTTCAAAACTCCTAGGGTCCTTGCTTCAGCACCCGTTTCCGTACCAGAATACTGAGTAGAGCAAGGAAGCTCTGGTCCTGTTAAGCAACTTCCAGGCCCGTAGGCCTTTTTGGAACACCCCAGTGTTGGCTAGAGAGAACCAACACACTGCACTCTTCCTTGGGAGAGTCAGATTACCTCAGCTCCACACAGGATTCACGAACACACTTCTAGACTGTCCTCCATGCAATGGGTGGAACCTCATTCCCCTAGCTGAACTCTATTGAGAAAAACACTCTGCTTCTAATCCCTTTTCACATTTCACACTTAGAGTCACGCATCCGCAAGGAGGTGGTCGGCTTGCATTCCAAGTACAATTTAAGCACAGTTCTTGGTGTAACACTGCAGGTCCTTTGAAGATGCAAAGGCCCCTCAGTCTCGCTCGCGCATCCTTTGTTTTGGAACTTCGCTGCACGCGGAAAACCGCATGTAGAGAAAAGTTGATTCAGGGAAAGCCCCAGTGGGTATCGTGAATCTCTTTTGACTTGTGAGCATCAACATGTACTTATGCTGCGTGTCAACCTAAAAATGGAAGACTGATGGCACAAAGCTTGTTTTCCCGTTTTGAAAGCTCCATTCATGCGGCCTCGAAGCTACCTGAAAAGCACTGTGGTTACCGTGCTTTTACTTACAGCCGGCATGGCACATGGAAGAAAATGAGTTTTCTCGAAAGAAACCTTGTGCTTCCAGTTCCTAGTTGGAAGCTCACCCTGCTCTGCTCTATACCAAACGTGAAAGTCAATGTGAGCACTAGCCTCGAAGTAAGGCCCTGATTATGCTGGCAAAACGGGAGGCGTGCAGCAGCTCCATGAGGCCTTCATCGCTGTTCTGCTTTAGTTTCACGGTAGTAAGCTTTCCAAGACTCCTAGGGACTTTGCTTAAGCAACCGTTTCGGTACCACAACACTGCGTAGAGACAGTAAGCTCTGGTCCTGCGTGTATGCTGCGTGTCAACCTAGAAATTGGAGACTGATGGCATAAGGCTTGTTTTCCCATTATGAAAGCTCCGTTCATGCGGCCTCGAAGCTACCTGAAAAGCATTGTTGTTGCCGGGGTTTTCCTCACTGCCGGCATGGTTCTGAGAAGAAAATGAGTTTTCTCCTGAAAAACCTAGGGTTTCCAGTTCCTTGTTGGAAGCTCACCCTGCTCTGCTCTATACCTAAAGTGAAAGTCAACGTGAGCCCAAGCTTCGAAGTAAGGCCCTGATTATCCTTGCAAAACGAGAGGCGTGCAGCAGCTCCATGAGGCCTTCATCGTTGTTCTGCTTTGGTTTCAAGGTAGTAAGCTTTTCAACACTCCTAGGGACCTTGCTTCAGCACCCGTTTCAGTACCAGAACACTGCGTAGAACCAGGAAGCTCTGCTCCTGCGTGTATGCTGCGTGTCAACCTAGAAATTAGAGACTCATGGCACAAGGCTAGTTTTCCCATTATGAAAGCTCCGTTGATGCGGCCCCGAAGCTACCTGAAAAGCACTGTTGTTACCGTGCTTTTACTTACAGCCGGCATGTCTCATAGAAGAAAATGAGTTTTCTCGAAAGAAACCTTGTGCTTCCAGTTCCTAGTTGGAAGCTCACCCTGCTCTGCTCTATACCAAAAGTGAAACTCAACGTGAGCAGTAGCCTCGAAGTACAGCCCTGCTTATCCTTGCAAAACGGGAGGCGTGCAGCAACTCCATGAGGCCTTCAAGGCTGTTCTGCCTTAGTTTAACGGTAGTAAGCTCTCCAAGACTCTTAGGGACCATGCTTCAGGACCCGTTTCGGTACCAGGACACTGCATAGAGCCAGGAAGCTCTGTTCCTGCGTTTATGCTGCTTGTCAGCCTAGAAATTGGAGACTGATGGCATAAGGCTTGTTTTCCCATTATGAAAGCTCCGTTCATGCGGCCTCGAAGCTACCTGAAAAGCATTGTTGTTGCCGGGGTTTTCCTCACTGCCGGCATGGTTCTGAGAAGAAAATGAGTTTTCTCCTAAGAAACCTTGGGTTTCCAGTTCCTTGTTGGAAGCTCACCCTGCTCTGCTCTATACCTAAAGTGAAAGTCAACGTGAACCGTAGCCTCGAAGTAAGGCTCTGATTTGCCTTGCCAATGGGGAGGTGTGCAGCAGCTCCATGAGGCCTTCATCACTGTTCTGCTTTAGTTTCACGGTAGTAAGCCTTTCAAAACTCCTAGGGTCCTTGCTTCAGCACCCGTTTCCGTACCAGAATACTGAGTAGAGCAAGGAAGCTCTGGTCCTGTTAAGCAACTTCCAGCCCCGTAGGCCTTTTTGGAACACCCCAGTGTTGGCTAGAGAGAACCAACACACTGCACTCTTCCTTGGGAGAGCCAGATTACCTCAGCTCCACACAGGATTCACGAACACACTTCTAGACTGTCCTCCATGCAATGGGTGGAACCTCATTCCCCTAGCTGAACTCTATTGAGAAAAACACTCTGCTTCTAATCCCTTTTCACATTTCACACTTAGAGTCACGCATCCGCAAGGAGGTGGTCGGCTTGCATTCCAAGTACAATTTAAGCACAGTTCTTGGTGTAACACTGCAGGTCCTTTGAAGATGCAAAGGCCCCTCAGTCTCGCTCGCGCATCCTTTGTTTTGGAACTTCGCTGCACGCGGAAAACCGCATGTAGAGAAAAGTTGATTCAGGGAAAGCCCCAGTGGGTATCGTGAATCTCTTTTGACTTGTGAGCATCAACATGTACTTATGCTGCGTGTCAACCTAAAAATGGAAGACTGATGGCACAAAGCTTGTTTTCCCGTTTTGAAAGCTCCATTCATGCGGCCTCGAAGCTACCTGAAAAGCACTGTGGTTACCGTGCTTTTACTTACAGCCGGCATGGCACATGGAAGAAAATGAGTTTTCTCGAAAGAAACCTTGTGCTTCCAGTTCCTAGTTGGAAGCTCACCCTGCTCTGCTCTATACCAAACGTGAAAGTCAATGTGAGCACTAGCCTCGAAGTAAGGCCCTGATTATGCTGGCAAAACGGGAGGCGTGCAGCAGCTCCATGAGGCCTTCATCGCTGTTCTGCTTTAGTTTCACGGTAGTAAGCTTTCCAAGACTCCTAGGGACTTTGCTTAAGCAACCGTTTCGGTACCACAACACTGCGTAGAGACAGTAAGCTCTGGTCCTGCGTGTATGCTGCGTGTCAACCTAGAAATTGGAGACTGATGGCATAAGGCTTGTTTTCCCATTATGAAAGCTCCGTTCATGCGGCCTCGAAGCTACCTGAAAAGCATTGTTGTTGCCGGGGTTTTCCTCACTGCCGCCATGGTTCTGAGAAGAAAATGAGTTTTCTCCTGAAAAACCTAGGGTTTCCAGTTCCTTGTTGGAAGCTCACCCTGCTCTGCTCTATACCTAAAGTGAAAGTCAACGTGAGCCCAAGCTTCGAAGTAAGGCCCTGATTATCCTTGCAAAACGAGAGGCGTGCAGCAGCTCCATGAGGCCTTCATCGTTGTTCTGCTTTGGTTTCAAGGTAGTAAGCTTTTCAACACTCCTAGGGACCTTGCTTCAGCACCCGTTTCAGTACCAGAACACTGCGTAGAACCAGGAAGCTCTGCTCCTGCGTGTATGCTGCGTGTCAACCTAGAAATTAGAGACTGATGGCACAAGGCTTGTTTTCCCATTATGAAAGCTCCGTTGATGCGGCCCCGAAGCTACCTGAAAAGCACTGTTGTTACCGTGCTTTTACTTACAGCCGGCATGTCTCATAGAAGAAAATGAGTTTTCTCGAAAGAAACCTTGTGCTTCCAGTTCCTAGTTGGAAGCTCACCCTGCTCTGCTCTATACCAAAAGTGAAACTCAACGTGAGCAGTAGCCTCGAAGTACAGCCCTGCTTATCCTTGCAAAACGGGAGGCGTGCAGCAACTCCATGAGGCCTTCAAGGCTGTTCTGCTTTAGTTTAACGGTAGTAAGCTCTCCAAGACTCTTAGGGACCATGCTTCAGGACCCGTTTCGGTACCAGGACACTGCATAGAGCCAGGAAGCTCTGTTCCTGCGTTTATGCTGCTTGTCAGCCTAGAAATTGGAGACTGATGGCATAAGGCTTGTTTTCCCATTATGAAAGCTCCGTTCATGCGGCCTCGAAGCTACCTGAAAAGCATTGTTGTTGCCGGGGTTTTCCTCACTGCCGGCATGGTTCTGAGAAGAAAATGAGTTTTCTCCTAAGAAACCTTGGGTTTCCAGTTCCTTGTTGGAAGCTCACCCTGCTCTGCTCTATACCTAAAGGGAAAGTCAACGTGAACCCTAGCCTCGAAGTAAGGCTCTGATTTGCCTTGCCAATGGGGAGGTGTGCAGCAGCTCCATGAGGCCTTCATCACTGTTCTGCTTTAGTTTCACGGTAGTAAGCCTTTCAAAACTCCTAGGGTCCTTGCTTCAGCACCCGTTTCCGTACCAGAATACTGAGTAGAGCAAGGAAGCTCTGGTCCTGTTAAGCAACTTCCAGCCCCGTAGGCCTTTTTGGAACACCCCAGTGTTGGCTAGAGAGAACCAACACACTGCACTCTTCCTTGGGAGAGTCAGATTACCTCAGCTCCACACAGGATTCACGAACACACTTCTAGACTGTCCTCCATGCAATGGGTGGAACCTCATTCCCCTAGCTGAACTCTATTGAGAAAAACACTCTGCTTCTAATCCCTTTTCACATTTCACACTTAGAGTCACGCATCCGCAAGGAGGTGGTCGGCTTGCATTCCAAGTACAATTTAAGCACAGTTCTTGGTGTAACACTGCAGGTCCTTTGAAGATGCAAAGGCCCCTCAGTCTCGCTCGCGCATCCTTTGTTTTGGAACTTCGCTGCACGCGGAAAACCGCATGTAGAGAAAAGTTGATTCAGGGAAAGCCCCAGTGGGTATCGTGAATCTCTTTTGACTTGTGAGCATCAACATGTACTTATGCTGCGTGTCAACCTAAAAATGGAAGACTGATGGCACAAAGCTTGTTTTCCCGTTTTGAAAGCTCCATTCATGCGGCCTCGAAGCTACCTGAAAAGCACTGTGGTTACCGTGCTTTTACTTACAGCCGGCATGGCACATGGAAGAAAATGAGTTTTCTCGAAAGAAACCTTGTGCTTCCAGTTCCTAGTTGGAAGCTCACCCTGCTCTGCTCTATACCAAACGTGAAAGTCAATGTGAGCACTAGCCTCGAAGTAAGGCCCTGATTATGCTGGCAAAACGGGAGGCGTGCAGCAGCTCCATGAGGCCTTCATCGCTGTTCTGCTTTAGTTTCACGGTAGTAAGCTTTCCAAGACTCCTAGGGACTTTGCTTAAGCAACCGTTTCGGTACCACAACACTGCGTAGAGACAGTAAGCTCTGGTCCTGCGTGTATGCTGCGTGTCAACCTAGAAATTGGAGACTGATGGCATAAGGCTTGTTTTCCCATTATGAAAGCTCCGTTCATGCGGCCTCGAAGCTACCTGAAAAGCATTGTTGTTGCCGGGGTTTTCCTCACTGCCGGCATGGTTCTGAGAAGAAAATGAGTTTTCTCCTGAAAAACCTAGGGTTTCCAGTTCCTTGTTGGAAGCTCACCCTGCTCTGCTCTATACCTAAAGTGAAAGTCAACGTGAGCCCAAGCTTCGAAGTAAGGCCCTGATTATCCTTGCAAAACGAGAGGCGTGCAGCAGCTCCATGAGGCCTTCATCGTTGTTCTGCTTTGGTTTCAAGGTAGTAAGCTTTTCAACACTCCTAGGGACCTTGCTTCAGCACCCGTTTCAGTACCAGAACACTGCGTAGAACCAGGAAGCTCTGCTCCTGCGTGTATGCTGCGTGTCAACCTAGAAATTAGAGACTGATGGCACAAGGCTTGTTTTCCCATTATGAAAGCTCCGTTGATGCGGCCCCGAAGCTACCTGAAAAGCACTGTTGTTACCGTGCTTTTACTTACAGCCGGCATGTCTCATAGAAGAAAATGAGTTTTCTCGAAAGAAACCTTGTGCTTCCAGTTCCTAGTTGGAAGCTCACCCTGCTCTGCTCTATACCAAAAGTGAAACTCAACGTGAGCAGTAGCCTCGAAGTACAGCCCTGCTTATCCTTGCAAAACGGGAGGCGTGCAGCAACTCCATGAGGCCTTCAAGGCTGTTCTGCTTTAGTTTAACGGTAGTAAGCTCTCCAAGACTCTTAGGGACCATGCTTCAGGACCCGTTTCGGTACCAGGACACTGCATAGAGCCAGGAAGCTCTGTTCCTGCGTTTATGCTGCTTGTCAGCCTAGAAATTGGAGACTGATGGCATAAGGCTTGTTTTCCCATTATGAAAGCTCCGTTCATGCGGCCTCGAAGCTACCTGAAAAGCATTGTTGTTGCCGGGGTTTTCCTCACTGCCGGCATGGTTCTGAGAAGAAAATGAGTTTTCTCCTAAGAAACCTTGGGTTTCCAGTTCCTTGTTGGAAGCTCACCCTGCTCTGCTCTATACCTAAAGTGAAAGTCAACGTGAACCGTAGCCTCGAAGTAAGGCTCTGATTTGCCTTGCCAATGGGGAGGTGTGCAGCAGCTCCATGAGGCCTTCATCACTGTTCTGCTTTAGTTTCACGGTAGTAAGCCTTTCAAAACTCCTAGGGTCCTTGCTTCAGCACCCGTTTCCGTACCAGAATACTGAGTAGAGCAAGGAAGCTCTGGTCCTGTTAAGCAACTTCCAGGCCCGTAGGCCTTTTTGGAACACCCCAGTGTTGGCTAGAGAGAACCAACACACTGCACTCTTCCTTGGGAGAGTCAGATTACCTCAGCTCCACACAGGATTCACGAACACACTTCTAGACTGTCCTCCATGCAATGGGTGGAACCTCATTCCCCTAGCTGAACTCTATTGAGAAAAACACTCTGCTTCTAATCCCTTTTCACATTTCACACTTAGAGTCACGCATCCGCAAGGAGGTGGTCGGCTTGCATTCCAAGTACAATTTAAGCACAGTTCTTGGTGTAACACTGCAGGTCCTTTGAAGATGCAAAGGCCCCTCAGTCTCGCTCGCGCATCCTTTGTTTTGGAACTTCGCTGCACGCGGAAAACCGCATGTAGAGAAAAGTTGATTCAGGGAAAGCCCCAGTGGGTATCGTGAATCTCTTTTGACTTGTGAGCATCAACATGTACTTATGCTGCGTGTCAACCTAAAAATGGAAGACTGATGGCACAAAGCTTGTTTTCCCGTTTTGAAAGCTCCATTCATGCGGCCTCGAAGCTACCTGAAAAGCACTGTGGTTACCGTGCTTTTACTTACAGCCGGCATGGCACATGGAAGAAAATGAGTTTTCTCGAAAGAAACCTTGTGCTTCCAGTTCCTAGTTGGAAGCTCACCCTGCTCTGCTCTATACCAAACGTGAAAGTCAATGTGAGCACTAGCCTCGAAGTAAGGCCCTGATTATGCTGGCAAAACGGGAGGCGTGCAGCAGCTCCATGAGGCCTTCATCGCTGTTCTGCTTTAGTTTCACGGTAGTAAGCTTTCCAAGACTCCTAGGGACTTTGCTTAAGCAACCGTTTCGGTACCACAACACTGCGTAGAGACAGTAAGCTCTGGTCCTGCGTGTATGCTGCGTGTCAACCTAGAAATTGGAGACTGATGGCATAAGGCTTGTTTTCCCATTATGAAAGCTCCGTTCATGCGGCCTCGAAGCTACCTGAAAAGCATTGTTGTTGCCGGGGTTTTCCTCACTGCCGGCATGGTTCTGAGAAGAAAATGAGTTTTCTCCTGAAAAACCTAGGGTTTCCAGTTCCTTGTTGGAAGCTCACCCTGCTCTGCTCTATACCTAAAGTGAAAGTCAACGTGAGCCCAAGCTTCGAAGTAAGGCCCTGATTATCCTTGCAAAACGAGAGGCGTGCAGCAGCTCCATGAGGCCTTCATCGTTGTTCTGCTTTGGTTTCAAGGTAGTAAGCTTTTCAACACTCCTAGGGACCTTGCTTCAGCACCCGTTTCAGTACCAGAACACTGCGTAGAACCAGGAAGCTCTGCTCCTGCGTGTATGCTGCGTGTCAACCTAGAAATTAGAGACTGATGGCACAAGGCTTGTTTTCCCATTATGAAAGCTCCGTTGATGCGGCCCCGAAGCTACCTGAAAAGCACTGTTGTTACCGTGCTTTTACTTACAGCCGGCATGTCTCATAGAAGAAAATGAGTTTTCTCGAAAGAAACCTTGTGCTTCCAGTTCCTAGTTGGAAGCTCACCCTGCTCTGCTCTATACCAAAAGTGAAACTCAACGTGAGCAGTAGCCTCGAAGTACAGCCCTGCTTATCCTTGCAAAACGGGAGGCGTGCAGCAACTCCATGAGGCCTTCAAGGCTGTTCTGCTTTAGTTTAACGGTAGTAAGCTCTCCAAGACTCTTAGGGACCATGCTTCAGGACCCGTTTCGGTACCAGGACACTGCATAGAGCCAGGAAGCTCTGTTCCTGCGTTTATGCTGCTTGTCAGCCTAGAAATTGGAGACTGATGGCATAAGGCTTGTTTTCCCATTATGAAAGCTCCGTTCATGCGGCCTCGAAGCTACCTGAAAAGCATTGTTGTTGCCGGGGTTTTCCTCACTGCCGGCATGGTTCTGAGAAGAAAATGAGTTTTCTCCTAAGAAACCTTGGGTTTCCAGTTCCTTGTTGGAAGCTCACCCTGCTCTGCTCTATACCTAAAGTGAAAGTCAACGTGAACCGTAGCCTCGAAGTAAGGCTCTGATTTGCCTTGCCAATGGGGAGGTGTGCAGCAGCTCCATGAGGCCTTCATCACTGTTCTGCTTTAGTTTCACGGTAGTAAGCCTTTCAAAACTCCTAGGGTCCTTGCTTCAGCACCCGTTTCCGTACCAGAATACTGAGTAGAGCAAGGAAGCTCTGGTCCTGTTAAGCAACTTCCAGGCCCGTAGGCCTTTTTGGAACACCCCAGTGTTGGCTAGAGAGAACCAACACACTGCACTCTTCCTTGGGAGAGTCAGATTACCTCAGCTCCACACAGGATTCACGAACACACTTCTAGACTGTCCTCCATGCAATGGGTGGAACCTCATTCCCCTAGCTGAACTCTATTGAGAAAAACACTCTGCTTCTAATCCCTTTTCACATTTCACACTTAGAGTCACGCATCCGCAAGGAGGTGGTCGGCTTGCATTCCAAGTACAATTTAAGCACAGTTCTTGGTGTAACACTGCAGGTCCTTTGAAGATGCAAAGGCCCCTCAGTCTCGCTCGCGCATCCTTTGTTTTGGAACTTCGCTGCACGCGGAAAACCGCATGTAGAGAAAAGTTGATTCAGGGAAAGCCCCAGTGGGTATCGTGAATCTCTTTTGACTTGTGAGCATCAACATGTACTTATGCTGCGTGTCAACCTAAAAATGGAAGACTGATGGCACAAAGCTTGTTTTCCCGTTTTGAAAGCTCCATTCATGCGGCCTCGAAGCTACCTGAAAAGCACTGTGGTTACCGTGCTTTTACTTACAGCCGGCATGGCACATGGAAGAAAATGAGTTTTCTCGAAAGAAACCTTGTGCTTCCAGTTCCTAGTTGGAAGCTCACCCTGCTCTGCTCTATACCAAACGTGAAAGTCAATGTGAGCACTAGCCTCGAAGTAAGGCCCTGATTATGCTGGCAAAACGGGAGGCGTGCAGCAGCTCCATGAGGCCTTCATCGCTGTTCTGCTTTAGTTTCACGGTAGTAAGCTTTCCAAGACTCCTAGGGACTTTGCTTAAGCAACCGTTTCGGTACCACAACACTGCGTAGAGACAGTAAGCTCTGGTCCTGCGTGTATGCTGCGTGTCAACCTAGAAATTGGAGACTGATGGCATAAGGCTTGTTTTCCCATTATGAAAGCTCCGTTCATGCGGCCTCGAAGCTACCTGAAAAGCATTGTTGTTGCCGGGGTTTTCCTCACTGCCGGCATGGTTCTGAGAAGAAAATGAGTTTTCTCCTGAAAAACCTAGGGTTTCCAGTTCCTTGTTGGAAGCTCACCCTGCTCTGCTCTATACCTAAAGTGAAAGTCAACGTGAGCCCAAGCTTCGAAGTAAGGCCCTGATTATCCTTGCAAAACGAGAGGCGTGCAGCAGCTCCATGAGGCCTTCATCGTTGTTCTGCTTTGGTTTCAAGGTAGTAAGCTTTTCAACACTCCTAGGGACCTTGCTTCAGCACCCGTTTCAGTACCAGAACACTGCGTAGAACCAGGAAGCTCTGCTCCTGCGTGTATGCTGCGTGTCAACCTAGAAATTAGAGACTGATGGCACAAGGCTTGTTTTCCCATTATGAAAGCTCCGTTGATGCGGCCCCGAAGCTACCTGAAAAGCACTGTTGTTACCGTGCTTTTACTTACAGCCGGCATGTCTCATAGAAGAAAATGAGTTTTCTCGAAAGAAACCTTGTGCTTCCAGTTCCTAGTTGGAAGCTCACCCTGCTCTGCTCTATACCAAAAGTGAAACTCAACGTGAGCAGTAGCCTCGAAGTACAGCCCTGCTTATCCTTGCAAAACGGGAGGCGTGCAGCAACTCCATGAGGCCTTCAAGGCTGTTCTGCTTTAGTTTAACGGTAGTAAGCTCTCCAAGACTCTTAGGGACCATGCTTCAGGACCCGTTTCGGTACCAGGACACTGCATAGAGCCAGGAAGCTCTGTTCCTGCGTTTATGCTGCTTGTCAGCCTAGAAATTGGAGACTGATGGCATAAGGCTTGTTTTCCCATTATGAAAGCTCCGTTCATGCGGCCTCGAAGCTACCTGAAAAGCATTGTTGTTGCCGGGGTTTTCCTCACTGCCGGCATGGTTCTGAGAAGAAAATGAGTTTTCTCCTAAGAAACCTTGGGTTTCCAGTTCCTTGTTGGAAGCTCACCCTGCTCTGCTCTATACCTAAAGTGAAAGTCAACGTGAACCGTAGCCTCGAAGTAAGGCTCTGATTTGCCTTGCCAATGGGGAGGTGTGCAGCAGCTCCATGAGGCCTTCATCACTGTTCTGCTTTAGTTTCACGGTAGTAAGCCTTTCAAAACTCCTAGGGTCCTTGCTTCAGCACCCGTTTCCGTACCAGAATACTGAGTAGAGCAAGGAAGCTCTGGTCCTGTTAAGCAACTTCCAGGCCCGTAGGCCTTTTTGGAACACCCCAGTGTTGGCTAGAGAGAACCAACACACTGCACTCTTCCTTGGGAGAGTCAGATTACCTCAGCTCCACACAGGATTCACGAACACACTTCTAGACTGTCCTCCATGCAATGGGTGGAACCTCATTCCCCTAGCTGAACTCTATTGAGAAAAACACTCTGCTTCTAATCCCTTTTCACATTTCACACTTAGAGTCACGCATCCGCAAGGAGGTGGTCGGCTTGCATTCCAAGTACAATTTAAGCACAGTTCTTGGTGTAACACTGCAGGTCCTTTGAAGATGCAAAGGCCCCTCAGTCTCGCTCGCGCATCCTTTGTTTTGGAACTTCGCTGCACGCGGAAAACCGCATGTAGAGAAAAGTTGATTCAGGGAAAGCCCCAGTGGGTATCGTGAATCTCTTTTGACTTGTGAGCATCAACATGTACTTATGCTGCGTGTCAACCTAAAAATGGAAGACTGATGGCACAAAGCTTGTTTTCCCGTTTTGAAAGCTCCATTCATGCGGCCTCGAAGCTACCTGAAAAGCACTGTGGTTACCGTGCTTTTACTTACAGCCGGCATGGCACATGGAAGAAAATGAGTTTTCTCGAAAGAAACCTTGTGCTTCCAGTTCCTAGTTGGAAGCTCACCCTGCTCTGCTCTATACCAAACGTGAAAGTCAATGTGAGCACTAGCCTCGAAGTAAGGCCCTGATTATGCTGGCAAAACGGGAGGCGTGCAGCAGCTCCATGAGGCCTTCATCGCTGTTCTGCTTTAGTTTCACGGTAGTAAGCTTTCCAAGACTCCTAGGGACTTTGCTTAAGCAACCGTTTCGGTACCACAACACTGCGTAGAGACAGTAAGCTCTGGTCCTGCGTGTATGCTGCGTGTCAACCTAGAAATTGGAGACTGATGGCATAAGGCTTGTTTTCCCATTATGAAAGCTCCGTTCATGCGGCCTCGAAGCTACCTGAAAAGCATTGTTGTTGCCGGGGTTTTCCTCACTGCCGGCATGGTTCTGAGAAGAAAATGAGTTTTCTCCTGAAAAACCTAGGGTTTCCAGTTCCTTGTTGGAAGCTCACCCTGCTCTGCTCTATACCTAAAGTGAAAGTCAACGTGAGCCCAAGCTTCGAAGTAAGGCCCTGATTATCCTTGCAAAACGAGAGGCGTGCAGCAGCTCCATGAGGCCTTCATCGTTGTTCTGCTTTGGTTTCAAGGTAGTAAGCTTTTCAACACTCCTAGGGACCTTGCTTCAGCACCCGTTTCAGTACCAGAACACTGCGTAGAACCAGGAAGCTCTGCTCCTGCGTGTATGCTGCGTGTCAACCTAGAAATTAGAGACTGATGGCACAAGGCTTGTTTTCCCATTATGAAAGCTCCGTTGATGCGGCCCCGAAGCTACCTGAAAAGCACTGTTGTTACCGTGCTTTTACTTACAGCCGGCATGTCTCATAGAAGAAAATGAGTTTTCTCGAAAGAAACCTTGTGCTTCCAGTTCCTAGTTGGAAGCTCACCCTGCTCTGCTCTATACCAAAAGTGAAACTCAACGTGAGCAGTAGCCTCGAAGTACAGCCCTGCTTATCCTTGCAAAACGGGAGGCGTGCAGCAACTCCATGAGGCCTTCAAGGCTGTTCTGCTTTAGTTTAACGGTAGTAAGCTCTCCAAGACTCTTAGGGACCATGCTTCAGGACCCGTTTCGGTACCAGGACACTGCATAGAGCCAGGAAGCTCTGTTCCTGCGTTTATGCTGCTTGTCAGCCTAGAAATTGGAGACTGATGGCATAAGGCTTGTTTTCCCATTATGAAAGCTCCGTTCATGCGGCCTCGAAGCTACCTGAAAAGCATTGTTGTTGCCGGGGTTTTCCTCACTGCCGGCATGGTTCTGAGAAGAAAATGAGTTTTCTCCTAAGAAACCTTGGGTTTCCAGTTCCTTGTTGGAAGCTCACCCTGCTCTGCTCTATACCTAAAGTGAAAGTCAACGTGAACCGTAGCCTCGAAGTAAGGCTCTGATTTGCCTTGCCAATGGGGAGGTGTGCAGCAGCTCCATGAGGCCTTCATCACTGTTCTGCTTTAGTTTCACGGTAGTAAGCCTTTCAAAACTCCTAGGGTCCTTGCTTCAGCACCCGTTTCCGTACCAGAATACTGAGTAGAGCAAGGAAGCTCTGGTCCTGTTAAGCAACTTCCAGGCCCGTAGGCCTTTTTGGAACACCCCAGTGTTGGCTAGAGAGAACCAACACACTGCACTCTTCCTTGGGAGAGTCAGATTACCTCAGCTCCACACAGGATTCACGAACACACTTCTAGACTGTCCTCCATGCAATGGGTGGAACCTCATTCCCCTAGCTGAACTCTATTGAGAAAAACACTCTGCTTCTAATCCCTTTTCACATTTCACACTTAGAGTCACGCATCCGCAAGGAGGTGGTCGGCTTGCATTCCAAGTACAATTTAAGCACAGTTCTTGGTGTAACACTGCAGGTCCTTTGAAGATGCAAAGGCCCCTCAGTCTCGCTCGCGCATCCTTTGTTTTGGAACTTCGCTGCACGCGGAAAACCGCATGTAGAGAAAAGTTGATTCAGGGAAAGCCCCAGTGGGTATCGTGAATCTCTTTTGACTTGTGAGCATCAACATGTACTTATGCTGCGTGTCAACCTAAAAATGGAAGACTGATGGCACAAAGCTTGTTTTCCCGTTTTGAAAGCTCCATTCATGCGGCCTCGAAGCTACCTGAAAAGCACTGTGGTTACCGTGCTTTTACTTACAGCCGGCATGGCACATGGAAGAAAATGAGTTTTCTCGAAAGAAACCTTGTGCTTCCAGTTCCTAGTTGGAAGCTCACCCTGCTCTGCTCTATACCAAACGTGAAAGTCAATGTGAGCACTAGCCTCGAAGTAAGGCCCTGATTATGCTGGCAAAACGGGAGGCGTGCAGCAGCTCCATGAGGCCTTCATCGCTGTTCTGCTTTAGTTTCACGGTAGTAAGCTTTCCAAGACTCCTAGGGACTTTGCTTAAGCAACCGTTTCGGTACCACAACACTGCGTAGAGACAGTAAGCTCTGGTCCTGCGTGTATGCTGCGTGTCAACCTAGAAATTGGAGACTGATGGCATAAGGCTTGTTTTCCCATTATGAAAGCTCCGTTCATGCGGCCTCGAAGCTACCTGAAAAGCATTGTTGTTGCCGGGGTTTTCCTCACTGCCGGCATGGTTCTGAGAAGAAAATGAGTTTTCTCCTGAAAAACCTAGGGTTTCCAGTTCCTTGTTGGAAGCTCACCCTGCTCTGCTCTATACCTAAAGTGAAAGTCAACGTGAGCCCAAGCTTCGAAGTAAGGCCCTGATTATCCTTGCAAAACGAGAGGCGTGCAGCAGCTCCATGAGGCCTTCATCGTTGTTCTGCTTTGGTTTCAAGGTAGTAAGCTTTTCAACACTCCTAGGGACCTTGCTTCAGCACCCGTTTCAGTACCAGAACACTGCGTAGAACCAGGAAGCTCTGCTCCTGCGTGTATGCTGCGTGTCAACCTAGAAATTAGAGACTGATGGCACAAGGCTTGTTTTCCCATTATGAAAGCTCCGTTGATGCGGCCCCGAAGCTACCTGAAAAGCACTGTTGTTACCGTGCTTTTACTTACAGCCGGCATGTCTCATAGAAGAAAATGAGTTTTCTCGAAAGAAACCTTGTGCTTCCAGTTCCTAGTTGGAAGCTCACCCTGCTCTGCTCTATACCAAAAGTGAAACTCAACGTGAGCAGTAGCCTCGAAGTACAGCCCTGCTTATCCTTGCAAAACGGGAGGCGTGCAGCAACTCCATGAGGCCTTCAAGGCTGTTCTGCTTTAGTTTAACGGTAGTAAGCTCTCCAAGACTCTTAGGGACCATGCTTCAGGACCCGTTTCGGTACCAGGACACTGCATAGAGCCAGGAAGCTCTGTTCCTGCGTTTATGCTGCTTGTCAGCCTAGAAATTGGAGACTGATGGCATAAGGCTTGTTTTCCCATTATGAAAGCTCCGTTCATGCGGCCTCGAAGCTACCTGAAAAGCATTGTTGTTGCCGGGGTTTTCCTCACTGCCGGCATGGTTCTGAGAAGAAAATGAGTTTTCTCCTAAGAAACCTTGGGTTTCCAGTTCCTTGTTGGAAGCTCACCCTGCTCTGCTCTATACCTAAAGTGAAAGTCAACGTGAACCGTAGCCTCGAAGTAAGGCTCTGATTTGCCTTGCCAATGGGGAGGTGTGCAGCAGCTCCATGAGGCCTTCATCACTGTTCTGCTTTAGTTTCACGGTAGTAAGCCTTTCAAAACTCCTAGGGTCCTTGCTTCAGCACCCGTTTCCGTACCAGAATACTGAGTAGAGCAAGGAAGCTCTGGTCCTGTTAAGCAACTTCCAGGCCCGTAGGCCTTTTTGGAACACCCCAGTGTTGGCTAGAGAGAACCAACACACTGCACTCTTCCTTGGGAGAGTCAGATTACCTCAGCTCCACACAGGATTCACGAACACACTTCTAGACTGTCCTCCATGCAATGGGTGGAACCTCATTCCCCTAGCTGAACTCTATTGAGAAAAACACTCTGCTTCTAATCCCTTTTCACATTTCACACTTAGAGTCACGCATCCGCAAGGAGGTGGTCGGCTTGCATTCCAAGTACAATTTAAGCACAGTTCTTGGTGTAACACTGCAGGTCCTTTGAAGATGCAAAGGCCCCTCAGTCTCGCTCGCGCATCCTTTGTTTTGGAACTTCGCTGCACGCGGAAAACCGCATGTAGAGAAAAGTTGATTCAGGGAAAGCCCCAGTGGGTATCGTGAATCTCTTTTGACTTGTGAGCATCAACATGTACTTATGCTGCGTGTCAACCTAAAAATGGAAGACTGATGGCACAAAGCTTGTTTTCCCGTTTTGAAAGCTCCATTCATGCGGCCTCGAAGCTACCTGAAAAGCACTGTGGTTACCGTGCTTTTACTTACAGCCGGCATGGCACATGGAAGAAAATGAGTTTTCTCGAAAGAAACCTTGTGCTTCCAGTTCCTAGTTGGAAGCTCACCCTGCTCTGCTCTATACCAAACGTGAAAGTCAATGTGAGCACTAGCCTCGAAGTAAGGCCCTGATTATGCTGGCAAAACGGGAGGCGTGCAGCAGCTCCATGAGGCCTTCATCGCTGTTCTGCTTTAGTTTCACGGTAGTAAGCTTTCCAAGACTCCTAGGGACTTTGCTTAAGCAACCGTTTCGGTACCACAACACTGCGTAGAGACAGTAAGCTCTGGTCCTGCGTGTATGCTGCGTGTCAACCTAGAAATTGGAGACTGATGGCATAAGGCTTGTTTTCCCATTATGAAAGCTCCGTTCATGCGGCCTCGAAGCTACCTGAAAAGCATTGTTGTTGCCGGGGTTTTCCTCACTGCCGGCATGGTTCTGAGAAGAAAATGAGTTTTCTCCTGAAAAACCTAGGGTTTCCAGTTCCTTGTTGGAAGCTCACCCTGCTCTGCTCTATACCTAAAGTGAAAGTCAACGTGAGCCCAAGCTTCGAAGTAAGGCCCTGATTATCCTTGCAAAACGAGAGGCGTGCAGCAGCTCCATGAGGCCTTCATCGTTGTTCTGCTTTGGTTTCAAGGTAGTAAGCTTTTCAACACTCCTAGGGACCTTGCTTCAGCACCCGTTTCAGTACCAGAACACTGCGTAGAACCAGGAAGCTCTGCTCCTGCGTGTATGCTGCGTGTCAACCTAGAAATTAGAGACTGATGGCACAAGGCTTGTTTTCCCATTATGAAAGCTCCGTTGATGCGGCCCCGAAGCTACCTGAAAAGCACTGTTGTTACCGTGCTTTTACTTACAGCCGGCATGTCTCATAGAAGAAAATGAGTTTTCTCGAAAGAAACCTTGTGCTTCCAGTTCCTAGTTGGAAGCTCACCCTGCTCTGCTCTATACCAAAAGTGAAACTCAACGTGAGCAGTAGCCTCGAAGTACAGCCCTGCTTATCCTTGCAAAACGGGAGGCGTGCAGCAACTCCATGAGGCCTTCAAGGCTGTTCTGCTTTAGTTTAACGGTAGTAAGCTCTCCAAGACTCTTAGGGACCATGCTTCAGGACCCGTTTCGGTACCAGGACACTGCATAGAGCCAGGAAGCTCTGTTCCTGCGTTTATGCTGCTTGTCAGCCTAGAAATTGGAGACTGATGGCATAAGGCTTGTTTTCCCATTATGAAAGCTCCGTTCATGCGGCCTCGAAGCTACCTGAAAAGCATTGTTGTTGCCGGGGTTTTCCTCACTGCCGGCATGGTTCTGAGAAGAAAATGAGTTTTCTCCTAAGAAACCTTGGGTTTCCAGTTCCTTGTTGGAAGCTCACCCTGCTCTGCTCTATACCTAAAGTGAAAGTCAACGTGAACCGTAGCCTCGAAGTAAGGCTCTGATTTGCCTTGCCAATGGGGAGGTGTGCAGCAGCTCCATGAGGCCTTCATCACTGTTCTGCTTTAGTTTCACGGTAGTAAGCCTTTCAAAACTCCTAGGGTCCTTGCTTCAGCACCCGTTTCCGTACCAGAATACTGAGTAGAGCAAGGAAGCTCTGGTCCTGTTAAGCAACTTCCAGGCCCGTAGGCCTTTTTGGAACACCCCAGTGTTGGCTAGAGAGAACCAACACACTGCACTCTTCCTTGGGAGAGTCAGATTACCTCAGCTCCACACAGGATTCACGAACACACTTCTAGACTGTCCTCCATGCAATGGGTGGAACCTCATTCCCCTAGCTGAACTCTATTGAGAAAAACACTCTGCTTCTAATCCCTTTTCACATTTCACACTTAGAGTCACGCATCCGCAAGGAGGTGGTCGGCTTGCATTCCAAGTACAATTTAAGCACAGTTCTTGGTGTAACACTGCAGGTCCTTTGAAGATGCAAAGGCCCCTCAGTCTCGCTCGCGCATCCTTTGTTTTGGAACTTCGCTGCACGCGGAAAACCGCATGTAGAGAAAAGTTGATTCAGGGAAAGCCCCAGTGGGTATCGTGAATCTCTTTTGACTTGTGAGCATCAACATGTACTTATGCTGCGTGTCAACCTAAAAATGGAAGACTGATGGCACAAAGCTTGTTTTCCCGTTTTGAAAGCTCCATTCATGCGGCCTCGAAGCTACCTGAAAAGCACTGTGGTTACCGTGCTTTTACTTACAGCCGGCATGGCACATGGAAGAAAATGAGTTTTCTCGAAAGAAACCTTGTGCTTCCAGTTCCTAGTTGGAAGCTCACCCTGCTCTGCTCTATACCAAACGTGAAAGTCAATGTGAGCACTAGCCTCGAAGTAAGGCCCTGATTATGCTGGCAAAACGGGAGGCGTGCAGCAGCTCCATGAGGCCTTCATCGCTGTTCTGCTTTAGTTTCACGGTAGTAAGCTTTCCAAGACTCTAGGGACTTTGCTTAAGCAACCGTTTCGGTACCACAACACTGCGTAGAGACAGTAAGCTCTGGTCCTGCGTGTATGCTGCGTGTCAACCTAGAAATTGGAGACTGATGGCATAAGGCTTGTTTTCCCATTATGAAAGCTCCGTTCATGCGGCCTCGAAGCTACCTGAAAAGCATTGTTGTTGCCGGGGTTTTCCTCACTGCCGGCATGGTTCTGAGAAGAAAATGAGTTTTCTCCTGAAAAACCTAGGGTTTCCAGTTCCTTGTTGGAAGCTCACCCTGCTCTGCTCTATACCTAAAGTGAAAGTCAACGTGAGCCCAAGCTTCGAAGTAAGGCCCTGATTATCCTTGCAAAACGAGAGGGCGTGCAGCAGCTCCATGAGGCCTTCATCGTTGTTCTGCTTTGGTTTCAAGGTAGTAAGCTTTTCAACACTCCTAGGGACCTTGCTTCAGCACCCGTTTCAGTACCAGAACACTGCGTAGAACCAGGAAGCTCTGCTCCTGCGTGTATGCTGCGTGTCAACCTAGAAATTAGAGACTGATGGCACAAGGCTTGTTTTCCCATTATGAAAGCTCCGTTGATGCGGCCCCGAAGCTACCTGAAAAGCACTGTTGTTACCGTGCTTTTACTTACAGCCGGCATGTCTCATAGAAGAAAATGAGTTTTCTCGAAAGAAACCTTGTGCTTCCAGTTCCTAGTTGGAAGCTCACCCTGCTCTGCTCTATACCAAAAGGTGAAACTCAACGTGAGCAGTAGCCTCGAAGTACAGCCCTGCTTATCCTTGCAAAACGGGAGGCGTGCAGCAACTCCATGAGGCCTTCAAGGCTGTTCTGCTTTAGTTTAACGGTAGTAAGCTCTCCAAGACTCTTAGGGACCATGCTTCAGGACCCGTTTCGGTACCAGGACACTGCATAGAGCCAGGAAGCTCTGTTCTGCGTTTATGCTGCTTGTCAGCCTAGAAATTGGAGACTGATGGCATAAGGCTTGTTTTCCCATTATGAAAGCTCCGTTCATGCGGCCTCGAAGCTACCTGAAAAGCATTGTTGTTGCCGGGGTTTTCCTCACTGCCGGCATGGTTCTGAGAAGAAAATGAGTTTTCTCCTAAGAAACCTTGGGTTTCCAGTTCCTTGTTGGAAGCTCACCCTGCTCTGCTCTATACCTAAAGTGAAAGTCAACTGAACCGTAGCCTCGAAGTAAGGCTCTGATTTGCCTTGCCAATGGGGAGGTGTGCAG